>NC_066315.1:133772373-134089039 GCF_022539315.1 Serinus canaria | reverse complement strand
ATTTGGTTTAACTCTAACATGAAGCATCTTCTGAGAAACTAGCCAGAGTAACTGTGCTTGAATGTAAATAATATCAAATAGCTATCCTGACATTTTGGTATTGCTTTTCTCAAGGATTAGCTGTTCATGAAATGAATGTATATGTGATAACAATATATCCATGCTGGGAACAAAAATACATTCACCGAAAGGCAGAGCAGTAGAAAGTATGTGACTGTTCAGTTCCTGTGTATTCTGATTTCTTGTATTAAAGACAGCACTTCAGAGATCTCTTAGTTAGTAAATGTTGAGGGCTATTAAAGGTCATGGAGGGCTATTAACAGAAGGATGCCAAGTCTAGCTCTCTAAGTCCCTAAGCTTCTGATTGCTAAGAGCTGAGAGAATGTTCTGGTCTCTGCTTGCCCTTCCCTTGGTTTTACATAAAGCTGTAACTGCTGCAGGCTACTATCTGAGCCTGCTTTGTGACAGATGGACCTTTGATTCGATCCAGACCAACCCTGTGTTCTCAAATCTTCATGCTCTTCCTATAGGGGCAATACCAAGTAGTTGTTTGCCACTGTGGCTTCCTAAAGAAGGAATCAATAGATCATGGCCTTAACTTTGTTTTTCCCTCCTTACAGGAATGGTAACCATGGCTGGAAGAGCTCTTGAGAGGTCATTTTCCAGTCTTCTGGAACTTTCACCCTCCATCAGTCCTCAAAGATGATTACTCATGGCTGTGAAATGGCTGCTCAATTCTCTGAGCGCTCTGGTGTGAATTTTGTAAGGCTCACATGATTTGCAGATACATTATGTACCTGTGCAGCCTCTTCTGCTCTCTAGCAGCCTAAGTTCTTAAGATCTGAAGTCTGTGGATGGTCTGAATACTTTTAGATTTTTTTAATGATGCAAAAAAAGGTTGAAGCACTTCAGCCTTCTCAATGTCATTTTCAATTGTGTCCTGTCTCACTCCCCACCAAGCAGAAAACCTGTTCTTTCTTTGTCTTTTTTCTTCTTTTTAGTATAAATATAGAACACTTCCTCATGACCTTTTTTCTCTTCTATGAGGATCTCACTTGCTTACCCCCCCCCAAAATAAATGAAAATTATTATTTATATGTTCTAATTTCCCCACTGGGGAAATTTCTTAAATTTTGGGTCACTGTTATGGTTAGCCAACTCTATGTTTACAATTGTTATTTTTCTTCCACATTTCCACATTTCACATATGGTGTTTTGTTTCCTTAATTTTGGTTAAGGATTTGCTAAATTTTCCTGAGTATCTTTTCCCTTTAAACTTCTGCTATGTGGGAGCATACTAAGAAGTGCTTTGAATTTAGCTGAACTTTCGTATTCCTTGGGACCACTTCCCTGAAGGCAGAAATACTCTGTTCTACCAGCCCTACATTGTGAGGGGTTTTTTGTACAGCTGAGCTCAGTGAACAGCCTGGTGATTGCAGTCCCCACCCCTGCCCACCTCCATTCCTTCCCCACTCAGCCTTTCTTCAGTGTGGGCAGCAGTAGTCCAAGGTGGAGATTTTGTGTTAATCTTGCCTTTTGAGCCAAGCCATGTTGTTAAGGAAAATACTCCGGGCTTGTCTATGGGATCAAATTACAGTGCATGGCTATTGAGATGGGAAATGTCTTCACTTAAACTTCACAGGATATTGAAACCAGTCTTAGCAAAGAGGCGAGTTAGAAGCAAAAATCAATATTGGACAATGCTGAAATGCCTCTGTTCAGCTGCTGTTTTAAGTGCCTTGTACAGACCTTTCAAATCATGTTGCCAACAAATGGAGGAAATACAGCTTTTAAAAAGTCAGAGAATTATTAATAGTATGCTTGACCTCCAGCTCTGCACAGTCTACAAAAAAAGCATCATTTTTCATATGCTGCTGCCTTGTGCCTAATTCTGCAAGCCCTGTTGGGAAGCATTGCTCATAGGAGAAGTGCATTCAGACAGGGAGGGTCAAAGCTTTAGATCCATGATGGACTGTGGGAGGGAAGGACAGCAGGAATAGCTCATGGTCAACCCTTGAAGAAAAAGGGAGGGTTGCAGGAACCCTACACCTCATACATCATTCACACACTAATGGTATTTCTTGTCCTGGTGTGTGAGAGAAGAAAATTAACTGTGCTGAGGTTACGCTTGCAGCTTTCCAGCAGGGATAGGGAAGTATGGAGAGAAGCAAATGTCAGATGTCTTCATGAGAAAATGAATGCTCTAGCCACTACTCTGGTGTCTGAGGAGTGATTGGGGAACCAGCACCTCCAATTGTGCTCCCCAGCAGGCTAATCTGTTGCGCAGCATTTGTAGCACAAAGAAGCAGTCTGAACCTCTATTAACTTTAACCACTGTCTGAGTAACTCAAAGTGACAATCCATCTCTCTTATTGCTGTTATTAAGTCGGTTTTGGACAATGCCTTATCATCTGCAGAAAAAATGAAGACGAGAAATAATGCAGACAGCAAGTTTCTGGGTAAAATTAGGCTGTCTGAGAAGGGGAGAAGAATGCTGCATGCTGCAGTGAACAAATCTTTGCATTGATTTCTGGAAACAGAGCCTTTCTAGGAGCACCACAAATGCATGTATTTATTTAGTGCTTGGATTCAAAGAGCTGTCAATCTTCCTCTATGCAGATAACTCCCATTTTGTTCAGGTCTGGGGTACTCTAGGGTCATGCATTATTTCTGCTTGTGCTGTTCTTGCTTTTCACTTTGATGCCAGCTCTGCAGTTCTTGGCCAGCCCCATGCAGCCACGTGTGCAAACAGAACCACTCCTGCTTGGTGGCAGTGGGCAGTGGCCAGGTGACACATGGCACTGCTGCAGCTCCAAGAGGGCACGTGTGAGCCTTGGAAATGGAACCCTTGTTCTCATAGAGAGTCTTAAATAATCATTTAAATATGCATGGAGATCTCATTGATACATTGTCATCTGAGAGCCCAAATCTCATCTGTCTGTAGGCATGCTGTGTGTGTGCTCTGTGGCCCAACAAAGAACTAGCTCCTCCTCTTTGACTGTCCTGTGTATTACCTGGCTCTGTGTCTGGTGCAGAGGAATAAAAGGCAATTCTTTTATACCTCCCCTTCAATTCAGATGGGATTAAGCCTGCATTTCAGCTGGGTGGCTGAGGTAGCCTGAGATAAAATTTGAGGCCAGTAATAAGTTACAACTCTTGCACAGAGCAAGATGAAAGAAAAGTAGTTGTGAATTGGAGAGATAAACAGCTCCTGGGATGCTCCACAGCACAGCAGTGATAGCTCAAGTCTGTGGTTTAAAATCACTGTCTTAACTACAGTAAACAGTGCTGGTTTTAGTGGCATTTTCAAGGTGAAAGCTAGAAGGCAGGCCATGGAGGACAGGTGTGGAGAACTTGTGCACTATTTAAAAATCCTTCACTGAAACTACCCCACATTCCATTAAAAGTTCCAGAATACATAACTATAAATAAATATCTCCAGTCACTCTCTTACACACAGGATGAACCCATGCATTGCAAGGTCTGTATCCAAACACTGCAGGAGTTGAGTTTGTCACAAAAATACCTTTACCTTGAGCTCTTGTGGGAACCCTAAGTTAATTTCTGTGTCTACACAGGATGACATGATGTTTACTGTCATTTATATATTACAATGTTTGGTTTAGTTCCTCTTTGAAATAAGGTAGTTTACCATGCAGTAACCTGTGCCTCTTGTTATTTTACCTCAGTGAACAGAAGGGGGGAAAATAAGAAAAGGGTTTTTTTGTTTGGTTGGTTTTGGTTTGGTTTATTTGTCAGGGAAAGTATGTGGAACTAAAAAGAAGAAAATGTAAGGGAGGTGAAGGTCTTGTCAGCAAGCAGGTAGGAATATGGATTTCATAAAGTTAATAGCCACAGTCAATAATTATTGTGGAAATAGATTTCACAATTCATATTGAATTGATTGTAGTCAGCTTGATTGATGCTGTTGTAATGCAGGAGGCTAATCAAGACTGGGAGTCAAAGAAAAAGAACCAAAATCCAAAGGCAAACCCTTACAGATTAGTCATTCTCTATACTAGTAAACCAATTTATCAGCAGTAATAAAAAGTCCTGATTTTGAAAGCAATGCCTAATTTTCATAAAATATGTCCTCTAGTTCCATCCAGTGTTTTCAAAGGTTCCTCTCTCTTGTCTGTTTTAATGGAAGGCATAGTCAGAGGCCAGGAGTTTTTAACACTGCACTGTATGAGACCAATTATGTTTCTGGTTACTTTTTAAAATTTAGTTGCTTTGGACAGACCTTAAATTCTCTCTCTCATCATTCTGTTTTCTTTTGGAATAAAGCTGATTTTGCATTTAATTCCAGAACACTCTATATTCTGCAAGTTTCCCTAAGGGCACAAATCACCTGAAAACCTTAGTTAGTGTCTTCATGAACTGCTGAACGTATCCAGCCATCTTGTGATGTACCAAAAGGAGATCTTGTTTTTCTCTTTTTATGCTTTCACTCCCCTCCCACCTCTCCCAGCCTTGCAGTCCCTCTCTGCCTTGTGCATCAGCCCCCTTATAGACCAATGGTAGGCCCAGACTATTTGATTATTATTAGCATGATTTTTGTCATTTATTTCCATTTTATATGACCCATTTACTTTACTTTACAATATATTTCCCTTTCTCATCTTGTTTCAGAACTAGTTAGAGACTCAGGAGTACCTTGGGGAGAAACTGCTCCTGGGAGCTTGCTGCTCGGGGCTGAGCTGTGTGTGCAGGGACAGCCAGACCCTGGCTGAGCTGTGTGTGCAGGGACAGCCAGACCCTGGCTGAGCTGTGCAGGCTGTCTCAGGCAGCACAGAGCTGCTGCAGGAGGGCACAGGGCCTGAGCACTGTGCTGAGCCTCCCAGCACATCACACAGCTCTGGGGGTCCTGGGGTGGAAGTGTCTCCTGCATGCTTCATCCAGGTCTGGACAAAGGCAGCTCGAGTGGAGAGCAATTGCCTCTGTATCCTTATGTCCCTAATCAGCACAGCAATTGTCCTCAGTGCTCTGCCAGCTCTGCTTGGATCCTCACCCCTCTCCTTGCTCAGCACCTCCTCTCCTGTTAAATTTATCTCTCTTGTATTACTCACTGTCTCTTTGCTGCCGTGAGCTGCGTGCAAATGCTGGGTTTATTGTTTGAGATAGTGCATTTCTGCTATCTCAATGAAATAAGTGTATTCCATTTGTTTATTAGCTAATTAAACTAATCTCTAGAAAACCTTCAGAATGTCTTCTGTTCTTCTGCAGTGAAGCTGATTTATTTTTATAGTGCTGGCAGCAGGGAAATGGTCTATATGCCCTGCAGAAAAGTTTGAGGTTCATATGTTTCCCAACTGTTTCAAATTATAATCTAAAAGTCAGATTTGTATATTCAGGAAACTTTGGTGCTGAATGATCTGCAGCAAAAGAAACATATGGGATGTACAGGCATAGTCTCATCTTATCTCTCAAGCTGACAGATAAATAATTTGACAAAACAGATATTGCTTAGAAGCTAAAAAATAATTATTTTGCTCAGAAACGTGTCCCAATGCCTATTTGTTTCCTTTGAGCTGATCACTGGATGGCACTCAGTGTGCAAGGCTGCGTTCAGAATTTCATAAAAAGTGCTGGTAGAGAAGAAGCCATTTCACAGAATCGTGGTGGAGGCTGGTGGACATCTCTGAGCTCATCTGGGCCAGCCCCTGCTCAAGCAAAGTCAGTGAGAGAAGATTGCCCATAGCTCATCCAGTTCACCTTTGAATATCTCCATTAAAGGAAACTGCACAGCCTCTCTGGGAAGCATTTTGCAGTATTTGACCACCTGCACAGTAAAAATAAAAGTCTGTATGATAATTATCAGAATTTTCTGTATTTCAGAATTCATTGCTTCTTGCCCTGTCAGTGCACAGCACTGAGAAGTCTCTTGTCTTTTGTCTCTTGTCTTTTTTCCTCTGGCCCCACATCAGGCTTTTCCACACTTTGGTAAGATCTCCCTGAGCATTCTGTTCTCCAGGCTGAGCAGTTGGCTGTGATAAAACCAGGGCACAGAACATTAAAGCCACCACATATGGAGGAGCTCAGACCTTCCAGCAATTACAACTTGTAGCACCTTCTGGCTGGGTTTAGAGATCTCTGCCTCTAGACAGATGACAAGGAAAACACTACTTCAAGACACATGTCTCCTAAAGAAGAAAGGTATTTATCCTTAACACAATCCACACTACAAGATGCTTTACTTTAGCAGGAGTTTCAGGTTTCTGCCTCTTCCCAACAAAAACAGAACATTTAGCTTAGCTTGTGTCAGTTTGAAATCAAAATATATGAAATTAGAAGCTGGAGCCTTTTGCAGAAGAATGAGAAAATGAAATTTTATTATTTTGTGGATTTCTCCCTGTCTGCAGTTCATATAAAATTATTGAACTGCAATCTTTGACAATTTTACTTCTCATCACAACACTGTTAAGCATCCCCATCTCAGTTCTCCAGCTATCTGGTGCATTTTGATCACCTCATTTTTGTGTGGGTTTGATTTATGAGCACCAGAAATAAAATGTGGACACTGTGCATTTTAACATTTTTTCAGCTGAAGGTAGCAACATTTAAATTAGCAGAGTCAGATAGCTAAGGTATATATCAGTTCTCCTTCCTATCAGCAAAAGAATTTCATTATTTTGCCCCTGGTTTAGGTCACAAATTATGTCATCCACTTTCTTATTTATTTTTTACAGTGCAGGAGGTTGCTACATCTTAAAATCTCCCTCTCCTCTGCATTTTTTTTTTCTTACTTGTTGCCAGAGGAGATGTTCAGACACTTTCATATTAATATGTGTTTTCTTGACTTACAATTTTTAAAAAGTCAGTAAATAATAATAATAAAAAATTTCCTTCAACTGGATTCTTAGCATGAGTTAAAAGTGCAAACAGCTTGTAATAAGTACAGCATGTGATGAGGTTTCTTCTCTGGCTGTGAATCAATGAGAGCTTTGCCAACAGCTGTGGCCCACAGTCTGCAAAATTCACCAAAAGGAAGAAGTATTTTTTTCCATAGCTGTGAGAACAGATATAGCACTAATGAAATTTGGGGTTACAAGTGCAATTGATCTTACTGATATGGAGACCCAACTTGTGGATCAGCATCTCCACTTTGTGTTTCCTGCCCCTCCAGCAAAGCCCTGAGGGATGCACTGTGCTAAGCAGCCCTTGAACACCAGCATGGAGCAAGTGCTGCTTCCAGCAGATTTCTGTCTCATTGTTAATTGAAGCTTTTCCAAAGATTTGGTTGCTAATTCTGCTTCTCTGTATTGTCTGGTGTCTAATAAGGTGTGAGCTGTACTCTTCTCTCAGCTGGAGAACTTGAGAGGTCTCTGTCTCCAGTTGCTAGTGTTCACTGAATGCAAGGATATGTACAGCATGTATCTGCCCCCCACCCAACACCCCAGAAAAATTAGATTGGCTAGACTGGTTAATAGGATCAAAATGTATGGAAGGAAAGTTGCTAACAGAAATGCACATTTGAACATATAGAGTAAGAGAAGGACTCTCATTTCCCTTTGTGGAAGGAGCCTTCTGAAAAGTCACTATCACTAGAACAAACCTTTTTAAAATCTTTTTTTTATGGTTTTGTGCTTTGGTTATATTCTGGGTTTCCAAAATATTTTAGTAATTATTCTTGGTTATGAATGCAATTGTAATATATGAGAACATAGTTTTTTATGTGCATTTCCCATTCTGATAGAATATTTGATTTGTTAATAAAACCTGTACAGAGAGAAAGTCTATTTTCCTACAGTAATTACTCATGAAAATTATATCAGTGCAGCCAGGAAGAAAAGTAGAGATTAAACAAGGTCTAAAACAAAGGCACTTTGAAGACCAGGTTTCTTACATTAGTCCCTCCTGGGAAATTTATAGGCACATTAATTAATGCCTTTTGCCTCTAAGTTCTTTTCTACTGTAATTGTATACACCCATGTACAAAGATGCAGAGAGGATCTCTGTATTATCTGCACAGAACTAGGAAAGCAGGATATATTGTTAACTGCAATTCAACAGAAAATGATACACTGGCCCTTACCATGTGAAGGACAAAAGAAGGGTCATGACCTGGCATTTTCAAGCAGCACCAGGAAAGCAAAACCTTATCAGCAGAGCTCTATCAACTCAAGCCCTTTGTCATGACAGAGTGAAGACCTTTCCTCTGCATTGTTTGACCACAGGTAGACATACACAAACATACAGGATGTTCTTTCCCAGGTCTGTCAATACTTACTGCAGACCAGAAATTGAGAGTAGAGGGTTACCAAATTTAGCTGATGAATTCCCACCTGCACTGGCACTGGTAATTAAGCAAGCTGGAGTAAGTACCAAGTGAATACTTTACCAAGGCTTTTGCATCCCTGGAAGTTTTGAAATGAAGATGGATGGTTTTTCTAAAATAATAGCATTAACAACTATAATAATTATTATAATCATAATAGCTGGCCTGTGCACTGTATAATACAGGAGCTCAGAGAGGTAATTATAGTCTCTTGTGACCTTAGATGCAGTAATTGTAATTACTCTTCTTTGAAGCCTTATCATGCCTTACTGGCCTGTATCAGAGCCATGGGGTCATCTCACATAGGTCATGTACCATAACCACTTTGCTTCAATTCTCAGCACATTCTGTTTTCCTTCCCTTTATAGCCCTGCCCCACAGAGCAAGGCTGTGGAAGGAGCAGCCTGTGCATCTTAGGGCTGTGCACCAGCCAGATGAGCTACTGGGCACAAGGAGTGGAGTAAGGCTGTCCCTCTGAAGGAAGCACAACATGCATCCCCTTGTTCTGCAGAGAAAAAGGGGTGGGGAGGACATTCCCCAAGAACCTGCCTCTGGAAAACAGTTTCCCTGGGTTAACTTGGAGCCAGGGCTCTGATATATCACACTTTCTTGGGCTGATGGCTAGTGAGGCAAATCGGCCCTACATGAATAAAATGTCTGTCAGGCGAAACAGAGCCGTGTCCATTCCCTCTGAAACGCCCGTGTGCCAAGAAAGGCAATCTGCTGGCACTGAGCAGGCACACAGGGGCTGTACAAAAGGCCAATTCTTTGCATGAGCAGGGCAGGAGAGATGCCATGTCCCATAAAACAAATTGCTTCTGTTCCAACCCCTGAGAACAGGCAGAAGCAGAGGTTGCTGTTGAGTGCTCCGACTGTCTTGCACTCTTTTAGGTTAAATGATTGTTACAGAAAAGGCTGTCTCAGTGTGTCTGTAAAGCAGCACCATGGAACAGCAGTTTAGTAGGAACAGCTAGTCTACTTATATCAGAAATCTATTTACTTATATCAGAGCCTTATTTACTTATATCAGAAATTTATTTACTTACATCAGAACCTTATTTACTTATATCAGAAAGACCCTGCATTGTTAGATTTTGTTTTCTTCAAATGGGTGATCCAATTTTTATAAGGTCAGGTGGCCTTTGACTCCTAGCATTCAATCTATTAGGAATGGACAGGAGGGAATTAGCCTAATGTCAGCTCAGAAAAATGTGCTTTTAATACAGCTTTGTCAACAGAAACAGCACTTCTGTACTGCCTCTGCTGCAGTTTCATATTAGTTATTTCTTAACTTCTTGGGGAATGCAGGACTTGAACTGACAGATGCCTTTCATTTTATTAAGCTAACTAATATATAACATCATTTACTTTTTTTTCTCAGTTCACTTCAGTGATTAGCAATTTCTGCACCTCTTGAAGCAATGCAATAGAAATGAGAGCCACAGGCAGCAGAGAACTCATTCCAAGCTTCTTAATTCTTCTGCACAAGCATTAGCTTGCAAATGCCAAACACAAACTGGATGTTTTCTCACTGTGCCTAGTGTGAAATGCAGAAAGGATGAACAGAAGATCCTCAGATTAATTTCTTACTTGACAAAGACATGATCCAGTCTCAAACCTAGAATTCAAACCTATGCTACATTCCTCCAAGCAAGTGCAGAGAGGCAGAGGCTTATGCTGAACATCTCACAACTTTTTATGTGACTTGTCCAGCTACTGCCCCTTTCTCCCATGTTGCAAGTGCATCTACACCTCAGCTGACACCCACAGCTCAGCCCAAGTACTGCTTCAAGTAACAGTGATTTCTCAGCAAAGGATCATGAAGAGACACCAAAGGTGGCCTTGGAGATGCCTTTCAGTGAGCAGTAGGCTGGTTCCTACCCTTGTGCATGAGTGTATTTGATGAATTTCCTTGGAGAAATGAAAAGTTGAAAGATACTGCTTAGAGTAGCCTGAGAGATAAATTAGGAGCTGGGGATGGAAATTAGTGTAAAGGAATTCTCAGCAGACTGCTAGTGAGGCACGGGTTGCAGATGTCTCTTAGATGAGGAACAGTCCTGCAAGGCAATTACCAGGAGCCTCAGCACTTAAGGCATATGATATTAGATAAAAGACTTCAGGGAACTGTTTTTCACAGGCAGGAGGGAGAAGCATAATCAAATTCTTTATTTGCACTCAAGTGCATCTAATGCTATACATCTATTTGTCCAGGGAATTAGTTTTACTTATTTACAATACCATACTGGCCCTTCTAACCCTGCTATACTGTTTGTGAGAACCAAGTAGACAGAGGACCACAAAATCATAAGATAAACACTGCTAAAAAAACCCAAAAATGCAAACTCTTCCTAAAAGAAAATACCTGTGTGATGGAAGGAGGTGATGGTGGTTAGCAGGGAGTTAGATGTCAGAGTGTCTCTTATTAATTTTAATCAATTAAACTAGCCTCACTCACACTGGATTGTTGGAGTTTGGATTTTTTACTGTCCCCAGTTAATTATAATTCAATCCCATCACTATCACTGTAACAACTGACCAAAAAAACC
This sequence comes from Serinus canaria, assembly GCF_022539315.1. Lineage (NCBI taxonomy): Eukaryota > Metazoa > Chordata > Aves > Passeriformes > Fringillidae > Serinus > Serinus canaria. Next base: position 134,078,215 of record NC_066315.1, on the reverse strand, counting down.
CTGTTAATAAAGTGTTAATAGACATGAAAAATTAAATTATATCTACATTCATTACTCTTGCCTTTGTATGAAGTTAGGAAGAAGTCAGGGACATAATGAACTACAGTCTTTCACTTCACTTTGAACATTAAGAATGCAGCCAAATAGTGTTCTTGAAGTGCTACAAAAGGAAATCACCTAATTATTATTGGGAAAACAGTGATCCTGGCACTGTGAGGGACAAAAAGAAAAAAAAAACAGTAACAAGAAAAAAAAGAATACCCCATGTGGGCAGTGTAATTTCTCCAACTTTTTAGTTTTCTGCACAGCTTATATTAAGCCACAGAATGCAGTTCACCATTTACGTGATGCACATATGTGCTCACACATTTCTGAAGGCTGTTCTCCAGCTTTTACAAATTACTTCTTACTTTAATAATAAAGCAAACATCTTAGATTTTCCACTAATCTCCTCAAAAATGTAGGATGAATCTCTTCAATACTTTTGCTGAGGTTAGGTCCAGTCCCTTTTTAGTGATATTCTCAGCTGTCTCACAAACCTTCTGTTAGAGGGGGTTTCCTGGTCTTTCCTACAATCCAAGCCAAAATAACTCATTTCATCAACTGCTTTCATCAACACACTCAGGCAGTATCCTGTGTTTGAATCATAGGAATGGATATCACACAAGAATTTATGGTCCTTATCTTCAGTTTTACTTTGGATGTATTCTCCTCTGAGATATATTTCATTTCAGAAGCACAACATCTTTCTTCTGTCCCTACACCAATGCTACTATGAGAGAAAACTGCTCAATATTTGAAGTCATCCTTTGCCATAATTCATTATTACATGGTCACTAAATATTTGCACTGCTGTAGAATGTGTTATCCTGAAATCAATTCCCAATTTCTTCTGAGAAGCCAAAGAAAAATATTTCAGAAATTCAAAGTTGTGTCTATGTTGCTCCCTTCATCTTATACTTTAATCTGATCTCTTTCCTCCTTACTGTTACTTGTGATTGATAGATCAGGTAGAGGTGTTCAGGATGGATGCCTGGGTTATGTAGCATACATGACATAATCACAAATTTACAGAATTTGTGTCAGCAGGGACCTCTTGAGGTTATTTTAGCTAAGATCTTCTTGAAAGAATTGCTGACTTCTAAGTTCAGTTAGGCTGCTCAGGATCATGTCCAGCTGAGTTCTGAAGATTAACATTTCCAACTGTTTCCAGTGTTTGACCACTGGACCACATATGAAGAATGTTTTTCCTTACTTATATAACCACAGTATCCTGTTTCAAGTTGTGAGGACTACCTCTGTCCCTTTGTCTGCCTCCCCTCTGGTCACCCCATTAGGTAGCTGCAGACAATTATTGGGACCCCTTCTTAACTACAGAGCAGCTCCCTGGATCTAGAAGCCAAAGCATTCACAGAAGCAGCTGTGAGATGTACAGCTCACACCCCTCTGAGCCTGGCAGGAGCTTCTGAATTTCACAGGGAAAAAGAAGGGTCAGAAAAGTGATCGGTGTCATCTTGCCCTCTCTGATGGGCACCATGTCCCACCTCTACAGCAAGGCTTAATTTCTGATTTGGAACAGAAAACCAGTGTTAATATATAATTTAGAAATAATTTCTGATGTTGAATGTAGGAGTCTAGATGTTCAGTGGTGGAACTCAAAACATACCCAAAGCATTAATATGGCTGTCAGCACAGACCAGCTTTCCTTTTGTGTCAAATCCTACTGAAACACAGGAGCAACAAGCTCACCTCAATAAAAGTGATTTATTGTAGTGTTCAGAAGGTCCTGTCCTATACCACCATCTCTAATATCATTTATTGTGCATTTAGTACTCACTGAAGCTTGTGAGCTTTCTCTTCTACCTACTGTGAGCATTAGTTCTGGAACATTACAGTTTCCACACCACCCAAGTGTTCTTAAAAAAAAATATATATATTGTTCTGCAGCTCTGTTCTTGTGCTTCCTTTGCATTATTTTTCATTTTGATTTGTTTTAGTTGCCACAAACAAAACAGGAAACAGCTCAGACTGAGTGGCATTGATGTCATATTAAAAGCTATCAGGCAAACAAATATTTTTCCTTGAAGATTTTTTGAGTAATTTTATTTAACAATGAGGTTTGAACGTTTTACTTGATGCTGTATTTTTCAAAATTGATTAAATCTGCAATTAATCTACTGTAAAAATATTCATTAAATTAGAAGTGAAAAAAAAAGAAAAAGCAGACAACCACTTCTTGTATATATTCTGTTTGAGTTAATTCTTATTTCTTTCTGAGTCAATCAGTAATCACTTTACCTTTTACCAATAAAAAGATGCTGCTGCACCTTAAGAAGGAAAAAGATAAAAATGCTCAAATATTGCACTGAGGGGTGTTACATTAAAGACAAAACCCCAAATAAAACCAGACAGAGACATTAAATATATAAGAAATTGCTTTCCACATGCAGAAATCTTATCTATTCCACAGACATTGCTCCCCCTGATGGAAAATTAATGTTAAAGTTGCAGGTAGAGCCTCCCTAATATAATCCATTTGTGGATATGGCTCATATCACTTTCTGGAGAATTTCTGGTCCCATGTGGAAAAGAAGTGACCAGGAGTTACACAGGGAAGGAGATGATGAATACTATAGCAGGGGAAAAGAGCTTAGAGAGCAGGGCAATGGTTGAGAGAACAGAAATTATAGAAGCAGCATGAACAAGAGAGACAGCTACAAACAGCACCCATGAGGAATGGCAGCCTCGTGAAGAGGGCAGAGAAGACACAAATGCCCACAGAAGGGTTTAAAAGCTAAGTTTCAGAGAGAGAACCAAGAGATTTGGGTGAAAGACAAAAGGAGTGCCACATGCTCAGTCCCAATATTTTTTAGTTTCAGGGTACAGCAGCACAATGATGCACCTACATTTTTTCTCCTGGGCTTTTCTTGGGCTTCAGGAAAGAACATTAACTGAGCAGATTTGGTTTTGCTTATTCCTCTAAATCTGTTTTTGCTGGGAAAGCTCTTAATGCATCACTTGGTCTCACCTCTGATTCATCCTTTCCAAACTGAACTCAGAGGATCCAGGGACTAAGACCCAGCTCAGGAGCTGTAACTCTGGCATGAAACTAACAACAATTACCATTTACTTCCCGCAAAACTGGAAAAACAGAACCTCAGCTTTCTTCCATATTGCCTTGGCTGCCTTCCCTTCAATGGGGTACATCTTCTCCAGGTTTTGTTGTGGGAACTGACAAGGCAAAGCTCACAGCTGGGAAGATATTGGCTTGCAAGCTGATATTCCACCACTTAAGAAAAGGGTTAAGGAATGAAGTTAGTATTTTAATTCACAGAGAAAGTGTGTTCCAAAGTCCTCTGAAATCAGTGGACTGAATCTCACCAACGTCACCAAGTACTGGCTTAAGGCCTTGGTAAATACAGTATTTATAAAGGAATCTTTGTACATTTATGGTGCAAGGAAAGATGTCTCAATAATTCAGAAACCACAACTGAGGAAGGGGTAGAGGCAAAGATTGAGGCAATGATTGCTAGTGGTGAAGGCTGAAAATATATGGATGTTAGATCAAAGCAGGTGTGAAAAGGAAGTTAAAAGATATAAAAGTTAGGTTGAAGTTGGTCTGGTATCACCTTCTGCTCAAGTGTGGTGTTGTACTCTGATGTGCTTCTTACTCCTTGAAACACCATTGCCTTTGCAAAGTTCTTTCCCCATAGCTGATGTTCACTACTTTTTTTGTTGACTTCAGCTCACTATGCACCCTGCTAAATCAACACCTTAGTTCAAACAATCTGCTCAAGAAGAGCTCTCCCAGTCTTTTCAGTTCTTCAGTTTGGGTGTATGAACACACCCAAACCCACTGGCACAACAGCCCCTGTGCAGAGAAGCACCAGTGGAGAGGTGAGCTGAGAGTACAGAGAGGATGGGGTGTGACATCTGCCAGACCTGAGCTCTCAGATTTGGGTTTATGAGGATGTCTCTGCTCCTTGTCAAGGTGTCTTGGTACACTGGCCCTTCCCATGAGGAACTCGATACTGCTGCTCCCAGCACCTCATGTGAAGCTCTGTCAAGAGGGTTGGAAGAGATGTTCCGAATTTGGCCTAATCCAATACAGCATTTGAATAGATTTTCTACTTAAATTAACCTGATAAAATGGGCTTGCATGCCAACTTGTCAAACTAGCTCACCTCTTGAAAATCAGATCTGTTATTTTCCTATGGCCTGGTCTCCTCTCTACCACGTGGCATCCACAGACATGGATGGGTGTGCTTTGAATACTTTAGGGACCAGGATCATAATTGCTGTCAAGGTCTGTCAGTCACAGAAGAAACATTTCCTCTTGTCCTGCTTCTCTGCACTTGTGTGCTCGGTACAGGACAGGCAGTGCAGAGCTCCTCCCTTCACGGGTGAAGTGGCTCCCTGTGCACCAGGTCAATGACAACAGATCTGCCCTTGCAGGTGTGCAGGCACCTTGGATTTCACCTGGAACAGCTGCCAGGTGGTTTCTGTATGGCCTCTCTCATCCCTGCCTTGTGATGCCAGCTCCTTGGTAGCCGGGGTGCCCCGGTGCTTGTGGCTCAGCGCTGCAGAGGAGCAGCCCAGGAGGCACAGAAGAGATCCAGCAGCACTGCACTAACATTAATCCTTGGAGAGTTTGCCCCCTGAAGGACTGGGTTTTAATGGCTCTTTGCGTTTTCCACCAGCTTTTTCTTTTTCTTTTCATAGGAACAATGTCTGCAGAGTGCAGTGGACTGAGAGTTTCCAGCAGGGAGCAGCATTTATTCATGTGTGAAGGAGAAGCTCTGCTTCAAAAGGACCCTGCAGCTGAAATACGGACTCAGAAATCCTTTGCTTGAGAAACAATGTTTGCAGATGGATGGACAAGCAGCAGAGTGAGGGGTGAAGCAGGAAGGGCAAGTTAAACAGTTGGCACAAGGCCTTGCTCATCCTCTTCATCTGTCTGATGCCTCTGCAAGCATGGCTTGGTATTTGGAGGCTCAGAGGCAATGCCAGCAGATGAGCTGGATCAAAACATTCCCATTTAAGGAAAATTTTCATCAAAAATTTCAGTGTTATCCCTGGTTCAGAATTACTACTTCGGGTACTGGAAGCTCAGATTAAGGTCTCACTAATTATGCTTGCATAATATTATCATGATCCTAAAAATATAGCATATTGTTATATATCTAGCACCTAGGCTACTAGGTCTGTTTTGAAAGCTTTCAGTTTGAAAATTTCTCTTCTAAAGATGTTTCTTACCATGACACATTAACAATTTCAAATCCAGTCTCAGAATGTCACAGCTTTGAGATCAGCTTTCCACACAGATAGTCAGGCTGTGAACAAGTGAAAAAAAAGAATATTTTAGTACTTGAAAGCTAGTAAAAAATCCTGTTCGCTACCTAGGCAAATTTCTATTAAAAATAATTTTATAAAAACCATATCACTTGTGCACAGCACTTGTGTTATTGCTGGAATTCTTCCTGCCTATTCTTGTGCACCAGCCCTGCACAGCAGCCTCCTGCAGTGTCCCCTGAGATCAGCTGTGTGCCCGTGGGGCAGTCTCACAGTGGGTGAATCAGTCCATGCAGAGTTAGGTAACTACTGCAGTCTGTGGCCAATGCCCAAACTGCCTTTAAACCTCAGGCTACAGTACAAGAGAGCTGGAACACCATGTGCTTGTGTGATTGTCTTCAGGATCCTGGGATTCTCAGGGTGTGCCACTGGCACCTCAGCCTTTCAATCCCAGAGTAGAGATGACAGCAAGTATCATCCTACCTCTAGCTAAAATCTTATGTAACTTTCTAGTACCTCGGCCTTCCCTGCAGTCAGATTGCACAGTCACAAATTAATTAATGTTTATAGACACACTCACTTTTCTTTAATCACACTTTTTCTCTTCAAACTGAGGCTAAAGGTTTGTTTTAGTAAGATTGTTATGAACATTCAGTTTTCTTAAGTATGTATTCTCTTGTCTTTATTTGGCTAGATTAATTTTTTAAGTATAAGATTACTTTGTCTAAATTTAGCTTTACATGTCCTAGATTCATAAGGTTTGGTTCTAAAATAATAGCAGGGTTCTTGTAACATTTTTTTTACTTCTTGAAGTGCTTTATCCTTTTAGCAGTAACTCCAGATTAACCTAGCTTTGTTTACTGGCATCACTTACGACATTTTAGAATAATCAAGCTGCATGTATGTTCTCTGTATAGAAGCCCAAAGCCAGTACCAACAGCGTATTTTGAAACAGTGTATTGAAAACTGGTAGACTTAGTATTAAATTCCTTTTATAGTTCAGCTTTGAGAAGTAGATCTGTTGGTACTGAAAAGCATCAGCCAATACTTCTTAAATGGCAGCAACTCTACAACACTGGTATTATGAAGTGGCCCATGTACCTTGGTAATTCTCTCTCTGAATTTGTAATGTGGAAAACAAGTATAAATACCTGAATTAACTGAAAGGCCTGTGAACAGTAGGCTGGCATGAGGCTTGAAAGTGGGTGGGAGCAAGCTGCACATCTGTGAGAAATGGGGGAATAATCATTCTGGGGGGATGCCAAATCCAGCCCAGTGCCTTGTCTCCATCAGTCACAGATGGAGATTTTGCAGATTTCTGAGGAAGAGCACAGGAGCAGTACAAGGATCTGGATTTACAGGCTCAAACATTCTCACAGCCTTTAGCATCTGATAGCTGGGGACCTTTCTGTGGAAGAATCGCTGTCTCTGTATTTTCAAATTTTTTTATTAAAGAATAGATCCAGCTTCTCCTTGAACTCAGGGGAGCTACATTGTTAGTCTCAGGTGGCAAGGACACTCTGAGCAATGAGCTGGCACCCTGGTCTGGACCCATCTCATGCTAGCTTCATTTGATGGCTCCTATGACTGCACCAGGAAAGGAGTGAACATGAATCCACCTACTGCTCCTGAGAGCTCCACCACCCTGTGGTCTCCTTGTGTGCTGGAGATGCTCAGCTGATCCTTCATAGGATCCCTCGTGGCCATGACCAGACACTGAGGAAAGGACAGCCACGGACACCGACTTCCCTCAGGGCTACCAAAGCCATCAGGCTTAGGAGCATGGCCAGCCCTACGGATCTGCCTGCAGATCTCTCTCCAAGCGGAGCCAAACCAGCAGCCTTGAGGAGCCCTGGGAGCCCCACTGCCCAAGCTGCACAAAACCTTTCTCCAGTTGTGGTGTGGTAATGGCTGAACTCGATTGAAATAAACCACAGCCTAGCCACAGCAGCACAGAGCTCAGCAGAGGGTAATTTACTCTGCCTCTTAGCAGGGATCCTTAAAGAGTCATGACAGGTCCAAGTAATCTGTCAAAGAGCAGCCTGAGCAGCCAGCAGTCTCTGGATGCTAATCCCTTATGAACAATAGACTCATTATATGCAAATTAACAGGAGAAGTGGTGATTGGCCACTGTATCTGCCCAGACAACTGCTCCATTTCAAAGGAACTCTAAGTACCCTGAAATCTATAAGCTGAAAAAATTGAATGACCACATTTTGCATCTTTTTTTTAAAAAACCTGATTTCCTCAGAGAGCCTGTGCAGGGATCCAGTGAATGCTGACCACATAGCAAGCTGGACATGGTGCTCAGTGACTGAAATCCATGGGGAAAACCATAATAACAAATCAGTGCAGACACTGCATTTCTTGAACAGCTCTGTTTTTGATTCATTTTAATTCCCTATTCCAATACAGATTTACTTGTTTAATATCAGAAAATCCATCTGAACCCAGGGAGTGAGCTGAATATTTGTGGAAAAGACACATGGGTGGTTTTCTACATCACTGTTTTCTTACTGAGGAGTCAAAGCTGAACCTGAGGAGCAGGACAGCAGCTAGACACAGTCTGACAAACCAGAGCAGGTTCCCACCTTGGTTTGAAGTTAAACATCTCTGTAGTCAACTGCTTACTGCTTTCTCCAGCTGATATTTGATTGTGGAAAGGTTATGAGTTTTCTGATGCCAGCAAAGCTGATCTTAATTAAAATATTCTATTGGAAATGTTTCATAAGATAGGAATACAAGACTGACGCCAGTCTGTCACAATTCACTAGACTGCTTGAAATCTGGAATCAGCCTGGCAGGTAACCACACTGGAGCCAACAGAGTCCTGCACAGAAAGCTTGGCTTCTAGATGGGTGGTTTTCTCTATTTTTTTTATTTTTTAAAGTATACCATGTCAAATGTGTTTATGGTGCTTTAATGTAGATAAGGAACGAGTTGGGTTTTTATGTCCCTGTTTAGCTCACGATAACAACATTTAGGCTAAGTAAATACAAACCACCATAGATGCAGAAATTGATACAGCATTTTTTAAAATCAGGCTTGTGGGGATCATAGAGCTGGTAAGGTTGGAAAAGACCCATAAGATCATTGGGTCCAACTGCTAACCCCTGATGTTCAACGCTAAAGTGTGTCCCCAGGTGCCACATCAACATCTTTTTACCACTTCTAGGGGTGGTGATTCCACCACTTCTCTGGGCAACCTATTCAAATGCCTGCCATTCCTTTCAGGGAATATTTTTTTTTTTTCTGATATCAAGTCCAAATCTCCCTTGGCACAGTTTGAGGCCATTTCCTCTGATATTGTTGCTCATTTCTTGGGAGAGGAGACCGACCCTCACCTTGCTACAACCACCTTTCAGGTAGTTGTGGAGAGTGAGAAGCTCTATCCTGAGCCTTCTCTTCTCCAGGCTAAACACCCCCAGCTCCCTCTGCTGCTTGTGCTCCAGACCCTTCCCAAGGTCTGCTGCCCTTCTCTGGACATGCTCCCACACCTCAGTGTCTCTCTTGTAGTGAGGTGTCCGGAACTCGACATGCAGCCAAGACGGCAGAGATGGATTTAGTTCCCCAAATATACACATCTACTCATGAAATTTTCAGTGAGAGTCTGACAGAAGTTGACTCCCCAACTCACCTCTCCCCTTAACAGCTCAAAATCCCATTCCCATTTTCAGCTTTACTTTGAGGAGACAATCCCTCTGACCCACTGGAGCCCACTAAAGCACAGCTCATTTCCTATGCCACAGATAAAGCTCAAAGAGATGAAGCTCAGGTGATGCTGTGGCTCTTGCAATTATAGTATGCTTCAGGAGTTACAAGGAGAAGTTATCTGGCTGCTCCTTTAGGCCCTCTGTCCTACATCAAATGCTTTCCAATTGGTACCTTTTGATAATATAAATCATTGATATAAACAAACAAACAAACAAATTTCACATCCCTCTTCCCTGTGAGAAAAATCTACATAATTCATGTTTCAAGGTACCTGTAGCAGATGTACACATTCATAATAAAGTTGTCACCTGTGTTCCAGTTCTTTTCCCATTTTTGGGAATTTTTTCCTATGAAAGCACTCAGCACATGGGACCTCAAGCACCAGTGCTGTTACATTGGTGATGCTCGTACCATACAGAACATAGAACATTTTGCTGGCTTTTCCTAGTTAAGATGGATATTAAACAACTATTTCAGCTGTACACATAAGATAGAGGAATGTGACTCAGCCTATATAAAAAAGTACTTTGTACTTACATTATGCTCTCCTTCCAAGGATTTTAGTGTGCTTTCCAAAAGAATTCATCTAGCTTTACAATATCACTGGGTGTTTACTGGAGGAGCAATTTCACCATATTCCCAATAGAAATATTGGCAAAGCGGTCATAGGCGAAATTTTCAGATGTTTTGAGTGCAGAAATGTGCATGCACAATGCAGGCATATTGCTGGAAACAATTCTTATTTTTACTAACTACATGTGGAGATGACCCAACTTATGAATGGTCACTTTAATACACATCCAGCTGTTATTTGGCCAAAATATGCATAAAAATGTTGTAAATTTGTAACATCTAACTTCATCAACTTCAGGCATTAAGGTCATGAAGGAAATCTGTAGGTTCATTTGATGCAGGCTTGCAGAGGTCTTCAGTGACCCTTCCTGTTTTACTACCAAAATACACATATTTTTCACCAAATCCGTATGTGTTTGGTGAACTACTGAAGCAAGCCTTTAATGTGGATCTTTGGTGACACTGCTACTGTCAAGTGCAGGGAGGATCTTTATGTCAAGCAGGAAGCACATGCATTTAGCTCTGCCATGCTCTGGCAGAGACACCTGAAATTCAGGAAATAATGAGCTAAAAAGACAGATACCTTTTTGTTTTGCGAAGTCTCACAGTGGAAAATATTTTTCCATAATGCAAAAAGTTGTCATTTTTTCTCTTTTTGCTTTGCTCATTTTTATGGTTTTCTGAGTAATTTCCCATTTAAAATTCCTTTTCTTCCCTCCACAGGCCACCATCCCCAAAAGTATCATATTCATCCTTCTTCTGACTGGATTTTTGAATGATTGTTTTGGAGTCTGGCTTTATCTCCCTGGAGTCTCATATCTAGGGATCAGCAAACTGGCTCATATAACTTACAAACTGGCCTGAACCATAATTCAACACTAAGGAAGTGTTTTGAGGATAAAAAAAAATCAGAGTGCTTTTCACATTCATATCCCTCTCTACTTCCACCTCCTAGAATCAGCTGGAATATCAAATGATTCCAGGTTATTTGCTGCCTCAGGAGTTTGGATACAGTTTTGAAAGCCCCATTTTTGGGGGGGTTAAAAAAAATCTGTTCTCTTGAGTCCTTGTTTCTTCAGCAAATTGACAGTTGTTGGTGACTGTAATTCATAGGTTTTTCTCCTTTTTTTTTTTTTTTTTCCATTCTGTTGTAAAATCATACCTGTGTGTGAAATCACAGGGGGGGACAACTGGAAGAGGACATCCATAAAGGAATAGGAAATCCAAAGAAATTAATTTAAAAAGAACTCTGTACTTTGTTATGACTCCCAAGTCCACCCCCATCCCCAAAAAAACTCAACAAAAATTGTTTTCAATTTTTTTAAATTTTAATATTAAGTGAACACTCATTCTTGAAGTGTTCACTGTCTTTTATGCCTCATCTTGATTAGCTGAGAAGTTTTTGTGTGTTTTTCTGCTCTGACCCCTTTTTGCAAACATGTAAAAGTGTGCAATCCACTACATTTTTATTGGGAGAGTGTCTACAGCAAATCTCATTCAGAGACTTTCTCTATATGCCCTCTGTTTTCTCCTTCACATCAGGTGAATCTAAGCTGATGCATCTCCACACTTCTGGGAAGACAAGAATGCCTCACAGAATAAATGTCTGGGCTTTGCCACAATGCCATTTCCTCTGTTTGATTTAACATGCTCTAACCTACTTTGCTCAGTCCTTTAGAGGAAGGCTGTGTAAACACACAGGCTCCTTCTCTGAAGCTGAATGGAAATAGTGGAGAATCAGCAGAGTAGATTCGTGGGGCATAGAGGTTCAGAAAACTTGAGATGCCCTTTCATTTGTATTAGTTATATTCCAGTAGCAATGACACTACTAAAATTTTCTCATTATTCTGTGTATACATCCTTTTCATGATCCAGTGTTGTTTCATTAACAAAGAACATTTGTAGACACAGTTTCATCAAAACAAAAAGAAAGTACTGTAAGTTATTAGCTTTCACTTAAAGAATTTTGCCTTTGATTTGAAGGGTCATCAGTCCTCAGCTAACAGAGCACTTTTAATGTCTGCTAGCACAATGTTTTTTTTCTGTTTAACAGAAGTGTGTCTGTTTTCTCCTCAGATTGTGTACACCAAATTGACAAGGCTTATTTAGAATGCACAGCTGGGTGGATGTGGTGTTGAAATAACAGATGTTCCAGCAGTTGAACTAGGCATCCAAAGGGATAAAATCAAAACCCATTTTGATTTGTCAAATGGAACTCGCTTCAAACATGGTAGCCAGATAAAATGTAACCCTGCTGCCTGTCTTTCTCTGGCCCTGGCTTTACAATCTTACTAAAACCTGAGAAAAAAAAAAAAATTGATGGATGCCCAATGTCTACAAATGATTAAGACATCTCTCCTGCTGAAACTGTTCATCTAACTTAACACTTGTGCTGTCAGGCTCATCAGCTCTGTGCCAGTGCTTTCCTTTCTGTCCCATCTGTCCATTCTGAGCACCTGCTCAGAGAAGGCACTTGGCAACACTTTGATATTTATAGAAATTGGTCAAAACTATTGGGGATGACCTTGTCAGCAGATACAAGGCTAATGGGAACAAGGCTGTGCACCTAAATGGCTGCACTAATATTGGCAACCTTTTTCCGAGGCTGCAGGTCCAGGATTGGGACCTACTGAATACTCATTTCTTGTGACAATTTTAGAATTATCGCTTCACCGTTTGTAAGTGAAGCATCTTTTTCATATAATAAAATGCACTGCTTTATTTTGGCTTTGATACTTGAAGAAAAATGGAGAAATTCACATATTTTATATAAAAACTGAAGTGTTTTTCAGGGGAACTCAGATATTTCTACATTTCAGCAGTGTTAATTCAACTAGCCTGAAACTCAAATAAAGCATTATTGTCCGCAATGGTGGAAGTTCCAGGATCTTCCTTTTAAAGCATTTTTATCTCCATGAAGACTTAATGTGAAAAGCTAACTTAAATATTCCTCCAGCAGTTTACAGACCCTCATCCAATTCCCACTGAAGTTAACAGAGCCATTTCAATTACTCCTCCAGTAGGAAAAATTTATCATGACAGTGTCTCAGTCTTCATTGCTTAATTTATCTTCAGCAACTATCCCCCTACTCCCACTCTGTAAAACTACTGCTGAACCAATTTCTCTCTCTTCACCTATTTTTACCTATTTCATTATTTATTCTTTTAAAACTGCTTCATATTGGCCTCTTCTGCAGTTGATCCAGCTCAGTTTGCCAAGACATAATCCTAAAGTTGATTGGATTTTCAGTCCTCCCAGATCTCCTTCACCCACAATTTGAAGTCTGCTGTAGTCTGCAAGACAAATATTAAGATTTTAAGTTGCTGGGAAATGAAGTAGAAACATGCATGCAGTTAGGGAACAGTACTGGAACACTGGGAGCTTTTTTTCTCTTGCATCTTTGCTTTATGGATGGCAGAAATAATGTAAAAGCCAAAGGTGTAATTCACGCCTTGAAAAGCAGCTGCCTCCACCAAACATTTTTATTGACAGGATCACTAGGAGAATTCCTGGAGGTTCAGGATGTGAGGAAAGAAGAGGTGCTGTATTCTTGACTGACAAATGGTATTGTTCAATTTGAAATCAACTAAGGACTACCAAAGAAAATGCTTTGGCATGATGACTAAACACTCAGGTGAATTAGGTGTGACAAATGACACTCAGCCCTAACTCAGTTACAAACTGGAGGGAGTTATAGTGGCTAGAAGCCTATTATGAACAATTTTACCTAAGAATTTTAGATCCTCAAAGTCCTTAGTAAAAAACTGATAGTCTTGGATTTGCCCATAAATCTGTTTCAACAACTTCATGGCTATCACTCTCAGTGAAATGATCTGCTGTGCAAAATACTGTGTTTACTTTGAGAACACTGCAGGTTCACACTCATAATTAGAGTGTTCCTGCTGAAGACTGTTACAGAGGCCACAGTGATAGGTATAACAGCACTGCCAGTCTCTGTGTGGTGGTTTAAGAACAGCTGTCAGGAGTCAAACAAAAGATCTGGTGGCCAAACTCTGTCAACAGCCAGTAACAGAGGCCAAGAGAAGAGTCCAATGGCAGGTCAAGTACATAGTGATGATTCCCCAGCCTCCCTTTCCAGCATACAGCAGTCTGCAGCTCAGCAACCTCCTTTCCAGAAGAGGGATCTATGTGTTAAACAGTCCTTGTGGGATTTCTTTCCTTTCCCCACAAGTTTGTCTACTCAAGTTAGAGGCTACGTAAACCTTTTGGCATCCACCGCTGACACAGAACTGTGTGTTCCACAGCTTTCCTAGCAAAGGATGAAAAAATCTCATCTTCTTGATTGAAACTATCACTCAGTTATTTGACTTGGTGGTTTCTACTTGTAATGTGGAGAGGCAGTGAGCAGCCATTTCCTGCTTACTTTAGTCATTTCTGCACAGACATACATCCTATCTATGCTCATTGATCTCTTTTCCAAGCTGATGAGTCCTAGGCCATTTGTTCTCCATGTTAAAGCTTTTCCACACATTTGATCATGATTGCTGCCTCCTATGATTCTTTATTTTTAATATCACATCCTCTTCAGATGGGACATCTAAACTACATGAACTCTTCTGTAGATGTATTGTGCACTTAAACTGTACAAAAATTTTGGGGTTTTTTAGTTCTCCATTTCCTTACATTTCATGTGGCTTTGACAGCACTCAGGCTATGGAACTCTTGCCTTTAGTAGGAGCCTTGCTATTTTTACAGCAACACTAAATGATGATGCATTTTTCATAATTATATGTATTTTGACTAACTGGCATTAAAATAACAGTAAGAAAATAATTTTATTTCCTGTTGACTGCATGCCTTTGTCCTCTGAATCCCTTGCTGTCCCCAGTTTATGACCTAAATTGTCCTGTATTTATTCTTATTTTGACCTCAAGTAGCCAAGAGATTGCCACTCCAAGTAAAGAATGTGTGATTTTCACTCTGTGGCTCAAACATTTTTGTTTTCTCATTTCAAAAGTTCACAATAGCAATAATTGGTCAACAATCTTTTCGAAATACAACATTTTAAATCAACATTTGAAATAATACATTGGAGACATAAAGATGTGAAAATAACAAGCAGTTGACACACCAAATTTGCCCCATTATTTTGTCCTACACAAGGTGTGTTGTAGATCCACAAGATTTTAGCTAGGAGGAACTTTTTTGTTCAGCAGGGTTTGGCTAATAGAGACTCTGCCCATAGACTGTATGAATCTATTCAGTCTTTGAATAAATTATTCAAACAATTTCAAGGCAGGATTAAATGATAGCAAAGTAGGCATATCCATTTATATTCTTCTACATTTGTATTCTTGCCCAAATGTATTCTTGTACATTTACACTCTGAGGGGCCTTTTGCTTCAAAACCATACTTATCTCTCAGTTCAAGAACAAACACAAATTCTGTGGATCAAAGAGGCTCAGCACAATGCCCTCTGATGTGTCACAAACCAAATGAAAGCATCTGACAACAGCTGTGGATTTTGAATGATGCTCAGGTGAGCCCCACTAGAGTTCAAACCTGGATATCATCTCTAGGTTAAAGACAACACTGCCTGATTGCCTCTCTGTGTTTCTCACCACTGAGCATGAGAAGAGACTGAGGGAACAAAGTGCTGATGCATGGCAGCGAGCCTTTAAAGCTGGTGATTAATTTTACAATAGAACCATCTGGTCCTCTGCTGAGAAAGGTTCTGGCCCACTCAGAGAACTGCAAGCTTTGGTTTAAAAATGACAGGTGAGGAGATGCTTAACCATCCGCTCTTCTTGGTTCCCTCTGAAAGGGGAATTTGAGTATTCAGACCACGACATTCCTAAGTTCAGCTTCATTAGTGTGATGATGTATTTCCATTTTCAGACAGTAGTATGGAGCTTCTGAAGGCTGCAATACAGCACAGGCCCATCTTATATAGAACATCTCACCTTCTTCATTCAAAAATGACTTAGCCAGTGCTCTGAATGTGAAAGACACTCACATAAATTGAAAATTCCTTCTTGCTTCTGCCAACAAATATTCAACACACTTCTTTCAAATACTGAAGCATTATAAATGCCTTTGGTAAAGATACAAATAAAAGTAGAAAAATAATTTAAAATAGATGATTAAATTTAAATATTCGAATGTAAAGCCAGAGTCACACTACTTCAACTTCCATTTCCTCATCTGATATCAGGCATCTCTGAGAAGCTCTTGTATTGATGCAGCTATCTTGACTGGTCAACCCAATGGCCATTGTGTTTTGAAGAAACAGGAAGAATAAATCAATATCTTTCCAGCTGGGAAAGATAGAACTTTCCTTCTGGGAAAGTTCTATCTTTCCCAGAAGTGGATCTTTTCTTGTACAGACTTGGCATTGGTTTTCCATTCCTCTACAAGAATTACAAGAGTGAAATAGAGTGGAAAACATCGGATCACCAAGGTCATGTGATGAATGAGGCTATTAGAGCAATTAGATGAGTTTTATCTGTTTTGCTTGGTAAAATAAAATTTTAAGTAGGCTCATCTATCTCACCACACCTGATTACTCTGGAGGTCAAACTTGCAGAAAACATTTAAAATGGTAACAGCAGAAAAATTGCACATATGGGCATCAGATTACTTATAAACACATTTTGCCTATCCTGTGCAAGGGAAGACTGCAAAACCCTGCAGTAAGGGTAGGATTAGCTTGACCCAAGAAAATCTATGAAATGTTTAGGAGTTTAGTTTAAGCCAACTCTTCAGGCGTATTCTGTAACCAAGGAAGAGAGCCAGACCCTTCCAATGAGAATAATTTCCTCATAAAACAAGGGTCTAAAATAGGTGAGAAGAATCAGTCTCTGCAGATTTCTCTCTCTCCTCACTGCCCAGAGCAGATGTTGAGCTCAGACACAACACCTAACATTTGTTGGATGAAATTATTCCACTCCCAGTGACTGAGCAATGGCACTTAGCATTTCATGCTGATGGTGTCAAGTGATTCACACTGGAGGACACAACTGGAATTACATCCAAGGAGTTCTGCAGTAACTGCACCCACCCTGAAAAGGACCCAGGCTTCACACAGCTCAGCTCTAGGAATGCACAGCAAACCTCTTGCAGTCTGGAAAGCCAAGCTCATATGGGGCTGCATTAGCAAAAGCACAGCCAGCAGGTTGAGGGAAGTGTTTATTCCCTTTGGTTTAAGAGGGGAAGCTCATCTCAAGTGCTGTGTCCCACTCTGGACTCCTCTGTGCAAGCAACACCAACAAACTGGAGGAAGTCCAACAGAGGGCTATGGAGGCAATTAAGGAGCAAGAGCAAGGAGGGACGTTCAAGAAGAGGCTGAGGGGAGCAGGATTTTTCAGCCTTAGGAAGGCTAAGAGAAAATATTATTGCTGTATACAACTACTTAATGAGAGGATATAGAGAAATTGAGCCAGGCTCTTCTCAGTGGTGTACAGTGGATGAATGAGACATAGGAGACACAAATAACAGCAAGGGAAATATAAAATATTTATAAGGAAAAAAATCTTCATAATGACACTGGAAAGGGCTGCCTAGAGGGGCTGAAGATTATCCATCCTTGGAGACGTTCAACATTCAACTGAGACAGGCTCTGAGCAATCTAAGCTAAGGTGGGTCTGCTTTGAGTAGAAGGTTGTGCTAGATGATCTCCAGACATCTCATCTAATCTAAATCATTCTGTGACTCTATGGAATGGCTGTAGGGGAAAAAAGAAAAAAAAAGAAAAAAAAAGATAGTGAATTGTATGGGTTTTTAAAAAATGGTATGGTATATGATACTGAAAATATTGGGTGATACACAAATCTATAGTAGTGATTCAGGTATGATTATGTGTGCAGGATTGATCTCACCCAGCTTTAGCTGTCCAAAATGTCAGTGTGCATTCTCATAATGGATGCTACACTTTCCTCTGTAATTAAAAGACTAATCTTAAGGATTGGAATAGTCTGAGTTATTTCAAACACTCATCTTTCAATGCAGTGAGATTCTCCTTGGATTTCAGTCTTCCTTTTGAAAGATTCTGGATAACTATCTCTGGCTAGGCACTATCTTCTAGGTATCTATAGGGGAGGATAAAACCTATTCCTGTGTTGAACAACAGAAATACAGATATAATCAAAGAAATATGAAAATTAGTGACAAGAGTTGTTAAAAGGAAAAGTCATTTTAGGAGAGATTAGAGTCAAAGTAATAAACACAAAGTTGTAGAAATATTCCATGTCCTTTAGCAACTTATGTTGGACTTTCAGCAAAAGCAAAGAGCAAGATTGAAGATATTAAGAGATATGTTTTCTTCCTACAGAGTGGGGTCCATTGCCAACAGGTATCACCAGGCCAAAGAGAAAATAGAAATTTAATTTTAACAACACATTTTCTGAGATTTTATGTTCTTAAGTGATCCCAGAAAAATTTACTTTGTCAATGCTGAAATTAAGACAAAACCAGCAGTCAAACACATATTTATATGATAAACTGGACCAAGTTTCTTTACCAGACAGCAGTTCCAAATTATCAGTTTAAGATCATGTACTTTGGTTAATACATCATACTAGAAAAGGTCCCAGACTTGGTGCAGGAACATAACTCAGCCTCTTCTCAAAAGCTATATCAAAGAGACAGCAAACTGGCAGTTATATTAAATTACAAGCGAAAAGCAACAGCACAGTACAAGCTACTTATTCATATGAGCTAGGAAATTCCTCACCTGTTATCTCAGAGATGGTCTGCTCTCCAGCATATCTGCTTCTGATCACTCTGTTGTTAAAGATAAATACTAAATTAAATAGATTAACATTTAAAGACATTATCTACTATAGAAATTGTTGTGTTTCTGTGTTTAAATCCTGACCCTAATTGGGTGCCCAGTGTCCACCAAAGCTGCTCCATCACTCCCCTCCTCAGCTGGGTGAGGGAGAGAAAATATAGGCTCATGAGTCAAGGTGAGGGCAGAGAGAGATCACTCACCAGTTACCATCATGGGCAAAACTGTCAGAACTTGGGGAAATTAATTTCATTTATTGCCAGTATAAAACTGACTTGTGTAATGAGTGGGGGATGCACTCAAAGGAGGCTGTGACCCCATGGGAAGCCTGTGCTGGAGGCTCACAAGGCTTCTGTCAGGGCCTATGGCCCCACAGAAGGAAGAGCCCACACTGGAGCAGGTTTGCTGGGAGGGCTTGTGACACCAGGGGGGACCCACCCTGGAGCAGCCTGTTCCCGAAGGACTGCACCCCATGGAAAGGGACCCATGCTGGATCAGCTCGTGATGAACTGCAGCCTGTGGGGAGGACTCATGTTGGGGAAGTCCATCAAGGACTCTCTCCAGTGGGAGGGATCCCATGCTGGAACGTGGACATATTGCAAGGAGTTCTCCCCCTGAGGAAGAAGCAACAGCAGAGACAGCATGTGATAAATGGTGGTGGGAGGAGGAAGAGAATTCAGGAATGAAGTTAAGCCCAGGGAGAAGGAAGGGGAGGGGAGAAGGCATTCTCAGATTTAGTTTTTTGTTTCTCACCAATCTACTCTGATTTGATTGGTAATACAATAAATTAATTTCCCCAAGTCAGGTCTGTTTTGCCTGTGGCAATAGAGTTGTCTCTGTTGTGGTCCTTATCTCAACCCACAAGACTTATGTCACATTCTCTCTCGGCTGCCCAGCTGCAGAGGAGGGGTGAGACAGTGGCTCTAGAGGGGTGACCTCGTGGCATCCAGCCACAGCCAAGCCCTCCCTTTATGTAAGTAGCAGCCTGCATCTCCTACACAGCCTGTAGAGAAAGCTGAGCAGCCCTGCTGGTGAGCAGGATGGAGATGGCATGAGGACCCCTCAAAAGCGAACAAAATAAGATGCAAAAGAGGGTTCTGCACCACTCACTTCTGCTTCATTTCAGTCTCTCTTCTCCCAGGGTCTCCTAGGCACTTTGTATGAAGTTCAGGGCTGCTCAATAGCATTGTGCATTGGAACCTTTTCACTGTAAGAAATTATTTCAAAGTTCAAAAAACACCATAAAGTTTCAATAGGAACAATCTGTTGGATAAATCTGTTGGATAAATCAAGTTTAAGGGAGTGGAAGAAAAATTTACTCATAAACTTTTACCATAAACACTGTGACAAACCTTTCATGGATATGAGATTATTCCTATCAATTACTGCATGTCTAGGTAGCACTAATAACTGAGGCTGCCTTTTCACTCATCACGAACTTGAATACCCACTGTAACTTTTTCTTTAGAGTCTGTTATATCCTCCTGTTTTATGCCAAAATTTGAAGAGGCAGCAAAGACAGAGAAATGAAATATGTCTGGGATAATACCTAGTGTGATATGATATTTATTGAACTGTGCTTTTTATTTTAATAAAAATGGTAGTAAATCATATGTGGTGTTTGCTAAGCATCAGAGACAATACAGGAGTTGCCTATATAGAATCCAAATGTTCCCTTGCTGCAATTCACACAACAGGTTGATGTCTCTGTGATCTCTGGATACTTTTAAAATATGTTTCTGGGGTTTTTTAAGTCTGACATGCATGTCACAGGATCTTTGCAAAGTCAAATTAACTGAATATATTTTATCTGACATATAATTCACAGGTCCATGCAATATTTTTCCTCTTCCTCAGCCAACAAGTCTGTAAAAAATTGTATTTTACAACTTACTTTGACTAATAAACATCCATATTCTGTGGAATCGTAGAGATTAAACCCAGACAAATGTTACTTTGGTGCAGTTTTTTAAATGTCCTGCACCAATTGAAGCATTCAGATATTGCTGATCTCCATTATAGAAAATGCTGTAGAAAAATATTATCCACACTCCTCCTATTTGTCAACATTTAACCACTTGAAGTAGTGTTGTTTGCCTGAGGTTTTAAAAAAATTAAAATTATTACAACTAACTGAAAAAAAGGGTTGAAAATTCCTTAAAACTTCCTGTATTTGACTTTCCATCCAATTTATTGAAAGGTTTCTATAACAAAATCTAGTATTTTAAATTTTGAGCATTTGAGTGGATTTTTTAGAAATTTGGAAGAAGAAAAACAACCCAGAAATGAAAATAGAACTTTTTGTAGTGATAATTGACAATGGATCCCTAAGACCATTAACTATTTGCAACCCAGAAAAGAACAGGTTGTATGTACCCATGCAAGATCAATCCAACATATAGCAGATAATGAGTCTATCTAGAACATAGAGGTTAGTGAGGAAAAAAGCTGTATCAACTTTCCAAGAAAACAATACTAATTTGCTGTAGCAGAATAAATGAAAAAATAATGTTCTGTATTTCTGAAGATGTGGTTGTTGTTTAGAAGTAATTTGAAATTAAAGGACAGGCAGGGCAACGTATTTAAATACCAGGCAATACTCACATTAAAACTCAAAAACTTGTCATGAATGCACTCTGAACAAAAATTAAAAGAAGGGTTTAGATGATCAGAGGAAAAAAAATCTGCCTGAATTCCTAGCAGGAAGTCTGGAAGAAAACCTACCTCCTTTTAAGCTGCAAATTCAGCAGTTCAGAATACATGCTGTCTTTGACATTAAAGAATTGTGCAAAATGTTCTGAGGATTTACAATCTTCTGTAGTCCTATGAAATTGTACTCAGAAAACCACATGGCTTAACTGCAGTAAATTGAAAACTAAAACTTTCAACCATTTCTGAGTGCTTTTGCTACAGAAGGAGTCATTTAATGGGAAAAATATGGCACCTAAATAGGACTACCATGAGAGCAGAGTCAGTCTTGAAGAAAATAGGATTACTGAACTCATTTGCATTGCCACCATTCACCCAGGGCTACCTAGAAAACTCACATCTCTCTCTAGACATTTGCTAGAGATTCTTCACCCATTCTTCAGTTTATTTGCCTGTAGAACATTCCCATGGAGTTTGCATCATTGCAGCAGAGATTATAGTTAGATATAATTGTAGCTTCAGAGAAAAATCAGTCCAGGAGATACTAATGCTGTTATTATCAATTCTTGTATATAAATGTATTGGATCTATTGCTCTGCAATTCCATGTTAGGGCAATGTGAGCATAAACATATATAATGTTGTTTTTTCCTGGAACCAACACTATAAAATTCCTTACAGGAGGTACGTTCTTAACACACAGAAGTAAGAAACTGTCACCAGGGAATTAATGAAGTTATTCTGAAAAAGGCCAACGTTTCAAATTATATGCAGGTACATCCATTAGGTGCAATTAAAAGGTGCATCCAATTTGCCTGGGATCTCTGGGCACCAGGAAAAACACATTCAACTGAAGTTATCTGTGAAAACTCTGTGGGCAGCCTCATATGAGACTGTTGTATCTGCACACACAAATGTCACAGCTGCAGATGTCACAGCAGAGTTTCCCACCTGGGATGAGGGGCACTTTTGAGAAGACAGCTCTGGACACTGGATGCAAAAAGGTAAAAGAAGAGATCCAAAAGACAATATTATGATTACAGCAAGCAAAGAAAAAAAACCAGGAATCTCCTCCCATGATTATTTGAGAAATTATAAAAACCTTTTGATAGAGCTGGGGGAAGATAATGTCTGTGGGCTGAAAAAATACTCTTTCTGGACCACAAGACACATCTGGACAAAATGGAGAGGCTTCACCAGATCTGAAACAGAAGAACAAAGTTCAAGTTCAGTATTGGCTGAGGACCTGACAGGACAAGCAGACTCATGTCCACTAATAGAAAGACTTCAAAAACAAAGCACATGCATATAGTCATATTTCTGGCAAACAAACAAAGGGACCAGCCTTTCAACAGCAGTATCTACTGAAGGCTGGGCCGTTGGGGAATATGGTTTCAAATAATTTGTTTAAACAAGACAAGATTCTGATCTTGTTAGACTGGTGAAAATCCAAAATAATTCCAAAACCTTCTAGTCTGGGGTTCAAAACCTTAATATCGGGGGGGGTGGGGGGAGGGAAAGGGAGATCTCCTTTTTCAATAATATTGATATAAGAATTCTGTTTGATCTTTGTGGGATATGCTTCAAACATTGTTTAATTTTATTAAATAGGAAGGGTTTCATTTTTTTCTACTTTTTAAAGGACCATCTTTATTACTTCTTCACTTTTGCTGTCTCACTATTCCAAATAACTTGGAATTTTCTGTTTTCTGGTTACACCCTTCTCAATGGATTTATAACAAACTTCATTGTATATGAAGATCAAAGCATTCAGCATTAATCTATCACAATTATCAGATGTGAAAAACAATGTAGAAAAAACAAATATAAAGGTTTCTTAAAAAGCAGGGCGTGTGGGAAAGATGGAGACCAGTTTGGCAGCTTGCAATGACACAGACTGGCAGCTGCCTTTGCCCTAGGGAACACCAGTTACATAAGCACATACTCTTCCAGAACCTCTGAAGATGTCATGAGCAGTTCCCAGCCCCCGTTAGCCACACCAGCCATCCCTGTGTGCCTGGAAGCCATGGCCCTGACCTCGCTGACACTCTCCGTGTGCGTGTCCGTGGGTGCTCTGCAAAGTGTACCTGCAAGGCTGGACCCAACCTCCTCTTGCCTGAGACTCATGGAAATGTCAGTGCCAGCACTGGAGCTGGGGAGAAGAGTGTCTGCAGCCAGGCCACATGGCCCAAGGCAATGCCAGGGGCTCCCCCCAGCCCTGGCTGGGCAGCACTGACCAGCAAGATGTGCAGCTGCAGCCCCCAGTGTCTGTGCCCAGCCCCGGCGCTGGAGCCCAGCCTGCGGCTCCCGGCGGCTCTGAAGGCTGCCATCCCTCTGGGATTCCCGAAGAGCTACTTGAAAATGAGACAGCCGCCTCTACAAACTCGTCCTCAATTTCGATTGAATGATGGATTGTTTTTAAACTGGTGCATTGTATATTTTGGGAAAGAATTTATGATTTACCAAAAAATTTCCTGCTGAAATAAAGCCAAATGGAGATTGGTCTGGGCCAAGTTGCTCAATGTCCATGAACGAGAACATGTTTTTCTTTTTCTTCCTTTCTTGTTTTATGCATGCTTCTGGACTCATTTCATCAGCTGTCAGTAGTTAAATACCATTTCAGAAAAGGGTTTATTATTGTAATTTCCTCAATTATTCTGGGTTTTTTTTTTTCCTGCTATGGTCTCCTGAAACAAAATTAGTCAGCTAAAGTACTAATAAAATATTTTCCCCTGCTGCTCCTTGCAAAGGGCCTAAGCCTCCAAGGTGCTGTACTTCTCCCCTGTTTGCACCCTAACTACCATGACCTTAACTGAGGGCTTTTCCCTGCATGCTCCACTTCTGCTTTGCAAGGGACATCACTGACTTCTGCTCACAGCCAGCTCATGTCCCCAGACCATACACAATGGCACAGCAGTGCATGACTACTAGGAAAGGAAACCAAAAAATAAATAAAATTTAGAGAAATAAAATTGAAAGAAAGAGCCCTTTTTCATCACATAAAAAAAAGCCCCACAACCAAAACCAGAACAGATCTGGTAAGAGGTGAAAGCAAGCCAGCTTAAATACATAATAGACAATGGATTAGTTTAAGCAAATGTAGGTATTCCTCTGGGAGTATGTGTCTTTTGAAATATGAAATTAAATATACATTAAAACATTTGGAAAATTCTGTTTTTAAAGTTATATTCCTTAGAGGAAAGGAAAGGAAAGCAATTATTTTTCATGAAAGGCTAAGCACAGCAGAACCTGCCCTCTGGCAGAAGGGACACACTGGGCAAGCAAGGGCTGCTCTGACAGCATGGAGATCAGGGGAAGGCTCTTGCTGGACCTCATAGGGCTTTGGATGAGGATGCTGACCATAAATGATGGTGGAAGATGACAATGCACAACAACATCAGGCAGCCCTGGTGCTCCCTCGCTGCTCCCCTCAAAGCAAGACTGGAACACAATGCGTGACAAAGGCACAGAATGAGGCAGCCAAGAAATCATGAGCCTCAGATGTTTAGAGAGTGACATCTGCTTCTGGCTCAAGAGATTCCAATATTGAATTCAGTTGCCTTTCCTCCAAGACACCCAACAAGAGATAACCTCAATTTATGAGTTCCAATACATTTCTCTTAAGCACTGGCAGAGATTATTTGGCCCTCAATGGAAATGCAACTATCTAAAAATCAAAATGAAGCAAAATCTATTTACAGCTTTGGATCTGCCCTGTGAAACACAAATATCTAGGCCAATGTTTTCAGCATCCAGACATTCAAAATCATGATTCAAGCCTTGAAAGCAAGCATTTGGCTATAAGAACTCAGTCTTTAAAAAATAATGAAAACTGGGTTTTTTTTTATTAATTTCTCCTAATTTGGCATTCATACATCTTCAGTCATTAGAACTGGAAATTTGCATCTTTGAAATGCAGCTGAGAGTCTCCCTTGTTCACTTGGCACCAGGGATGAGGGCTTTTAAAGGGAAAACCAGCAATTCTGAGTCCAGCAATGAATTTCCAAGATTGGACGGTCTTTTCACTACTGCACATGGTTAAGCAGGTACCAAGCATAGTCTCATATTGGAAACAGGTTGCACAGAAACAGTTCAGTGTTCTGGTGTTTCAGCATATGCATTAGACACACATAACTTTGCTGTCATCCAGAGAGGGGGTAATGAAGTGTCTGTTAAAAACACCAGGAATCTTTCACTGTGGCTCAGGGCTTTGCATCATTCATAACTTCTGCTTGAATTTAATATTTAAAATTATTAAAACCCCAATAAATAAATGTTGCACTTTGCTGCAAAACCAAAGAACAGCAGAATTTACAGAACATTTGTAAATCAGCCCTTCTCCACTCTGTGCAGTTCTGCACTCCCTCATTTCCTCTGTAGAAGGTAAATTCACTGAGGCAGGCAGTGCTGTCAGTGCCTTTATGTTTGTACAGCATCCAGCACAGAGGAGATCTGGTGTTTTGTGTTGGGTCCACTACTTTCAATTTGCTCTCACCTCTGCACTTCAAGGCTGCAGCAGGCAATAAAAGCAAAAGTGCCAAAATACTGCAGGTGTGCATAGTCTCACTTCATTTCTAGCCTACCTGAAAGCAGAGGTGCCAGGGACTTTGTGAGCTTCCAAGAGCCCTAGGCCACCCAGATTAGATAAACTGCAGATAAACATCAGAACACTGGGATGTTTATCTCTATGAAATCCAGTCTTTTGAAGTTCATCTATCCCTTTCTCTAACTGCCATTATCTGTTGCTTTGAGATGCTGCATCCATCCCTATCAAAGTTATGTAAGCTCCCTGTGATGCTCAGAAACAGTCCCTCTATCATTTGTAAAAATGCAGCTTCTCATTAAATGCATTCATGACTTCAGCACTTGATGCATACAATATTTTATCAGCTTTTTCTCAGAAATGCACATTTATTTTATCATCTGATACTTAAAAAAAGTATTGCAAATAAGTAAAGAAAAAAAATATCTGTGTACTACATAGGAAAAGAACCCCTCCAAATATATAAAAGCTTTAGCTATGCCAAGATTGCTTAATTCTGATTAGCAATGACCATTAAGCAATCATTTATGGATTTACTGTGAGTGTTCATAGATACTAATGGGTTTTAGAATTCCTTGGGAATCCTCAAAGGTCAAAGGAAGAAAATGAACTATGAAGTGATAAAAAATGTATTAGGTGACTAATGGACAGGTTGTATATAGAATGGTTCCAGCAGAAAACGTTGAATTTTACCACTCAGATTTATGTAAAAGCAAATCTTGTGAGCAGCGGCCCTTCCCCACTGATGAAATTAACGAAGAGAAAATTAAAATGCTTCATGGGGAGGCATTACATGGTGTGCTTTTCCCTGTCACTAAGAATACATAGTAGATGGCATGGCCACTGATACTAAGTGAAAATTTATTTGATTTTTCTTTAGGTGGGTATCTGTTGGCTCTTTATTTAGCTTCAACATTGTAACCATACATTGACATTTTTGCCTGTTTTTGCACGACTGCATTCTGTGCAATTCAAGACTCAAAACTCTTCCAAATTTAACGAATGTATCTTTATACCACTTAGGTTAATTTTGCGGCTCTCCCAGGAGAGAAGCGAGCTGTAAGAGCTGGCAGAGGCTGACACACCTCGCTGTAAGCCCGGCCGGGTGTGTCTGCCCGGTCCCGCAGCCCCCGCCGAGCCCCGAACCGGGGGGAGCCTCTCCGAGCGCTCAGCCCGGGCAAGCTCTGCCGCTGTCGGCGTTCCTGGAGGCTGAGCCGGTCCCGCAGCCCCCGCCGAGCCCCGAACCGGGGGGAGTCTCTCCGAGCGCTCAGCCCGTGCAGGTTCTGCTACTGTCGGCGTTCCTGGAGGCTGAGCCGGTCCCGCAGCCCCCGCCGGTCCCGCAGCCCCCGCCGGTCGGACGGGGCGGGCAGCGCTGCGGGGCCGGTGCAGCCCCCGCGGTGCTTCCCTCGGGGCGAGCAGCAGTGCCCGGGCGGGGCCGCTCCGAGTCAGGAGGAGTCAGCCCCGCACGGACACCTCGGGAATCACTGCGGGAATCACTGCGGGAATCACCTCGGGAATCACCTCGGGAATCACCTTGGGAAGCTCCGCGGAGCCGGGTGCGCTGCCAGCGCCCAGCGTGCGAGCGGCCCGCAGAGCTCACTCGGCCTCCTCCTGGCTGCAGGCGCCTCCACCGTAAGGCGGAGGGATTTTCTTCCCAGTACCATCGCTCAAAGAGTGATGGCAAATCCAAAGGGGTTCTTGAAGGGAATTTTCGTGTATTTTTGCATTATGAATGGCAGTTTAACTGAGCGGGGAAATGCACTTGGATTTTTGTTGGAAATACTTTCATTCAGAGGAGCAGAAAGTAATCAGAAATCAATACAACCTGCAATATATCTATGCCTGCTACCTACATGAATTCTCAGGGTTGATACCACACTACATACCTTTAAAATTGTGTTATGAAGATGAAGTAATTCCATTCCAGTTTTTGAATCATGTTCCAGCCAGGCAAAACTTTTAGCTTGTCAGCAAAGTCACTAATTTAAATGAAATTGCCTACATATATGAAAAATGAGTCATGGGGTTTGGTTCATAAATGGTAATTTTCTGCAGAAATCAGAGCTTTGTTGTATTTGCATATTTTTTAATTAAAATTATATACATATATATAGGGGAAGAAAAGCAAGGCAAGTGAAGAAGGGAAGGGAAGGGAAGGGAAGGGAAGGGAAGGGAAGGGAAGGGAAGGGAAGGGAAGGGAAGGGAAGGGAAGGGAAGGGAAGGGAAGGGAAGGGAAGGGAAGGGAAGGGAAGGGAAGGGAAGGGAAGGGAAGGGAAGGGAAGGGAAGGGAAGGGAAGGGAAGGGAAGGGAAGGGAAGGGAAGGGAAGGGAAGGGAAGGGAAGGGAAGGGAAGGGAAGGGAAGGAAGGGAAGGGAAGGGAAGGGAAGGGAAGGGAAGGGAAGGGAAGGGAAGGGAAGGGAAGGAAGGGAAGGGAAGGGAAGGGAAGGGAAGGGAAGGGAAGGGAAGGGAAGGGAAGGGAAGGGAAGGGAAGGGAAGGGAAGGGAAGGGAAGGGAAGGGAAGGGAAGGGAAGGGAAGGGAAGGGAAGGGAAGGGAAGGGAAGGAAAAAAAGAGAGAGAGAGGATCCAATGGACCAAAGCAATTTAGGATTTACCATGGCTAATATTATATACATAAGTACTTCTTTTGCAGAAGAAAGATTGGGCAGGAGAAGCCAGTTTGTCAGACTTCAGTATATGTAGGATAGGGGAAATCTTTGATCAGTTCAGGAAGAAGGCAAGGTGTTTATTTTCTTTAATCTCAGTCAACAGCAACAAATAAAGTAAGGCTGATAATAGCCCAAGGAGTCTACTGGATGCTCGTATCTGGAAGGAGAACAGAGTGTAAATGATCAGTGGTTGTCTCTATCAAGCTGCATTTAGTCGGGATTTTTCCTTTCCAAATTGTCATGACTGAAGCCAGTAAAAGTTGAAAGGAGGATGGATATCTGCAAGGATAATTGTTAAGGTGTGTGTACTGCTTTCACAGCTATTAGATCAAAGCCTACTGAATGATTTTATTATCAGGCTTATAAATCAGTCTCAGTTCATTTTACAAACATTAGTACTCCCATCAATTACATGCATTTAGGACTAATGGTTTTACAGGAATGTTAATAGTACAGCTTTATTTCCTGAAAACCATCACTGAAGACCATTAAAAGGTTATTAATTGCTGTATGGAACATGCAGAATTATTTGTTTCTGGTTTTAGACTATCAGTAAATTGGCATGTGAGTACATTTGCTAACCAGTTTAACTTCATGCATATCAAATTTAGTAATTAAAAACCATTTATAAGCCATTCTTGTCCAGCTTTTCTTCACAGACATGGTCTGAGTACACCAGGACCATTCTCCTGCTGCCCTTCAAAGCCCTTGTGGATGTGGCACAGTACTCCAGACACTGCCACCATCCCTGCAGAGACCCTGGGGGTTGGGGCAGACTGTCCCTAGGCAGAAGCTATTTTACCAGACAGGGACAAGTGTCAGGTCACAGCCTGTTGGCTCAGGTAGAAGTGATGGGTGCTGCACTGAGACCTGAACCAAGCCGAAATAGCACAAGAAGATGCTTGAGGAGTGAAGGTTTCACAGCAGAGAAGCTTCCCCGTGGAGAGTGGAACCTGTTATAAGAATGCTTTGGGTTCTGGCTCATTCCATACCTCAGAAATTTTGAAGCACCCCCTAGATTTATTCAGGCATCTCCCATTTTACTCTCCAGCCCCCTGATCATGTAGATTCCTCTTCAGATGCACAGACTGAGCTGCAGGGTACATAACACAAATTGCTAGACATGATGTTCCTCTTTGTGTGTGAAATCAACTGCCTGTCCCATCCAGAGCTACCCTTAGCCCATACAAAGTGCTGAAGTTCTGTTTCTGATTACTAAATAATAAAACAGTCTCAGGATGGGAATGTTGCACAAGTTCACGTTATCTGCTTTCCCTTGCCAACTGTGTCATGAACCTGAGATCTCTGTTCATTAGTTTGAGAGGCTGTTTACACATAAGAGGAGAAAGGAAAGGCAGATCCTTTGAAGCCTGTGGAGCTACCCCGATTTCCACCAGCTGAGGAGACAGTTCCAGGAAACCTGTCAGGCAATCTTTAATGAACTATGTGGTGTGCAAAGCAAACTTCAGATCTCAAAGACTGCACACTATTTAGCTTCCATTAGGTCAGGTAATTATGATTACCTCAAAGGTTTGTAAAGTAGGAGTAGAAAATATCAAAATAAAAATCATAGTTACCTTTCATTACCCCTCCCTAGGATACAGCTTTTAGACATGTCAAGCCATGGATGTACTCTGTTCACAGGACTTAGTAAACCATGCTGCCTAAAGGAATTAAAGTGAGTTGGAGGTACCATTTTACAGCTGAACATTTATGTCAATCCTTCATTCCAGAGTGCTTCAGCATTGCCTTGACCTTCACATCCCCCTTCAGATTGAATCTGTTACCCTCAGTGAGTATAAAGGCTATAAAGAAGCACCTGATCATAAAATCCACTTGGAATGCTTTCTTAAACCTCCACCAATTATTCATTAAAAATTCTGTTTTTTACAAGCCTGCTCTCCTAATGAAAACCCAATAACAGAGTATCTGCTTTAAACTATTTCTAGACATCTGGAGAAAAATCTTGACAACTTGAAATAATCATTGATTGATGTGACTAAATAAAATCATCTGAGTACTTTAATGGATAATAAGAGACATTATCTCTTTCTTTAGAAGCAAGAATCTGATCTAAAAGAAAAGATATGGATGGTCTGACAAACACCTTCCTAGATCAGCCACCATCAGCCTTGGAAAATAAATATCATTTATAGGATATTAATAATATAGAAGAAAATGAATTCAATTCAGTGGAGGCTGAGATGCAATGAGCTTATATCTTCACCAGAAAGCCTTTTAATTTACAAGGAGCTCTTACACTGTAAGGGAAAAACACAGCAGCAGTAGCTGCAGCAGGTTTTCCAGTGAGTCACCCTGAGAAAGCCAAGCATAACCAGGAGCTGCTTTGGCTTTGGCAGGCTTAAATCAGCCCAAGGCAGGAAGCTGGACCATGAAGACATAATAGGAGCTCAGGGGGAGATTTTAATGTAGTTCTGTAGTATTCTCTTAAAATAGAAAAAAATACAATTTATTTTTCATTGTCATTTTCACTTCCTTCTCTCCCCTCCAAATGAAGTGGGAGTTAATCTCCCTGCTCTGAAAGAACAGCTCGTTGACTTCACTTCATTCTGCATTCATTGTCACAGTCCCTCCCAAGGTGCACTGGCATCCCTGTTTGCAGCCAGAGTCTGGATATTTTTTCAGATTCTGTGGTAACTGCTCCAAGTGTACCACCTGCCCTGGCTGCCCCTGATGTCACATTCCCAGCTGTCTGTGATGACCTGCCTCGGTGACACCTCTGACCTCATGCTCTTCATCACCTTCAACTCCACTGAACTCTCCCCTAACAGACCATGATTCCCTTCTGCTAATGTTGGCCTGTTCCACCTGCCCCTTTGGGCTCTACCTTCATGCAGGGATGGAACTCCCAAGGCAGTTTTCTCCCCTGCCACCAGCTCTCAAGGGAAGGAGCACTGTCTGCCTGACTTTGCTCATCTCCCCTTGTTCATACCTCATCTGTGGACATTCTGCTCAAAGCTTGTTCTCAAACAGCTTCAAACAGGCAACTAAAGTGCTTGTAGCTAAAGAGTAATACATGAGGAGCTACAAGACAAATCACACAACCCTTGGCTTCAACCTCTCCCTCAGTCCTCTCACACAATTAGCCCTTTCCACTTACTCAATGCATTAGTTTATCTACTAATAACTTAATCTCTGTCATGGAAACTCATGTCTTGTTTTGTTCAAGAGATCCCAGTGTGAAAATTACATCAGACTTATATATTATCAGACTTTTGCACCTCACCCTTTGCAACTGTTAATCAAAAAAAGGGCAACCTTTGTGTAAAGCATTTCTGTTACTGCAGGCATAATGTCACACTCACATTTCATGGAGTTTGAAGTTCCTGCAGATCAGAAACTGGAGGATTAGTTATGGCTACTGGTTTCAGACAAGAAAAAATCAAGAAAAGCCAACCTGACTGGTAAAAATTTATCTTAGAGAGCAGCACCACACAGAGAGAGGGACAAATTCTGCTTCAATCCAAGACTAAATACACAAGGCCAAAGCTGAAATTCAGCTACTACATGTCTCAGGAGGCACTGACATTTTACCTGTACTGCAGTTTCACATGGCTAAAGGTTTGATGAGAGTGGCTGCATGGTCCTTCTGAGGAGCAATGAGGCCACTTGCTCAGTCCACAGTGCACCAGGACCTGCAGAGCAGGACTGTAGTGCCTGTAGCCTCCCCCTCATCACTTCACTGTCAGCAGGAGAAGGAGGAGAAAGTGCTGCCTCTGCCAGGATGCAGGAGAGTGGAGGCCAAGGTCTTCTTTCAAACAGCAGCTGGAGCCAGCCAAAGGAGCAGCCATATTTTGAAGAAGGGAATGACCATGGGCTGATTTCCAGATGACTTGCTGGCACTGATTTTCAGAGGAGAGCTGGAAGCTCTCTGCAGGAGGGAGAATAGTTTTCACACTGCAGGGTGAAGGGAGTGATCTGGGATGTATCCTTGCCCTGAGCATATTCCACTCACAGGGAGAGAGGTCTGCCCAAGGCAATGCTGTTCACTTTGGGGATGCCTGTCCTCATGGCATGCTTTGGAGGAGAACCTGGGGATTTGATTTGGGGGTGTTAGTATGATTTGGAGATGCTATTACATTCCTGTAGCTATGGGGTCGTTGGTGGAGATTAGTGCAAAAATAATTAGATTCAAAAAGATTGCAGAATCCATACAGAGCCAAATAAATTTTTTAGTCAGGGGTACCCAAACTGCACTTAGAGTTTGCATGTCCAAGTCACAATTAGAGCTAACAAAAAATAGATATATTTTTGGTCTAGGAGCTTTAAAAGGAAAGTTGACAGATGAGAGACAAAATATATTAATTCTGAGACTAGTTTTTGGCAGGGTTGGGAAGACTACTGAGGTTGTCTGAAAAGTCTCTGGAAGTTCAGCACTGTCCTAGCAACCATGAGAATGACATTAAAGAGAGCAGATACAGACCCTGTCCAGACCACAAACCCCACATGCACTGATCCCCAGGTCCACTGGGCTCTTTTAAAACAGCTGACATTATTTTCCAGCTTTTTAAATTTCCAGATTTTTAAATTATTCCAGCTTCTCTGAACTGACATAAATCCAGACAGTGAGTTAAGCTTGGAGACAGGAGAAACATATCCAGCTCTTCAATTCCCCATTGAATGCTGAGATGGGACTTGAACTGGCAAGAGGTTTGAATTGAAGCTGCTCCAGACTTTCTGTGAAGCCAGCATGCCAGAAGACCTCCAATCCCTAAAGCATTTTTTTTATTACAGAATGAAATAACAAGCCAAACATTAAAATCAGTAAATAGGAGAAAACTCAGAATGTCTGGATGAGACTGTTCAAGTAAAAGGCTTTAAAGCAAAGCTCCTTGGTGTCTTTGCAGGGTGGGATATGTTCTCCATCCCTATGCTCCAGAGATTTCCTGAGCCATGCTAGCTTATGTCATCCCCACTGATGCTCACAGCTCTTTTCCTTCAGGAGCCTCTGGGACCTTACCTAGCTGCAGATGCCCCCAGTGATCCTCAAAGAACCTCTAGACCCCAGCTACAGGCATCCTGTCCCCCCCTTCCAGCACTGCCTGGGGGCAGTTGGTAGCCAGAATCCTTACCCCTGGCCCTGGTGACATGGCAGAGGAGTGGCTCACATCTGCTGTCATGTCAGGAGAGCTCTCAGTTTGCTTCTCTGTGATTCAACGCTGCTGGGCCAAGGAAGAGGCTTTAGCTTGCTGTTTCATCAGTTTCGGTTTCTTGCCTGAGCAGAATGCATGCCTGTAAAAGAGCTTAGGAAGGGGGAAAGAGAACACAAGCCCTTGCTGCCTCTGTTACAGACCCTCTGGCAATCAGAGATTTTGCACATATGTAATTCTGATGGGGCAGAACATGGTCCCTGGTACTGCTGACAGCTGAAGCCCCAGTCACTGTCTCTTTTGCTCCTGGTGATCTGTGTCCATTGTCACAGCAGGCAGAGAGCCAAGGCCAACAGGCATGAATGTGTTGTTGGTGGCTCCTGCCTGGTGCTGATGTCCCTTCTCTGAGCTGTCATCCATGCTGCCTTCAGCAGCAAATGGAGACAATGCAGATGTCTTGGCATTAACCTTCAAATCCCAGATCCAATATGCTTAGTATAACAGAAAAAGTAGAACAGAAGGGTGTAGACTAATTTTCATCTCTCCAAAATCAAGGAGAACACTGAAATCAAGGAGAACACCAAATCCATCTTCTCATTTTATTTGTATTAGTCATAGTGTGATGAAGCTGGAGGAGGCAAAGAAGAAAAAAAGTAGGGCTGGCTTTCATCTCATCAGAGAAACTGTTGGTGGAATAAAAAAGTCATCCAGGCTTTATGCTAATGACTATTTAGCAAACTGATAGAAAGTGGAACAGTGGAAACATAGAGAAAGCAGTTCTGAGGCAGGAAACTTTGGGCTATGTCCAGTTGAACAGACACAGATGTGCAAACCAGAGCCCCATGTTCCAGAAAATGGAATGTCCCAGATGCAGTGGCTGGGACAAAAGGGAAAAATTTCAAGGGTGGAAGAGAATTGGGTGCTCTCAGCAGTACATGATCAAGGAATAGGGAATGGTGGAGAGGAATGGAAATGTCCAGTTTGGGGCATGAGAGGTGTCACACAGCATATACTGGGTGTAAAACATCAGACATCTGCCAGGCACGGCTGGCAGGGCAAGTTCAAGCAACTCCCAGGGCAGAATTTTAAGCAAGTGTATTTTGGGCTTTGGGTTTGAAACAGCCACTGTGAACTACACTCTGGCTGTGAGGGTGCAGAAAGGTACAGTCCCCAGTCACAGTTTCAGTTCATCTCAGAAGAGTTTCTGTGAAAAGATGCACGAGATAAAACCACCCCCACTGGCCCAGCTGAGTGTTGGTGGAGGCTTCCATCTCATATCTGATATTACATCTCTGTACTCTGTCAGGCACTGATGACAAAAATGTACATACAAAGTGTGTTCCTCTGGCCTCCAAGAGGATGTGTGCTGCTTCAAGCAACCTTTGTTCAGCTCCTGAGAGTTTTTTTCAATATAGACAGTGCAAAAGCCAGAACTAGATTAAATCCACCATAATGACTAAAAACACTTCAGGAATTTGGTCTGGTGATCCTAATGAATGGCTAAAGAGTATGTGTCTTGGAAGACATCTCAGGATTACCTGAAGAAGGATTAGTTCTTTACACAGCTCACACACATCAATCATTTAGCTTCTTATGCATCTCTTGGCAAAGTATTCTTCATTACTTGATTTCTCCTTTCTGTGAGGATTTATTATCAAAAACAGAAGAATTAATACCAGGCATTATCCAATATAACCCCTAAAACAGGAATTCACATATTTGCATCCTTTTCAGTATTTCAAAAATCTTTGAAAGTTTTGTATTGTTATTATATAGAAAGAGTTCAGGAAAAATACAGAGCAAGTATTCTCTGTGTCATTTGGATTCAGTTTGGTACACTTGGCCTTCACAGTGCAGCTTAGAGCTGTCTGAGGCCATCGTGCTTCCTAATGCTTGAAGAGAAATGAGGCTGTGCTGTTTCACAGGGTAACTCAGTATTGGACAAGAAATCCAGTGTCTTTTGGGGAAAGAAAACCCGTATGTATCATCACAGCAAAGAAACAGTTTCATTTTACCCTTACCTCTTACTAATTCAACATTAAAATCAGATGGGTTTACATGTAGTTCAGTGGACTTACTGCTGGACTATGGAAATGTGAGGATGTGAGGACCACAATCAAACCCTTCAAGCTCCAAGAGTCATATGAATTTTTGCTTCCTTAAGAAGGGTTGGTTCTAGATTTAATGATTCAAGTGGGAGAGTCTAGCTTATGGACTGCAACTTCATCTGCTGAACAGGTCATCATTCACAATGGCTTACATGTGCTACAAGCTAAATAGCATGGAAACAGAGACTGTTTAGATCAGGATGGAGAGCAGAGGCTGAATCTCATATCTTGTTCCTGCTTTTTCCTTGGTTATGTTGATATGATGCAAATAAGAACGCTCATTAAAATGTTTGTAGTTTATGCACTGCTAGCACACTGCCATTGCTGTCCCATCAAAGCTACAATTCTGCTTAAATTCAGTTCAGTCGTGAAATAATTAAATTGTGCTTTGTGAGAAACTGGAAATCACATCTGTGCAGAATGTTTATGCTACAAAGAAGGATTTGAGGAGTTTGTGACGAATTATCACATCATGATGATGATTTCAGAGTGGCAACCATGTCCTTTTCCACAGGTTCAGTTGTTCACCCCCTTCCTGCACCTGCACTGGGCAGAGAGTGCACTGGGCACCACAAGCAAAGAGGGCAGCAAAAGCTGAAGCAAAGGAGTGAGAGGTAGCAGAGCTTTGACTGAGCATCCTCAAAGCTTCAGCCAATGCAGCTGAGAGGATGGGAGCAGACAGTAAACTGACCCAGAAAAATAGGTGGTGGCAACCTTGTTCCTCCCCCAGGAGCAAGAGGGAGCAGGAACTGAATTGTGACTTTCATTGGCAATTTGATCTTTGCTATGCTCCCAAGGCAGTGAGCCCATGCCCTGCCCCTCACCTTAGTGTGGATTGCAAAGCCAGTGCTAAAGGAGATAACCAGCTGTAGGTCTTTCAGAGAGCCTGAATTTAATCCCCCCAGTGAGAGCATTCAGTTATGTATTTAGAAAGGAAAAAGGTTTCTACACGGTATAAATCCTTGCTTGATAATCCCCGAGCTAATGGGGAAGGCATTCAGTAGTAAACTACAGTCCTTGGACAAAGACATCTGTAACCAGACCGGAGCTCTATGATTAAACTCAAATTCACAGATTGGTTACATGCAGCTAATTTTATTCATTGAGAATACATGACCCCCCTAAGCGGATGTTTAAATTAAGTAAGAATATTGATGACAAATGTTCAAAATGTAAGACAGATGCCTGCAACTTTTGGCATGAAATTTGGAACTGCCAAGAGGTTTGGGAATACTACTCTGGGGTCATTAGGAATTTGGATATCCAAAATGCTCCCCAGCTGCTGATCTCTTCAGAGGCTGCTATACTTGGTCCTGGAAAATGGGAAAATCAGTACAGTAAGTGATGCCATATACATTGCTGGATTTGTAGAACGCATAAACGATTGGAGAAACTTTCCCCTTTTTCTATGAAAAATGCAGTGAAGAGAGGGCTGTTGATTTAAATCTGGGTTTAAACAGACGGTGTAAAAAAATAATCCCTGTTTCTTTAAAAAAATTGATGTTTGAATTGTCTGGATCTGGTTCTCCCACTGTTTCTGAGCCCAGGCGTGACCACTGGAGTTCAGCTGCGTGCTGTGTTGTTGTTTCCCATGAGTACACACAGATCTTCTGTGCTACAGACAAGGCCACCACTGCACCCCTGCCCCTCGCTGCTCTGCTGGTGCCTATTGAAAAGGTTCTTTCTCAGGTAAATAAACAGAATGAAATCATTAAGAAAAGGGGGTGGAGGCTTGGTGTGTAACCCACAACAAAGAC
This sequence comes from Serinus canaria, assembly GCF_022539315.1. Lineage (NCBI taxonomy): Eukaryota > Metazoa > Chordata > Aves > Passeriformes > Fringillidae > Serinus > Serinus canaria. The sequence goes on along the minus strand of NC_066315.1, from coordinate 134,041,053 downwards.
GAGGTAGAAATCCCCAGAGTGTCGGGAGTTGGATCTGACACCCAGGAAGTTAAGGGAAAGAATCTCATATTATTTTAATTAGCTCCACATCATAATTGCAATGCTATAAACAGAGAAACTTTGCATGGATCAGATGTCAGACCAAAATGGGAATAGAATCTGTGTTTCCTGACTGTACTCTGAACCTCCAGACAATCCTGGTTTTGCAGTGCTGAGTCCCATAGCTCCTTCACCTAGGGACTTGATGGGAACTCCAGATTTTCCTTAACCGTGCCAAGCTGCCATAGGTGGGGCCTTCAATCACAACCCAACATACACCACTGCTTGCCTAACTGACCTGGGAAAATCTTGCTTCAATTTATGGAGTTATGTGATCTGGCTACACTAGAACTAGGAATTCTAGAAGAACATTGAGGTGTTTGATGTCTCATTTTCCTGCCAACACCAGGAACAATTTACCCACTCATAGTTGTTTCATAGCTATGCTGATAACTGGGAAAAAAAGGTGTGTGTTACTAATACTGTGTTTTTCCTAAGGTTGTATGAACATAGGCCAGAATAACAGAAAAAAATATTTCAACTTAACTTTGAAAAAAAAAATTAAAAAGGGCAAAATGCCTCTTTTTTAAACTACTATGAAGTTTAGTTTTCCACAATGTCCGCTGGCATCTTTCTCAGTAATTCACTTTAATAGTACACACTTTCTGGCAGTAAAAAGGGAGATAGCAACTAATATAATTAAGACTGCAAAACAACCTCTAAACTGAAATGTGTCTCTCAGCAGAACAAGCATAGGATTGTTCATTACAGTGCTCTCCAGGAATAACAAAAACAATTCCCAAAAATGCGTTATTAATGGACATTCCCAGAATTAATGATAAAACAAACCAGATGTTCTCTTGCATTTGCCTCATAAATGTAAAGTCAATATGCCAAACCAAAAACCCATCTTTGGAAAGCTGTAGGCTATTTATGAAGGTACTTTAACTGTATTTCTCATTATTATAAGAGACAGAATTTCTTATCTATTGTCTAAAATGACCTAGTTATGATTCTATATCTATTAATGAAGAAAGGGCTCATGCCCAAGAGAAAAGTAGGTGAAATGTACAATTTTACATAGCCTGCTTTTACTATAGAGCTGTCCATTTCAAATTAGACACAGTTTTTATAAAAGAGAAAACCACAATATTCTTACACAAAGAATACTCTGCAATCAGAGTCACAATGTTCTCCTATAACAAATATTTTCAAATATGGCTTAAGACTAAAAAATCCTTCACCAGAAAAGTTTTGTCTATATTTGTAGGTAGCAGTTGGATATTTGTTCATCACAGAATATGTTTACTCACATGGAATGTATTTCATCCCCCTGAATAAAGGTTGCAAAAGTCAATTGAAGCTGATAGAAAGAAAATACTACTGATGAAGAAAAGTACAAAGAAAATTATACATATGCTAATACCTTAATGTAATAATATCAAACATGGTGGGCCATCTGGTGTGAATCATCTGCTAAAGTCAATGGACCTGGAAAAATTTGCATCAGATTAAGTTCTTGGACTTGTGTACCATATTTCTGTGCACAATATTTCTTAAGAGAATTTTTAAAGAAAAACATTATTAAGAAAAACTGATTTTGAAAAGTTACTAGGAGTAACTTTTACATCAGGAGTAAAGAGTGAACAGTAATGAAGTGCAAGGGCTGATATCAGAAATTTGGTATCTTTAGTTTGTAAATAAAATTAGAAGAACATATAAGATTTTCAAGCAAATGTTAGGTTCCTATTTTGTATAAATACTTGAGTCTAACCACTGTTATTTTAAATTATTGAACAGTGTGTAGGTTTTGGTTTTAGTAGCACTTTCAGTTGCCAAGTGACATACAGAAAGGAATGGCAGCATTTATGCTGAAGGAGGCTGTAATAATAGGCTCTCCTGCAATACTGTATGCAGGGAAACATGGAGCTGAAACCGCTGAGGAAAAGGCAGAGGTAATTTTTTACTTTGTGAACTTCACTAACATACCATAGGTTGTTGGGATTTTTTTCAGCATTGTCTACCTAGTCTCTGTCATGATCACGAGATATGGCCAGGGTCTCATCCAAAGACTCGCAGACTTTTAAAGTCCTTTGGATCTCTTGCAAAGCTGCCCTGCAGGGAAGTGTCATGTGCCCTGCTGCTCCACCTGGCTGAGGCACAGTGTCCCCTCTGAGCTGACAGCCAGGTCAGTCTAACTCTGCACACTGACCCTCCCATTAACACTCCTCCACTCGTCAGGTCCACGGAATGAGCCACCAGCTAAAGCCTTTCATCACTCCTGGACTGCCCTACTGCATCTCAGCAGAGGAACAGCCTTCAGACCTTGCAGTGCCATAAATGACCATCTCCCTTACCTTTGCTTTGCATGCCTGGAGACCTAAACAGTTCTGTGCTACAGGGCAGCTCAAACAACGTGCTTCTCACTGGGGGCTGAACACCACACAGCCCACTTTGGGGGTCTCACTACAATAGGGTCTAGATAGACCACATCTTCCTTCCAGGCCACAGTCATCCTTCCTTGTAGCAGAGATGGTGCAGGAGAAGCACAGGTACATGCTTGGGTCTTACCCTGACAAGGGGGGCTGACCTGCTGCCAGATTCCATGCTGGACCTGGTCATGCAGCTGTCCCATGGTCTATTGCTCCTCAGAGAGCCAGTCTCCTCACTGCAGGCTGAGACAGGCTGCAGGGCACGTGGTGACTTCAGGAATAGCAGATCCTGCTGAGTGGCTCTGTCCTGAGGCCAAGGTCAGCTGGTTGTGGATTGCTGCTGGAGAGGAACAATTGCTACGGGAGAGCAGAATGCTTCTCTTCTGCCCTGCTGCTATGGCCACGAGGCCACACCAAGCACTGAGCCTGCTCCGTTTCCCAGAATATTGGCAGGGTGAGGCTGGGAGACATCTGGGACTCCCTGAATCCTTTGCAACTCCACTTTTCAAGATAAAAACTGCAGCACTAATGTTTAGCTGTGCAGATGATGAGGTCCTATTGAATGCCATATTTTTCTAAGCCTTCTTAAGGCCATGGACCCTTCAACTCCCGTGTGAATCACAAGCAGCAGCTTTCCTAAAAGGTCATTTTCAGCCTTCCTCTCCTGATTGCTACAGAGTGCTGTAGATGCTCATAACAAATACCCACATGGCCTTTACTCTTATGAGTGGGAACATGGATGGGAGGATGTCAGTCCCTGTGTCTCCAACAGGAGACCAGTGGTTGAAATGAGAAACATGGAAAAGCTGCTAAACAGCAGAGCAATGTAAAGTATGTCCCATCTTGGTTTGTATACTTTGCATTAGTCAAGATAAACAGGAAAAAAAGGTGGATACGTTTTTCAGAAGGTATGTAGAGAGACTTTAAATAAAAATACTGAATATTAAACAAAACCACTTTATCTAAAAGAAATAAGTAATAAAATCCTATTTCTCCATTTCACAGCTACTGAATACTGCTCAGCCCTACCAAAGTTGGGAAGGACCTATGACAGTCACATTGTTCAAACTCTTGCTCGGAGCAGGGATTATACACCGGGGGACATGAGTTGAAGGTCAGTCTCTTCTCCAAGGTAATACTTGACAGGAAAAGAGGAAACGGCCTCAAATTGTACTAGAGGAAGTTTACACTGGATGTTAGGAAACATTTCTTCCCTGGAAGAGTGGTCAATCTCTGAAACAGGCTGCCCAAGGAAGTAGTGGAATCATCATCACTGAAAGTGTTCAAAAATTATGGAGATGTGGTGCTAGGGACATGGTTTAGTGGTGGACCTGTCTGTGTTAGGTTAATGGTTGGATTCAAGGATTTTGTAGGTCTTTCCCAACCTAATGACTCTATGATTCTCTGTTGAGGTATTTTGCATGCTGTAATGGCCTAATTCTCATTCTCCCAGCTGCATGATCAGTTGTCTCACAGGTGACATTATTCCAGTGCTTTACTTGAATCCCCCAGGCTAGAGATAATTAATAACAAATTATTTGGCAGAAGCCCAACCTTTGTGATTAAAAATTATAATGTCTCAATTATTCTGTATTGAAAAATATGCAGTCAAAACACTTTTGAACAGAAATATGTATCATTCTTCTCAAAAATCTTTGTGAAGTATTGATGTTAATGTCCAGAGTCACACTGAAGCCTTCCTCTAAATCTTCAATATGGAAGAAGATTTCCTCCTGAGATGGAAAGGGGCAGCAAATAAACTTCATAGGAGGAGAAAATCCACCATAGGCGTTGTGGAGGCCACGACAGAAACCTGGTCTGATCCACAATCTGCCCTACTCCACAACCTCTGTGAGAATGCACAGCACCCACTTCAACCCTCGTGGGGACTGAGCTTCCATGCTCCCTGCCATGCCCTGCAGAGCCACCCAGCCTCTCTTCAGCTGAAGACCAAGTAATGAATGTCATACTTGTTTTTTCTTGTGCTGCTGCTCTCTGTAGTTTGCAGGCACAGGGAGCTGCAGAAGCAGCAAGGTGCTATTTGTGCTACAGTGACTCCCAGCACTGGACAGACTGTCACTGCTAAGAAGTGACACAGGTTCACCAGAAGGCTGCTTTGAGCAGCATCTCACTTTACTTTGAATTCTCTCTTTTTATACACTGCTCCAATACAGATAGACCAAATTGGTCAATTAATCAATCAATTTCTGATTGGCTAATTAAGTAAACGCCTTTCTTATGAACAATCTTTGAGAAACACAGGAAAACAGAGAGTAGGAAAACAACACCTGCAGGTTGTTTATAATAACAAGCGATCATTGTTTATCTTCAACTCTCCAAAGTCTCACAAGCTGATTCTGGGAAAACTTACCTGGTTTTCTCGCTCTCTGACCAGGCTGTCACATCCACAGACAGACAGACAGACCTGCACCCACGCAGGATCTGCCACAATCCCGACCGGCAGCCGGAGCCCCAGCCTTGCCTGTGTCTCAGGAGAAGGGGCCTGGGCACGGTGCACCCCAACCCTGCCAGCTGTGCTCCAGAACACAGCCAGCCCTTGGCAGAGCAGCTGGGCTGGGAAGGGGCCTCAGCCGTGCCCTGAGTCAGCCCCTGCTCCAGCACAGCCGCCGGGGGCTGCCTGCCAGCACGGCTAGCTGGGCACACTCAGGTGAGGGAATCAGCCCTAGTGCAATGCTTGCTTCCCTGGGTGGGGTCACTCTCTAGCAACCAGAGAAATCAAAAGTACTGGTTTGCACATGGTTGGTTTTGAGGCACGGTTTTCATGCTCAGACTACACATTTTCTGATTGTGCCCTGCTGGCATATGTTTGATAAGCACAGAAGTTGGGAACATCATGGTTCCAAGGCCAAGTGTTCCTGTTCTCTGTAGTGGGCAAACAGGGGCGAAATGGTTTTCAGGTGCAACTCTCCCTCTGGCCACAGGTAAACTGGAAGCTCCTTTCCATTTTTCACATCGAGACGACAAACATATGATTTTTGTATTCTTGATACAGACTGCTATTTCATCCCTGCTGCACACATTTAAATGTAAGTCTCCAGCATAACATTTGCACTGTCCTGAATATATGATTTCTTCCCCTCTAAAGTGTCAGATAATTCCTCAGTCTCAGGAGTACCAACATATTACACAACCCTGGACTTTTCAGCTTGATAGAAGTAATCTCCATGCTTATCCAAATATTTCAGAGCTCTGTTAGCAAACAAAGAATAAATCTACACAGCTCCCATCATCCAGCCCCTAGGCATTAACAAAAGCTCCATCTGTACCTAAAATGACAGAGCATTTACCGAGCTTTCCCTGGATTCTCTCCAGCCCTTTGCAAACTTCCACTTGAAACACTGTCCCTGTGGCTGGGACTAAGGAGCAGGTATCAGCCTGGGGGACACCTGCACCCTACAGCCCCTGGGAGGGGGACATATTCCCTCCTGCCATGTCTGCCCCCAGGCCTGTGACACACCCCTTGTGCCAGAGGGTTGGGCAGTGCAGCACAAAACCCTAACCTGTCAGGAAGTAGCACAGCTGGCTCATCCAGTGGCTCACAGGTGAGACCAAGCAGTGTCAGGAGGTGCCAGGCCAAGGGTACATGAACGGTGGTACACAGGGTCCATCTCATGTTTGTGCTTCTGCTCCTCTCCTGCCTCACCCTCGCTGGTGTCTCGACAGGCACAGCTGGCAGCTGAGCGTCTGTCAGGCAGATTGCACACATGGCACTCTCCTGAGCAACTTCAAACACCATTCCCAAGCATCTGCAAGAGCTCCTGTGCCCCTCCCGGATGTTGCTGTATCGCCCTCCGTGGGCTGCTCAGGGCCTTTCCACAGGTGTTTGGAGACAAAGCATATTCAAAGAAACATCTACATCTAATTTTTACTGCTTCTGTCTTCTTTTTGTCTGATGCCAAAGAGTAAAGAATGCAAAGACTGAAATATAGAAAATATGTTTATAATATCAATGCTTGTTCATGCAGCCATTTGGTAAAGCTTGTGATCTGTTGCTGGTCAAAATTCAATAATGTGGATGTTTGCAAAGCAGTATCACAGAGAAGACAAATGACTAATGTAGAAGGACACTGAGGGAATTATCAGAGTCAAAGAAACATAAGGGTTAAATAACATTTCAATTTAGTGGCTGGAGATGTTACTTACAAATCTGGAATAAAAATTTTTATCTATCATCTTAGACATCATACAGTGAGCTGTTTATGATGCAGAACTCCAGAATAAGTAAGTAAGTACATGTAAGTAATTACATGTAATGTGTTAATCTAGATGAGGAAATTTGCAGCACCCATAATTAAGGAGAGTGATAAGATGCTAAATACCAGATAAGTAACCTCTGGCAGGGAAGCTTGTTCGTGGAACCTGAGGAACACAGAGGATCCATCTTCTACATACTTTGAAAACAATAGAAAGGCTTTGACTTTTCCAGATTCTTGTAATGAAATCTTCCACTACAAAAATTCACCCTGCACTTGCAAAAATCATGTTTGTGGCTGCTTTGGAATGGGAGTTAGCACTACAGTGACCAGAAGGAAAGCATTTGAGTGTGCAAAAACATTGTATTTGAATAAACCATCAAGCAAAAAAGCAGCCTTCAGAAATATCAAAGATTTCCCTAAAGATTCTCTTTTAGAAGCAAAAAGAGCTTTGGAAGTCTTCACAAAAAATGCCTCATGGCAAGCTGGCTTTGGGTGTGTGATTCAAATCAGTACAGAGGAGACCAAATTGTTGTTAAGCTAAACTGAGCCATAGTTTGATGTGACTGGTTTTGGGGTTCATCAGATTGTCTCTGCAGATCCCCCAACTCCTTCTGCAATTGGAGGGTGAGCTAGAATAAATGAGCATGGCTTTTGGTCCCAAAATTGGAAGAACCCTAATTCTTGCTGTGGATGAGGAATGTGGTCCCTGGGGTGAGGTAAATTGTGGCTAAAACTCTAAGGCAGAAACACTGAATGTTCCAGATGCTTCTTCTGTCTGCAACTATCTGTGAATACAGTATATGATGTGATAGCTAATGATGCAAATGTGCCTGGCTGGGCTCTCTGGCAATGAGGCAGTTCCACTTGCACCATCAAATTCTGGGCTGTGCACTGGGGGTGACATCTCTTGCATCAGCTGAAGGGGACTCCCAAAATTTTCTGAGGCAGGAAGAGCCCTGGCTAAAACAAATTTACCTTTTCACTTGCATAGAGATGTGAGTAGACACAATATGCTGCTCCAAAACCACCAGTGTGGTTCCCTTTGCAGGTGATGGTGGTGTGCACACAGGCACTCAGTGCTGGGCAGCAAAACCATCCCTGCTCACCACTCAGTTCCCTTGCAGACATGCCTGGGATCAGGGTAAATCAAGGCAGGATTTAAGGCAGCATCACATCAGGAGTAACACTGCAATCTGGGTGCCCTCACGCTTTGTCTAAGCCAACAGGTGCAATAGGATTAAGGGATGTAAAGTATCATTCCAAAATGTGAGTGTCAGAAGACATGGGGCCAGCCAAGAAGCAGCAGAGAGGAGATGCATCACCCCTCCTGTTCCCTCCTCAGCTCTAAGCCCTGTCTCTGTGGGACCCAAAGCTGTTCAGCTGTCAGGCTGCTCCCGCCCCACGCAGCCTTGCCCAGGCAATGTCGGGTCACACTGCAGGGCCAAGGACTGCTCCCAGCAGGCAGGAATGTGGGGCATGGAAAGAGTCTGCCTGGACACAGCCTGGGCCTGCTGCCCACCCTTGGGATTTGGTTTATCAATGTGGAGTGAGGATAGGAGTGCAAGGCACTGTTACAGCCCTGCAACCCTCCTGCCTCTGCGCCCCGAGCCTCTTGCAAGTCCAGCCCAGAGAAGAGAAAATGCTCATCTCAACATTTACAAGGAATGTCTTCAAATGCTAACTGCACTTCAGCTTGGCTTTGTCAGTTGTATAGTGCTGGCACAAGGCATGTTTTTACAAAGAAATATGGTTTTAAAAAATAAACTTTATCCAATATGTCTTCTTACATTTATTAAGGCCTTTTTCCAAATAAATTGCATTTATGAATTTTCTGAATAAATTGCATGACAGAATGTCAGATTTTGGGGGAAAAACTTTAAATGAACCAAACACCTTGGAAAACTCAGTGATGAAAATTTTTAACCTTTGGGAGCAAAAACAACTAAAACCTTTTTCTCCCCTGTTATAAGCCGAATTTCAAATATTGGAGCAAGGTCACTTTTAAACAGACACATTCCACCCAATCATTGTTTAGGTGAAACAAAATGTGAAAGTCTTTGTAGATTTATGCAGTAGCCACCAATGAAATTCTACTCTATATAAATCAAAGAAATTGGATCTATACAGATTGATGGGGATAGGGGTCAGGGAAGCATGCCCGTTCCTCAGCAGTCACAGTGACAGATTGTGTAGGTTTTCCACAAATCTGACGTGGTTTCTTAATTGGAAACATAAAGGAAGCGGATATACAAATCCCACTGGTATCCGGTGGAAATGAGAGGAGAATGCCAAATGATAAACCAATATTTATAGGGGATTGTTTCCAAGAATTTATTGCATTGTTTTTCCATTTAATTACCTTGAACTGGTCCTATAGAAATACTATAAAAAATATAAATGTGCTCTTCTTTTAAAAAAATACCAAAGTCCAGCAAAATGAGCTAATTAGTCTTACTTAATACATTTGAGATCTTCTGTGAAACCCCAAGGTTTAGTTTGCTCACAGCATAATCACCTTAGCTGACATCTCTCAATGGGAAAGTCTAAGCTTTACAGGGCACTGGGAAAGACAATCTCATATATTATTCCAACATTTACGAATCTCTAAGGCAACTGGTTCCATTTTTAGCAAAATAAATCGTATATATTGTATGATTTGTGGTTCATTATTTGCACTGAAGAAATTAATTGTAATTGCAAAAGAAGGAAGAGAGCAGCAAGAAATCCGTTGGCCACAAAAATCACCTTTTTTTAAAGTAACTTTTCCTAAAATAAATTTTTTGTGTAGATTTGCTCTAGATTTTTTTTTTCTATCAGCATTCAGAATTAAACAAGAGAAAATATGTACCATTTCCTCTCAGTCATATCTTTGAACCAGATTCTGTTTTGATTTTAACTTTAACACAGACATCTTGGGAAATTGCTGGAATCAATGCCTATTTTGAGATCAGAAATAGTAGTCAAGTGCTTCTATTCCAGACCAACAAAAGTGTAACAGCACATACAAAACCATACAAACACTGTGAGGCAGCAGAAGATAGGGTATATTTCCTGCAGAATGAAGTAGGGTCGGGTATTTTTCCAAGTAGTGTTATTTTTTAAAAATACTCTGTGCTACAACGACACCTTAGAGTTTATTCCTAGACCTGTCTGATTTCAATAATGTACCAACCCTCTTCTAGAAGAATTTAAACCCAAATTGAGAAAAAAAACATTGAACTTCATATGCCCTGTTTAAATGCATATTTCTGACAAACTTTTGCAAACCTCATTTTTTCAACCAAATTTAAAGCCAAAGGCAATGGCTTGGTATAGATTGGCAAGACAGTCTAACTGTGAGGTATGGATAGTCAGTGACACTTCACATTCCTCTAGTTTTCCATAGGCAGCAGGTAAAATGAAGATGTGCATATGGCTGCAAGGAATGGGGCTGTGCATAGAGCCCTGCCCGTGCTGCAGTGCAGCAAGGGAGAGAGCTGGCTGAAAACCTCTCACAGGGGTCATGGGAGGTGGAGTTATTCCTTTCCACTGAACCATGGGCAGGATGAAGATTAAATTTGGAAAGGTTTTATGAACTGAGAGCAAGGAACCTATTTTTGAAATGATAATGAGAGACCAGGGAAGGATTACAGAGAGAAGTGGCACAAAGCACTAAGGCTGAAGGATGACCCATGCAGCAATATGCTGATGGAAGCAGTGAGCAAGGCTGTATTATCATACCTAGAAAAAGCATGCAGAAATCAAGACATGAGGTGGTGAAAACTACAAGGTGACCTTTAGCCACGTCTTAGAGAGGCTAGGCATCTCCAACCCTTCTTTCTCTCTGAAAACTCAGTCCTCTTTCCAGGAGTGAAAACTCTGGAAGATGTGGGGAGGTGATGGGTGACAGCAGCAAGGTGCTGCTCTCTGCAGAAGTGATGACCGAGGGGAGACTCAGAGCCTGTCAGGCTGCTCTGTGGTATAAAGGGGATAAGATACCTCAGCTAAATACAGAGTCTCAGCGAAGAATCAGGTTACAACCAGAGGACAATTTTTTTGTCCCCAATTGTGCACATATCTGTTGCTTATTTTATTGCGTATAATGTGCCAGAGTGTGTTCCGACTTTGCACAGCACAGCTCATGTCAATGCAGCTATACCCTGCCCCTCTCTCCTCCAAGGGGGTGCTCTCATCTCTTCTGGCTTTTGGAACAGTTCCTTGGCTGCCCTGTTCCCCAGACTGTTTGGGATGTCCTTTCTGTGGACATAATTCCATGGAGAAACAATGGTTGCCACAGCCCAGGCCCAGCTAGAAAGTATGCTACCATTTATACTCTATGGCTGCACAGCACTGCTGGGTCTTGTATAGTTTAATAGGGCTTGCTCAGACTAATTTAGTTTACCAGACTAATGTTACTGTGCTAGAGCCAATCTGAAACCAACCCTGTTGCTGGGGAGAGTGGAGAGGGAGGAAGTAAACCTGTAGAGGGGGGAGTTTGCAAAAGAAACCTGCTGAATAAATCCCAAGATTAACTAACTCACATAATCTCAAGAAAAGTTTCCCCCATGGCATGTGTAGTCCTAGTTGGGAAAATTCCACAAGGGCCAAGTTTCTGCATTAAGCTGTGGGCCTGGCTTTCCACCCACTGCAGGCTGGGGGGTTGACCACATCCTTTTAACCTGTCCTATAACACATCATGCATATTAATCAATCAGTACTAGGGAGACACATGCAAGCCCTTCCCCCATTTTACTGGACAAATTAGGGCTGGCTTGCTCTGCAAAGCTGTCTGCTCATTGCATGGGTCTCACCTTAAAGCTCTCCTGATGATCAGTATTTATTACCTGCACCACAGTACAGCCTGTGCACCCTGAGCCTCAGCATATGAGGTGCTACATACAAAACCAGCACGAAAAGATGTTCCCATGCTCCAATGAGCTTATTCCAATCTGGCTGCTTAGCAATATTGAAATGTTTTGTTGAATATTAAGATTGAATAAGCAGACAAAGTATGTGGCATGTACTCAAATATTTTTTAATGAAAATTTCTGACCCAAATGACCTTTGCAAGGTAGAAGCTGTCATTCCAAGAAATACACAGGGACAGGCGTCATCTTTTATGGCGCAGAATCTGACACGCCTTCAAAACGCTGGCACCAAAAGGGAGACTTGGGGAAAATTTTTGGCATAAATATCAAGAAAAAGTGCCTAAACACTGGAAGAAACAGAAAAGATCACACCTTTTTGAGAATTTAAACTAATCTATGGTGCTTCAGGGTATTTTTCTCTAGAATAAGTATTTTGTCTTCTGTGGTGCTATGCAGTACATACAGCAGGGAATACCACTTTTGAGAAGCAAAATAAGCCTCTTGACACAAATCCTACTCACTGCACTTAAGCAAACATTCTTCATATTGAATCCAATATGACAACTTATGAAAAGTAGAGGAGAGAATTTGGTCCATTATGTGGCTATCAGATTTAAATTACACCAATAACTGAGACGCATGGGGTATCAGTGACAGGAATACTGGACCCAGAGTGTATGATTACTCAATTACTTCAATGTCTGTTGGATGCTTAAAGGCTAAAACAATTTTGGGTTCCTTCCAGTCAGTGCATATCACTGTCAGCTCTTCAGACAGTTTACCTTTCCCAAGAAGCTTTTGCTTACCTTATCACCTTCCCAGATCTGCTGCCTGCATTCTCCAATTACTGCACTTAACTGCAAGCCACGTTACATATACTTTACACTTCATCTTTATCTGTTCCATTTCGGTGATGTGATATTAGGCAAACATCTTAAACTTACAGCACTGGGCTTTAAGTCACTGACATCTTAGATTTATTTTTCCCAAAGCTTTCAGTTTTAGCAGGAGCTCAAATGGAGCACTGAGAAAGTGGAGCAGGGAGCTTGTAGCCACAAATGTGAAGGCAGTTTGGGAAATTAATGTATTCTTAAAGTGCAAGACAAAGGGAAGTAAAAATTTTCAGTACTCTGTTATTCTGACTCATGAAGGAGGTCACAAAATTTAAAGTAGAAAAGAAAGTTAAAACATAAGATAATATGAATCAAAAAGGAGAAACATGAGAAGCAAGGGGTCTAATTAATGTAATTATAAGAAAACTGTTAAAGATAATATATTAGCTGGAAATATTTCTTATAAGTGTTGTTATTTCCATTTTAAAATCTGAAAGGAAAGAAGCTATTCACAGAGTGAGATAGAAGTATCTACTTCCTTCATTAACCACTTTTATCTGATTTAACTTTACCCTGCAGTACCACTACTTGAAATGTAATTGATCATTCAGGGAAATAACAGCCAAGACATAGATTACTTTATAAAAGGAATGTGTTTAATACCTAATAGCAAAATCAAATGTGTTTGTTTATTCTAATTTGTCACATGGGTCTTGCTTATGTGTGCTGATAAAATAAGTTCATAACCAAGTGGCTGCTGTTTCCATCAATTTCACATTTTGAGCATCAGTCACTTTTTACAAATTCTCACTAATATTTTTCTGGGTTTGTTATTTCTCTGAACTCTTTTCTGACCCAAAACTAAAGGAACAGTTGTGTAAGACAAATAAAAAAAAAAAATCAGCAAAGACAAATGAGGTAAATTTATCACAGTCAATATGTGCAGAAAATTCATACCAGTAAAGGAAAATACTAAGAAAATCAGCAATGACTACAAAATAACCAAACTATTAAACTTTCTATTTTTGTCATTAAAAAATATGGTTGTAATAGGAGATAATAATCAATACATTGAAAATACTGTCTAAAGAAAGTGGGGGTCTCCACACAACTTCATATTTGTTATCCTTATGATTCCAGGGCAAGGGCTGGGGCTTACAAAGCACAAAAATCCCACAACAGAGGGCCAGTAACCTAAATAGCTCTTCAGAGTCAGCCTACAGTCAGAACCAGGGCTCTGAAAGAAACTTTGCAGGCACTAAAGGCCCAAATTTAAAACCATCTTTGAGGCACTGACATCTTCAGGGAAGCACTTCAGCATCCATTTGATTATAAGCTAATGCTTAAACAGGGCTGATTCAAAAAATTTGAGAAACTTTCTTTCTTGAGAGGGTTTCATCAGCACTGCCAGTTTCTTAGCAAGTCTGTAAATCAGGTTTTTTAAATATCAAGTCCAAATCATACATGCATACCCCACCCATGTGTACATAAAACAAAACCATATAAATTCATGCACTGCCTTCCTCAATAAGGCCATATAAACACATTATTTAAAATTTAATGAAAAAACCCTCTTTAGGTAATTTTATTTATCATTGATTTGAACTTTGCATAATTCAGAACTAGTAACCCAAAACCTGCCTCAAATTAGAAAAAAAACCCACCATGACATGGTGGTAGTTATTGTTAAGGTGGAATTCTTGTGATTGAATTATATATCTGGTAGCATTTCAGATAATTAAACCGCCCTCTAAGAAATATGAAAGGGTACTGTTATGGTCAGTTTTTATCTTCTAGCACTGCAGGGCTGTTGGGACTTGAAAATTATATGCAGGCAGGTTTGGAATGAGTCCAAGGTAGACCACACTGGACTAAGTAACATCTGGTGTATATGGCTTAGGTTTTTCAGAAGTGTGTCTGGACAGCTGTAAAATAGAAATTACATACATCTCTGACTAAAGGCTACATGTAAAGCTGGCAGAGTTAACTTGTGTTACTTGGAAAGGCACTGCTCTCTTCTCAGAGCTGGGTACAACCATCCTGGAACACCTGCAAAGACATTCCAGTTATGCTGTAAAGAATTTATTTTTCATCAAGTGAATGAGAAATACTTGTAAAACCTTCATCTTTGACTAAAATTTCTCCTACCTCTCTTTCATGTTTAACAAGTTGAAAATAAAACAAAATCAAGACACTTCTAGGAGCCTGGTCCAGCCTCAGGACGTTACCGCCATGGACAACGTGCAGATGACTTCAGGAACTTACTGTGGTATAAAGTGCTCCAGAAAGCCCCTCAGCCACCCAGTGACTTGGGTGTTACTGCAGTGACACTGTGTAAGCAGGAAAGAGCATCTGACCTGGCATAAGCCTAAGAAGGTTTCTCCATTTAAAAAGAAATAGAGGGAACCAAAAAGATGCATTAAAGAAATTAAAAAACTATCATGTTTGAGTACAAGTCAGGTGTTTGTTTTTTTTTTTTTTTTTTTGAGAAAAACTAACAGGCACAAAACCACAAAAAAACTTTTTTTTTTTATCATTTGACATGCAAATTTTTGTTGGAAAAAAATATTTGGGCAGAAAAAAATGTAATTGATCTTTAGTGAAACAAGTAAAAGGCAGGAAAGCAATTGCATATCTGAAATCATAGGCTGTCTTTAAGCTAAATATTTAGGTCATTTTTACCATTCCCTAAAGAGAGCTGTTTGCTCTTGCAAGTGGCCACAAAACATATGAGGCTGTAAGGGATAGCCCAAACCTCAGCTTTCCAAGATAATTTCCACCTCCCAGTTCAATGTGCCGAAGCCTCAGAGCTCACCACCACATGGTTGGTTGTGTTTGTTTTTTAGTAGAAGTGGCTGAAATGCCTATTGATCAAATTTGCCTTCCCTGTGCCAGGATGGGGATGCTGGCTGCTTTGGAGTGACTGTAAGAGCAATGCTGGTTTTTGATGGATGAGCTCTCACTCCACCAAATTCCAGTGTTTCAGCCACTTTGCTGCTGTGACTGGAGGTGTGAGCACAGCATGGGATTGGGCTCTTAAGGAGGGAGAGGTATGGCAGTGTGATTCACACAGAGGGCTCTACTTCTTCAGTTGTAGGGAAAGGAAAACACAAGAATTTCCTCTAAGGATCACCACAAAAAAATATCCTTTTTCTTTATAATTAAGCTCATAGCTAACCCAAATGTATGCCTGCAACAGTAAGAATAATACATTGTTATAATAAATATGTGAGATGTGGTGCCCATGGGAAGCTCCTGCTAAAAGCAGACCTCTCTCACTAGTTTGGGTGCCCAGTAAAGTTCCAGTTGCAGTAACTAAGTCCAGTCAATACTTCAATAAGATCAAGCCACTTATGTTCAACATGCCAAGCCATTATTAGTCCTTGAGCCTGGAAGATCTGAATCCTTTTTCTTCTTCTTTGTATGCAATACAACACATTTTTTCCAAAGGGATGTCTGAGTGCTGTCTCCTGCTGCAGCCACCCCCCAGCATGGTGAAACACTGGGCTGGGCAGGTTGGTCACACTCTGTCAGGGTGGCTGCAACACCAGCAACTTCAGCTGCCCCTCCTGGCTGGCTGGAAGCCACTTCAGGAAGGTTTGTGACCTGTTGCTTTCACAAAGAGTCATACTGTAAAACTCCAAGAGACACCCCAGGACAAAGCACCTGCAATATTCACTTACTCCAGAAATATTTTTTTCATTTAACAGCATCTGAAACCATTAAGTAAGAAAATAATAGTGTTCCTGAAAGTGAAAAAAAATAAGCCAAACCATTTTCCTTCCAAAGTCTGAAACATAATTCCTAGGCTATGAGTATTGCCAACTTTTATCCCTCAATTACATTTTTGCTCATTTTAAATCTAAATCAAATGCAAACTGCAACTGAGATTTTGCAGCATATCACCTCCATATTTAAAATTCTGTCACTAATTCCAGTATGTCAGATCTCTTACAACAGGCAAAATGGACCTTTAAAAGCAATGGTTTATATTAAAAAGGGCTTAAAGGGCTAAGGAACTCTTTACAATAGGAATGCTCATTGTAAAGCAGAGAAGTTAGAGTGCAAGAGTTTGAAATAGCATGATTTTGTCTGCAGAACAAAAGGTTGTCTATGCAAATATGCCCCTTTGCCTAGCAAAACATTTCAAGGGACCAAGGTAAAGAATGAGGAAAATGTTACTATCAGAAATGAGAGCCAGTAACCAGTCCTGTGGATGCTGAAATGACAGCTGAGCAGGGCACGCTTAGAACACTATGTGTCTGAGAGATGAAGAAATGCTGAGAGGTGAAGGACTGAAAATATGAAAGAAGGGGCACACAAAACTTTCTGTTCAACAATGTCACTTCCAAGTTTTCTTCTCAAAACCCTGCCTTGCTTGAAGCCATGCTTCCACTTTATGAACTGTTTTGCAACCATTTCAGTGTGGCAGATGTTAACACCCCAGCCATGCAGCAGTGCATCCTGAGCTGCAGTGATTTGCTGGCATTTTACTCCTGGTTCACCACCTTGCACTGTATGCTTATGCTAGATATCCTAAATTCAGCTCAGCTCAGAGTCTTTAAGCAGAGATAGCAACATCCACCATGCTTCAGAGCTACCCACCTGCCTGTTTCTGCGGTGCCAGTGCCATAAAATACTTCCCTCCAAGCTTCCTTGGCAATAGCTGCTAACCTGGGGGGGAAAATTAATCCCTCCTTTGTGCCTCCCAGATATACACCATCTCAAAGAAGTCATTCTTTAAAAAAACTAAAACAGCTTTGTATTTCACTACTTTTTCACTTTTACATGAAAAATACTATTACTTGCAAAGTAGTCTCAGCTTTTCTTCTGCATCTGAAACTATTCTTTCTGATTTAAAATACAGGGAGCACAGAAGAGGTCCAGCTGCAAGGTGAAATTCAGACAAGCTTCTAAGTAACACCATGGCCAGGGATGGCTCCACACTGACCTGTAATCCAATAACAGCTTGATCAATTTTCATAAGGCCCCAATACCTAGAAGGTCAAGAAAAAGGCAAACATACATTTTATAATAAATTTTGGAAGTTTACTACACCCACATCCCTGGGTGACCTATAAGTGGATTCACTCAGGAACTGTTTGATGTAGCTGTGGACTACCGGAGGGAAAACCAGCAGACCTCTGCAGCAGAGGTCTAAGGCTGTCTGAACCTACTCATTCTCTTGAATTTGCCTCACATCCATGCTGGGTGGACACAAGCTAGGAAGCTACTTTTTTGTGTGTGTGACTGAATGCCAGGAGCAAACCCCTGGGCAGCGTGGGTCTAAGCACACCCCAGCATGTACCCAGCGCACACGGAAACCTCAGGCAGGCACTTGTCCCTGCTTCCAGGATCCCCTCATTTGTATGGAAACACCAGGCAGCAGGTGACACAATGAGAACCCAGCAACATCTCTGACTGACTTTTGCAGAAATACTCTGCTTAGAATTGAAGCTTGATATTCAATTCCTGCTAAAGCAATATTCCCAATAAAAAAGCAGAGGAAAGGAGGATGAAGGAAATACAACATCAGAAATAATGCATTGTAGAAACTTACGGTTGCAGCAATATCTATACAATATTCACAAAGATGTGGTGAAGCTTAGCCCAATTTCAGCCCAAAAAGCATTAGGCCTGTGCTCCACTCCTGTTGAACCCCTCCAGTTCCCAGTGGATCCTCTGAGATACCACAAGCAGGCACAAAGAAACATCCCTAGCTCAGTGTGGCATTCCGGGCCCCCACGTGTTCCATGCACTCTGACAGGATCTCTGGGGCACGTTCCCCATTGGGTCTGAATGTAGCAGAAGGCTGGCAGTCAAAAGTATCCTCAGCCTCTGCACTTCCCAAATGCATGTGGGATTTGTCCCCCAGACAAAAATCTTCTGTACAGCCTGGCTCTGGGGAGGGCTCTCTCACAAATGAGCAGGCACAGCAAGTTTGGATATACTTTACCTCATCAGGTAGATGGTTTATCAGGACTTAAGCCTGATGATACCTCATAAACATGTCCTTTAAGGAGTCACTCATAAACTGGAAACAACACATCCTGTGAAGGAGAAAGTGTGGCTTACAGTTAACTTATTTATTCCTGTGTAACATACTACAGACATCCTGAGTTTTACAGCATTACATGTTTTGAACCTTTTCAGTGAAGTGGAGGTTTCTCATTTCAGCCTAACTGCTGTTAATCTGTTCCAAATGTTAACATTGCAAATAAGGTCTGGTTACCATCTCTGCCCCAAGTCGATAATAGGAACAGAGCTGATCAGCATCTGGTTTAGTTCAGAGTACAACTTGCTGCCTAATGCTGCAGAGTTTGGGTTGGAAGATTGTTGAATATCATGAACACCACAAAAAAATTAACTAACAACACTCACATACAGTCATGTGTCATTATTTATTGCTCTATAGTCTTGCTAAAGATGGAATATCACATTACCAATTTTGGCAAATTTCAGCACACATAAACAGGCCAAAACTTCTTAACATAAATTTTACCAGAGCTGCCTAATGACAATAAAAAAAAAAAAAAAAAAAAACACAAAAAAACCAAAACAAAACAAACCAGTCACTGTCTTTTCAGACTTGTGATGAAAAAGTAGTTTAAAAAGAAGAGAAATTTTTGATCAGTTCCTTATTTTATCATGTACTTTAAACACTTGACTTGTTAAGTGTCCCTTTCATTACAAGGCATTTGGCAATGCAGCACCTTCAAGACAGAGAAACTTATGATTATAAATTAAAATGGTCTAAAAATTATTTACAAAATATAAATTATTATTTTAATGGAATATAATATTTGGCCTAAAACTCAGAACATCAAGTTCACATTCAGATCAAAATAAAAACTCCTGCTTAGTTAAATCAGAGCTGATTAAACTCTCAGTATACAGAATAAATAATTTCAGGATTATCTGTGGCCCCACGAACATTCAGAACCACTTCTCTTTTTTTCTTCAAGACCTCTTCATACTTTATTCTACATCCCTTTACTGTGTGATCTATCTTTTTGCACTTGATCATATAAAAATTCTGGATACAACATATTTCAAATATATTTCTCATATTAATCTAAATAGCAGATTATCTTTTATAAATGAAGTCATGTAGTCAATGAAGATTATCTTTTATATATGAAGTCCTATAGTCAATTAAGACTACAGGATCAAAGGCTCTTGACAACTAGAGAAAATAAACTTTGGATAAATAAGAAAACTTTTAGGTTAGCAAGTCATGCTAATTTATATCCCTCAAATACTCACATTAAAGTTCAGTTTGAACAGAAAAACTAATAACCACCTCAACTATTACAAAACCATTTTTAAAAATGAATGCATAGAATGCTTAAAACATCTGGAGCCAGTACAAAATGTACATGAATTGTGCCAAATTCACGCTACGCTCTCCTGTCACTCGAAGCTCTGACTGGAATGACCCACATGACATAAATTTCTTGTTACCTGTGAGAAATTACTTCTTTCCCCAGACAGATTTAGCTTGTTGATCAGCAAACTGGTAATACAACATTTATGAATTAAAGCAGGATAAAACTGATAAGCACTGTAGTAATTTCATAGCAACACCTGTGAGCTGGGATTTTTTGGGGGAGCAAAAGATTTCATTGATTATATTTTGCATTTGAGAAATATGAAGGAGAAAAGCCCTAAATTACTGAATTGAACCATGCTGAGAGCCCAGTCAGTAACAACTCAGGAAGTGGGAGGTTGCTTCAAGCTGGCTACAGAACTCTACCATTACCCACAAGATTTTTGTCATTAAAAAAGCTTAACTCCCACTGCACAAGGGAAAAATCACTAATCAAAGATAATTTCCAGTGAAGTTACCTATTTTCTGTATATAGACTTCATCAGAGATATTTTAAACTAGGAAGGGAGGGGGAAAAGGAATAACCCCACAGACTTAATGACTGGAGAAAAAAGACATTACTAATGTAACAAAGAACCGCATTTACACATGTATTTTATAGAAGATCAGTATAATAAGGAAATTTATCTACATAACCCTGTTAAAATAATATAAAAAATGAAAACCCACCATACTTAAGCAGGTAAGAAAAATGAAGTTATGTTTTAAAATGTCTTTGCAATGGTATGCACCTTCCTTGCCAGCACCAGTTACATCACTTGAGGTCTGAGCCAGGAAATGTGCTAAGTTAAATTTAAAAGTTTGAAGATGCATCTGTATGTCTGAAAGATAATTTACTTTATTCAAGCTCAGTTAACCTTTCAGTAGTTTGCTGATACATGAAGTTCACCATGAAAGCAAGGCAAAGTTTGTCTTTTCAAGTTGCCAGGAGAAGTTGTCTCATACTGAGCTCTCCCTTTTTTCCAACCCTCTCAGGGCCAGAGACTCGACTCCACACATGATGGATAGGTCACTTGCTGGGAATACAAGAAACACAAGTTCAAATTCTCTTGTAATCAGGTAGACAATATAAACCCTCACCTCCTACCACACAAGGAAATGACTCAGTTGTTAGGTTACTGTAATCCAGTGTGGAGTAAACCTTGTGGGTACAGCTTTTTCAGTGGTGAAAAGGTTTCTTTTGGCTTCTTCTTTTTTTCTGTTATGGAACAAAAGCAGCAAACATCAATTTTTTTTTAAAATTAAATTCTTGCATGCTAGCCATTCCTCAGTAGTATAACTTCCCATCTATTTAGTCTTCTTTATCCAGGGTGTTTGTGCTCATCTTCCTCCTACTCCCATGGTGGCACTGAAATGCTGGTCCCACAGATTTCTTCTGATCACTGGGTTTGCAACAGCAGACAGACATCCTTCTGACACTTTTGATTTCTCTGGCTCATATACCTGAAATGTCCAGAGGTAAGTGAAAACAGCCAATATACGGCAGTCTTCTGGTGTTTCTTGTTCACTGCCACAGAACACACTCTCAGGTCTCACCCACCACTGAAAATGAAACAGGGCAAAACAACAGACAAACCACCCAGACATCATCCCTCCATCCTCATATGTGTCACAGTTGGCCACAGCCCATGCACAGGAACCTGACCCAAAGAACCACCACAAAAGATGCAACTGGTGGGAGGCAACAGGCAAGAGACTCTGGGAATGGACATGGAGACATGAAGGAAAAGGACTAGTGCTTCTCCAGAATCCAGCAGTGCACAGACTTTGTTACACCTTCCATACTTCAAACAGACCTCTAACCTTACTAACTCCTACAATTTCCCTTATCTGTAGCCTTTTTGCATTAATTTTGTTTAAAATATTGATCTTACTGCTTTAGTCAGCAATCACTTTCATTGCTTTCTTTCTCCACTTTAGGTGCAGATGGCTGTCTATGAAAAGTTACTTTTCACATGCTTGCAAACACAGAGCCTGGGTAATTGAGACAACTATCTGTTCTGTTCTGTTTCCACTTAGGAGTCTGGCAAATGAAGGACACAAAATAAAATATTTTTTTTAAATTGTGCCTAAATTTAGGAATAAAATCCATGTCTAAGAACTTAAGCACTTAAATATGTGGTCTGATTAAAAAAAAAAAATATTTGGAATCAAGAAAGCACCAGTAAGGCCAACTGGGAGGTGATGACTTGGAGAATTCCATCCCTAATTTTGTTGTCTAAATAGGAATCCAGGAATAGGGCCCAGGATCTCATTTTGAACAAAATATTTGTATGTATGCCTAGAGCTGGAAGGAATAAGTTGGATCACTGATCTCCTCTGAACTGAGATATCACTAGAATTTTTTTAAAAGCACTCCTCATGTTATATGGGCATTCAGAAGATTGAATACAATGGTTGGGTATTGAAAAGACACAAGAAAGTTTGTTTTCATCCTCAGCACAGATGTTGGAGCAGGGTACCAGGCCCTACTGCCTTGGCATTGAAGGCCCAGGTGTTATCAACCCAGATCCAGTGTAAGACACTGCTCCTAGCACTGACTCCAGCCACCCACCAGCCTGTCAGGCTCATAGCCCCAAAATTTACTGATATGTAGTTAGCTGAAGCACCAAACTTTCTTTTTCTTCAGCAAACTTCACACTAAAGAAAAGGGTCTAAAGAAAATCAGATGTAAGTCTCTTGCTAGGCTTCTCCATCCAATTCCAGTGATGGCATCATGTATTGATTTGCTCTCAAAGATGCTCTCAAATGACCACATCTACATCTCCACTGAGAAGATGGTTTGTATGTAAAAAGCCTTGATTTTCTTTGAAACTACTCTAATAGTTATACTGTTTCTTTCATAGGGCTATCAGGCTCAGAATTACCTGAATATGGGAGTTTCCCAAGAGGAGCAAATTATCTGTATTAGCAAAGGCTCCTTTCTAAGTCTGGGTGGTGCCTACACTTAACTAAATCCAATTTTACTTAAAAGCTTATTAGAGCTTTTGGCTCCATACAGACATCACATTTCTGGGAAGTTTTGATCAAAAAGCTTGGCATGACTACAATTACAATATTGTTACAAGGCCCTAAATGGTATTGATATGTTTAAAACAGAAATTCTGTGTTCATTTTATACACAATTTATCTCGATTGCATAAATATCAGGCTATTTATAGATTTATCAGAGTTTTCATCCTCTCCTTGAATCTTTCAGATATTCAAGCTTACAATAAAGCCTGATAATGGCCAAGCAGCCCATAGAATAATTATTAAATTAAAAAAGGAGTAACAAAACTGATTTCAGAATTGAACAGATAGCAGCTATTGACTTTTAATAGATTTACAATAAATTTTTATGGTTTTCATTCTTGATTCTAACTTAAACAGAATAAACTACAACAGCTGTCCAGGGAAAGAGATACAGTCCTACTAGGTAGTTTCTTTATACTGCTGCCCACTTCATGATCTATCCACATTTACATGGTTTTCAATGTTTAAACTGAAACAAACATTCTCAGATGGGCAGTGACAGCTATGAGTGTCTATTTAAGGGAATAGAAAACACAAACCAACTTGTCAGACACACCATGGTGTCAAGCTCAATTACCTAAATAAACAGAGGCAATGGTTAATTTTACTTGCTGCTCACTTTTTTGAAACTGCTTCACTGTTGTTTTTTGCAATCTCTTCCTGGGAGGATTACATCTGCCTCGTTTAAAATTTCACTTCCAAGCATCATGTCCAAAACCTATAAGCTTGCTGAAAAAAAAAGTATAAATTTGGGAAAAGAGCCTTTCTTCTCTGGGGAAAATTAGCCTGGATCCTAAGAGGAATGTTATTTAAGCAAGCCCTATCTATGAGACAAGAAGTGCAAACAGGTTGTGGCCTGCCATGATGGAAGCCCACCAGAAACTTCCCATGTGAGCAGTCACTTGTAAATGTGACTACCTCCACTACCTTGAGGCAGATGCCTACATGCTACCCAAATGTCATGAGGAATCATAACATCAAGTTCACATTGAAAGCAGTTAAAATACACAGGGATGATGAGAGAAACATTTTTGCACAACCATTTTTTTTTTATTTTAAACACAACCTAGCACCTATCATTATTTTGGCAATGCATAAGTGCAGTAGATATTGTCACCTTCTACAGGGCAGAGATCTAGTGGACCTCTGCTCACTCACTCAAGCTGAAAAGGTGGCTTGTCCTCTCTCCAGCCATCCCTTTGACTTGGATAAAGAAAGAGCCTCCCAGCTGGAACTGGTTTCCTGAAATGATTCACCCCATGCTGTCACACTCACACACAGAAAGGCCCCGTGACTGTGAGACCCAAACTGCAGTCACCACGTCACGGTGACAGATCTCTCCACTTCCAGGCCATTCAGCATGGATCACATCCAACCTCAGGCACTCTTTGTCAAGCACCCACAAAGGGTTTGAGCAGAGTAGTACAAGGCAGAAGCTGACACACTGACCTTCAGGGGTGCACTGGTCACCCAGTGCACTGACGCCAATAACGTGCAAAACCTTCACAGAGCCAGCATCACTCCAACTGATCTACCTGTACCCTCACCTCTCTGCCAGTCCCAAAGCAAAACCAGATCTTCTGCAAAATTCTCCAGCTGTGGAGATGCCAATGGGAGAAAAGTAAAGCAGAGGACAGAACAGTCCTTAGTAGAAGCAAGATCCCGTGGGGACACTCAGGGACTCATGGCAAAGTGCAGCCCTAGTGAGAGCTGGGCAGAGCTCAGGCTCTGTGCTGGGTCTGTGAGCACATGGCCCTGAGCACCAACTCTGCAGGCTCTGGGCTCTGCCAGCCCAGGCTCATTTAGTCCTTTCCACCATGACTGCTCAGCTCTGGGATCCTGAGAGCAGATGAATGGCATGTTCTTTGCAACATGCCAGTGAAAACCCTACTATGGCATTGGGCTGCACAGGCCAGTTGTGCGCTTCTCCAGCCTTTCTTCCTTCCTGAAAGGACTGCACTGCCTTGTACAGTGGACTTCCTCATCACAAGGCAAAATAAATTCACCTATGAAATGCACTGATTAAGGTTTTTCATTTCCCATCCAGCAGCTGAAAAACAACTTTACCACATGATGTTGGTGGGGTTGATTTCTTTTTGCCTTTGGGGTTTTTTTCTGGGTTTTTTGTGTGGTGGGGTTTTGTTTGTTGGTTTTGTTTGGTTTTTTGGGATTTTTTTATTGGTTGGTTGAGGCTTTGTTATTTTGGTGGGGGTTTGGGGTTTTTTCCTGTGTTTTTTGGGGGCAGGAGTTGGGTTTTGTTGATTTTTTTTTTTTTTTTTTCAGTTTATGTTTAAGAGGCAGACCCATTTATTCCTGGTAACTACTCTCTGGGTAGACTCAAGTAGTCTGTTGTACTACTGCAGACAGTAGAACAGTAGACTACTTGCTGTAGTTAAGCAATAGTCCTGACATTCTGTTCACACACTGAACAAGTACTAAGCAATATTTTGAGAAATAGTAAGCCACATTAATTTTATAGAAAAAACCACAGTCAAAAATGTACTAATGCTCCTCTACTCTGACACCAACTTGAAGGAGTTGGGTGGGTGTAGTCCTTTCCTGCATAGAGGTATGTGCACATCACATAGCACTGTTTCACTGGGATCTCCATGGTTTAGATTATAACAGAGTTTTGAGTTCAGAGCTGAATATATAGAAGCTCTTAAATTACAAGAAGTATTATTGCAAACCTGACTGCAGCTACAGTTGGTGTTCTTGGAAGATGAGAGTGCAAGTAACAAGAAGCTAACAAATTCATGCCAGTAAGTCAAGTTTAATTTGCTTTCCTTTTCCCCTCCCTTCTAAATCTGGCTGAAATACAAGTTCCACTGTAAATGCAGTGACTAGCAAACATGGATGCCATTACAAATACAGCACTGCCAAGAGGAAGTCCTCCGTTGACTAATAACAGAGTTTCCAATAGCAACTGCAGGACATTCTGGGCACTGAACTGAAAGATTTAGGGATACATTCTAAACAAGATGTGCTTTTGGCAGCTACATAATATGACTTGTATAACATTTGGACAAAATGTTTTGAAGAAGTTATCAATAACTTTTATCACAAAGGCAGAACTGGAGGTTTTGGTGGCTCTTCAATGACTTTTACCTCCTCAGGTAATGCTGAGCTCTCCCTGTGAAGCCTGTTACCAAAGTAAGGTTGACAAAATTAAGACACAGTCATTGCTACACAACCTGGCACTGCAAAGGTCCCAAGCTTTTGCTGTCAACTGAAACAATATGAAAACATGGCCTTTTATTTTGGAAAGAGGAGACTGAAGGCTTGATAATATTTTTGTGTAGCATTTGTCACTGTCAGAGCACAATACAGAACTTAATGAAGTTCATTTGTTAATTAAGTAACCCATTCTCTGAAAACCTATTCTTTAATGCAACACAGCATCTGTAACATTACAAAGTCATTTACTAGAACTGGAAAATTACTTTTACAAAGACCATATTATATGACAGCTTTTCTTCTCAGCAAGTCCTTTCTTGCTGAGAGTGCAAGGCATTTCAAGCAGTTTCTTCCCCTGCAGAGGATTTTTAAACTTTATTTTTAAATTTCAATATGAAAAATACTCTCAATTTCCATTGCTGCAATTCAATAGTTCTTTCGGAGACTGCCCATGCATTTTCATTGGAGTAATTTATTTAACCTTTGAAGTAAACATAAATTTGTCAAAAATATTTGAAAGGTTGACGTGTTAGCTCTGCTATGTTGAAATCTTGCCAAAATACAAGCAAAAATCAGAGTGCAAAATAGTAATTTCAGAGAGATGCTAAACTGTAATGAAAATGAGAAGGTGCTAAGCAGCCAAATGACATGAAAATTGTTATCAGATAACTGAAAACAAGAAACAGAACAAACTTCCTTACATAGAAACTGATATACTAAATACCCAAGTCTGACATTGCTATATTAAAATCTGCCTTTGAACAAAGCTTTATATACAGCATATTTCAGCAGGAGTGCAGCTACACAAAAATACTGCCCTGCTGGGTTTTAACAGCTTGGAGGTAAAATGCTATACACTAAGTAATTTTAACCTTCAGTACAACTTCCCACCATTTTTAATTTTAAAATGCAACCAAGTTACATGAGGTGTAGGCACAAAAAAAAAATACTAATGAGGGCTTAAAACTCTAGATGGCACACTCATACAATCAAAGACTTCAGCAGAAATACACAGAACCAAGTATGATATGTTTCGACTATGATGTTTTCCACCCAAAGCATATATAATCTAGCCACACATACTGTTCCAAGGCCAGTTTGTGAATTATTATTATAAAAGGATGTGCACTATCTCCCCAAGTTAGAGTTGGATGATTTAATAGAACACTATGCAGTATCTGCAGTTTTGTATTTCAAAAGCAGTGAATTAAGCTATTTTATGATTGCACATACAATTAATTCTCATGGCATCCATTCTGTCACACTCCAACCTACTTCATGGATAAGAGTCAGATCCTACATGTTTCTTGAAGGCCCAATCTCATGCAAAAACCAGCTCAGTTATAGAAATTTACAAGCTTTGAAGGAATATTTTGTTGCTGGTTTGTTTTTAGGGAAGAACTCAGCTGTGTTTTATTACATCAAGTCCAGGATCATAGGGTTTAATACACAGCCTTTAACCAATCCATCTATATAGATTAGGCAGTATAAAATCTGGAAGTCTAATCATCTTGGATGGTTGTAGCAGCCATGAAAACAACATTGCAATACTGGTACTAGAATTTGCCAAGGGTATGTTGATGCTGTTATGCAATCTTACTGAAGCTGTAGTAAATGAAATGATAGCTGTGCAACTGAATTGCCACAGTGCACACCTGAACAACATCCAGAATGATCAGAGATGCAAAATGCTTGAATGAGAATGTTTGACTCACTGTCTGAGTAAACAGAGAAGTGGCTGAAGACAAACAGAACAGAGTTTTACAGTGTGCTAGATGCTTCATGCTGATGGTGTAACAAACACTATCTCCCAGTAAGGGCAAGGCAGCTGAACAAGCTCTCATGTCACTCCTGCAGTGCAGAACCAAAGCACCACAGTAGGGGTGCCCACAGCAGGGACAGAGAACAGTAGAGACCAGCACAGAGACCCAGCTGAAATTCACCAAAGGACACAGAAGGAAGAAAAAAAAAAGGAATATGCATACACCAATCAGAGAATTACATGGACATGGAAGCATTTGCCCACAAAGCCACAGAGAAGAATGTCTTTGCCCTTAATCCAGTCCAACAGCACCTCTGAAGCAAAGTCCATGAGTAAGTTTTCTCCATTTCTACAGTACTAGATAGGAACTCCTTAAGAAAACCCTTAACAAACTTTGTTTGCTAATAAAGTGTACTAAATAATCACTCCTTGATGTATTTTCCAGAAAGTGTACCTCTGTAGCATGTTTCTACTCTGAAATGTGCAAATAAGAAAAATATTTAGCATATGTTATTAATCTACTTATATAAATTTAAGTCACTGCATTTTCTTAATCATTTAACAAGTTTATTTCTACAAATTATGGCTTAGAAGCAGATACTGTACATAGAAAAATCTGAGGATACTGATGTGCAGCATGTCATTTCTTCGTGTTGTTTATGTGGATAAGTTATTAATTTCAGTGGGTATTCATCACATTTCTTATAGCAGCAATAAATAGGCATTTTACTTTTCATAAAATGTTATTTTATATAGCACGTAATCAATACAAAATTAACTTTTAACAGCACGAGAGTAACATAACCCACAGGTCATTACAGGTTGAGTGTGGTATTGGAAAATTTTGTATTAGATCTCTGTGCCAAGCTAAGACTGAGTGATTTGCAGGGTCTCCAACATGTCTTCCACTGCCTTCAAAGAGTATTTAGTTTCTTTCTTACTGCGACCTGCAAACTAAACAGGAAAGAAAGGATTGTTATTTGTCATATATCTGAAATTCTATGTCAAGTCCTGTGAAAATAACAGTTCTACACATCAAATACCAATAATTAATTTCATTTAGTAAAAACTTACAAGCACAAAACTAAACCACAGAAATTTTTACCAGAATACAAGCTGTATCACCTTCTTCTATGAAGTAAAGAAAAAATACTTTCTGTTAAAGTAAGACAAAAAATACTACTTATCAAAATCTACTACAAAATAATCCAGACAACATATAATTATATTTTATGGTTGAGTAACCATGTGGGATGACATTGTACTTGACTGTAGCTACTACTAAAACACCAGTTTCAGAGAACCTTAGAAATAAAGTCTGTCTTGATAAGAAAGAAAGATACAGCTTAACAAATACTACTGATGGCTTTAAAAAGGAAGGGGTAGAAGGACTGGAAATATTGATCACCCCATGCTGAACTCAGAAGGGTTTTTCTAATGACACTGACAATTGCCATCACTCATAAGCCATATCTAACAGAGGGGATTCATTGGCCAGGTTGGTCTTTAGTCAAATGAAATTCCTAACCATTTTGAATACACCTGCACTAAAAAGTTTTGCATTTCAAATTACAGAAACAGTAACTAAAACTTTTTTTTTAGTAAAACAACCTATCCTTCACTTAAATGTGAGCATCTAAACACTCAATAAATTTTCAATTTGAAGTTTTTTATTTCAAATACCACTGGTGTCTTGCATAGTTAGCCCTTGATTTATAATGTGTCCCTTCTCTCTTATAATTAACTTAATTTAACAAACTCTTCATGACCTGTTAAGAAAGATTAAGTCATCAAACTCAGGTAATATCACACCAGCAACAAGCTGCAGGACCTGTTAACCTGCTTTTGACCCCTAGGCTACAATCTAACATTGCAATTCCCAATCAGCATTGGGGGTTTTTTTTAAATAGTTTTGGCACAGTAAATAATAAGCTATCTCAAATCAAAGTTAGGAGAAATTTTGTTACTGTAACAACACTTTACAGCTTAGAGATGTACTGAAAATACTGTATTTTCATGTTTTATATTTCCAGGTCATTAACTGGTGTACCAGGTTTTAATTCTAGCGGTATATAAAAACCCATTCTTCATGGTGTGCAGTTTCCAAAGTGACATGCAACAGTCAACTTTCCTTTCTCAGAGGAAAATCCAAGATTTCTTAAGATACTCCAAGGTGAAAGCAGCAACTTATGCTTTTATCTGATTGAATAAAATATCCTCTCTTTGTCCACATTAAACAGACACTTGGAAACTCCAAATCTTTTCACAACAATAAGCAAATTTGAGAAACACAAGTCAAAAGTTGAAAGTGAAAAAATGTTTCAAACTCAAAGCATTTAGCAATTTCAATAAAAAACACAGAAGCCTAAATATACTGTGGCCAGAAAGCACTTGCCAAGACATGCAGAAAGCACGCAGAGAAAAGCTTCAAAATAAAGAAATATTTTACTTATTCTTGACATGGACATTGGAAGCAAAATTGACATATGACATTAGTTTAAAAAAATGCTACTTGCTAATTTCAAGAGCAGTTGCCTTCATGATACTGACATGTAGTTTAAACTGAACAAATAAAACTAAACTCTACGTCATAACAACCAGAAGCACACTTGGAAATGTAATCACTTCAAATTTGCCCTGA
Organism: Serinus canaria; assembly: GCF_022539315.1. NCBI lineage: Eukaryota > Metazoa > Chordata > Aves > Passeriformes > Fringillidae > Serinus > Serinus canaria. The sequence continues at coordinate 134,010,700 of NC_066315.1, read as the reverse complement.
CGAACAATTATTTTGTCTATTCAGCCATTACACAGCAATTTGACTGATTGAGCTGGAATCCATTTTTTAAATCATGACTTAATTTTCTGTTTCCCAAATGGTTAGTAACAAAATCACCTCTCTCCAGCCATAAATAACATGTAGATTGCTAACACAGAAGAGTTTAGCAATGTACCCAAGAAGCATGTATCTGGAAAATTACTGTGAGTAGGATCACATTAAAGATTTTTGCGAGCATTAATCAAACTCGCCTGCCTCTGCTGAAATGCTTCTACCAGAGGACATGCTAAACCAATTACCTAATTGAAGAGGACCAGGTAACCTTATTTTGTTTTGGTGTTAAAGTAACTGTGACTCATGTCCTCAGTTAGAACAGACAGAAGTTCTTCTCAGGGTCTGCACATATGGAATGATCCAGTTTCGCAGTCAAAAGGCAAAAGTAAGCTCATAATAATAATAATAAACTTAAAACGAACTCTTTGAATAAGGAGTACTTCACTAGCTTCTGAAATAAAAGATTAAAATTAAATTTTATTTGGGTCTTTTTCCAGCCAGTCAATTAAATTTAAGAAGCCTGGAGCATAATGATTTTTTTTCAGAGGATGTGTTAGCAGCCAGGAATTCCAGCTCCATACAGCAGCCCTAGTTACAAAACCTTTCTGTCTTCCTAAAGAAGTTTACATTTCTCCTAGATTAGACACAGATGAGAAGTACTAATCAGCATGGATGGTTACATATTTAACATCAAAATAAGTATATTAACTAGCTGGAATGTCAAATATCTGTGCATTTCAGAAATTTTTGAACTATTCTTTATAACCATGTTTTCCAGTAAAGACAGTGCTGCACAAATCTAACCAACACTGATGAAACAAGGTTTTCTTTCTATACTCAAACACTGCTTTCTTTAAATGACAATAAAGAAGTTCCTCTGATTTCATAGAGGAATGCATAGGAAAAGCAAATATCAAGTGCCAAAGCACACTGCTTGAATAACAGAATAAATTGAAAGAAGTGGACCAGTAAAAACATTTCAAGTAAATTGCATATAAAAGAAATTTTAAAATATTTACACAATTAAAAAGCAAAAATAATCAGTCATTTGAAAAAATAAAGGCAGTTTTCCAAATTACCGAGCAAACTGCTGGTAATTCAAGTTCAAATCCAAACTGGAAATGGGGAAGAATCTTACTGCAAGATAATTGCTCAAAAGTAACATTTTGCATTATTAACTTGGAATTTAAAGTCACAAATTCATATAATTTTTATAGACACCCAAATCAGGATTCTAAATTCATCTTGCTAGAACATGACCACCATTAAAATGTCATTTAGCAGTATGAGAATGTCCAACCAATAAAACAAGTCAATGTCAAACCCGACAAGCTGTTTAGGCTCTTACTGCACTTTACAGGTGAATAATGCATGGAAAGTGGGAAGGATTTATAGAGATCATATAAATATCCAGCTTAAAACCTGTCTAGACATACCCTCCCACTAAGGCAGGAACACTGTAAGGGCTTCCCCTGGCAAGGGGGAAGGAAACCAAGGATGAACCAAGGTTTCATCCTCAGGTCCAAATGGTGACAATTTCCAACTGCTCAGCTCAGCGAGGGAGCAACAAATCAGCACTGACTCATAGGGTCACTGCCACCTTCTGCATAATCTAACACCTCTGGCTGTAGCTGCTGGATGTTCTGAGTCTCTGACACAGAGACTGCAGTAGCCAAATGCTTCTGCAGCACTGTAACAGCCCAGGGGGCTGGGCTGGAGATGTCCTTCCCAGCTGTGCTCACTGGAGCTTCTTGTGGTTCTTCTGGGAAGGGGAATGGGGGTATTCACCCCATTTATTTGCCAGATCCTGGCTTGAGCTTCAGCACCTTCATTTTCTCAAGAGCTGAATTTCCCCTAAGTTTCTCATCACACATAGTGTTCTTCACTTTATATCCCAAACAGCTAACAGGAGCAGGAAAGGAGGCTATTTATGTATGTGTGTGTGTGCATATATATACACATATATGTATGTATGTACGTTAGTTGTGTTAGTAACAAACTGGTAAGCAACAACCAAAAATGCTTCATGTAGGATTCAAAAGAACTCCACAAAATCAATAACAGAAATTTCAAAGTAAAAGAAAAAAAGACACCAAACAAACCAACAGTCCCTCCGAAAACCCCCTGCACTTAAAAAAGCCCCCAGCACCACACCACTCTCAATAAATTCGTGTTTTATTAGAGACATTATGATGTTAACAGAAAGCCATGAGGAGAGAAAAGGAAAAGAAAAAAAAAAAAACCAAAACCAAACAGGAGTGCTTATCTGGATGGGAATCAGTTAACTAGAAACTGCCATAATTAAACATCCATTATGTTTAGAACCAGGGGATGCCTATTTCCAGGTCTTCTGGGCCATTCCACTGCCCTCACTGGTTTTAAATTTCCACCCTGATGCACCCTGCAAGAGACTGTTTCCCAGAAGTGCTAACAAATCTCTAACAGTACTTTGAACTCCAGTCACAATATTTACTTAAAACATATGCAAATCCACTCTAAACTATGCAGCAGATTTTACTAAGATGTAAAACATGGAATACTGGTTTTCACTAAAAATTCACACTTTTTTAAAAACCTGTTTTGTTCTGTCAATTATGAACCCGTGGTGTATTCCACTCTTTAACGGTTTTTTTGTAAGTGGTTGTTTGTTTTGGTTGGATTTGTGTTAGGGTTTTTTTTTTTTGTTTCTTTGGGTTGTTTTGTTTTTGTGGGTTTTTTTGTTGGGGTTTTTTTTTTTTGTTTCTTTGGGTTGTTTTGTTTTTGTGGGTTTTTTTGTTGTTTTTCGGGTTTTTCAGGTTTTGTTTGGTTTTAATCCTGCAATACTTGAGTTTTCCATCTGCACTGTGCTTACAGGAATGTCAGGCATACTTCAAGTCAAAAGAAGCCCTGGTTATTCATGAAACATCAGACAAAGTAGTTAATTCATACACACCTTACCATCATGAGCAGGTAAATGGTTGATTACTGAAAAGCAGAGCGATTTAAAGAGCAGAAGAGAAATAAACTTTAGGCACATATTAAAAAATGCTTCATTATGTCTCCAGGGATACAATGCTCTTCACTGTACAGTCAGAAGCTACAGGGCCAATTAGGAGAAATGGAAAATAAGTTGGAATATATCAAAAACACATCAGCCACAAGAAGCTGTGCATTTGGCAAGGAACTGAAACGCAGTTAAGTATCAAGAAAACTGCACTGTCTGTAAAAGGAAAATCTAATTTAATTCCATAATAGATGCTGCTTGTAAAAAGGCCATTTGGTAGTATTAACTGTGAAAGAGTAGCAAGAAGAAAAAAATTAAATCTTGGGTTCCAATACTGAAATATTGCAGGGAGAAAGACCCTGCAATAAAAACCCCAACCCAAGACATGTACACAAAGTCTTTGCATTTAATGTCAATACTTTTCCTCAACAAAAAAGCTGGGGGGAGATTTGGACAGTATGATGTTGATGTACAGGATTACTTATATATAAACTTTGGCAGATCATTAGGAGTAGCTGTAAGGGAGTTAAATAGATATAATATATTTGGGACACACAGACAACAGAGCCTATGAGCTAAAACACGTTTTCCCTCATAGTTATAGAAAGAAATAGAGGCTTATACTACAACAGGAAATACAAAAGTTTACATATAACTTTTCAAAAAGTTGGAAAGACTCCCAATGACTTCAGCAAGCTTTGATTATAGCCTACAAAGTCTACATTTCCACAACTCAATGAGCATTTCTCTACAAAACTATACAAAATCAACTTCAGTCACAAATATTAAGGCAAGTAAATATGATTTTGAAAGGTTAGAGTAAACCCAAGGAAAATAAAAATCCCAGAATTTTCATTTGTTTTCTAGTAAAATAGAAGTGGATAACAAAGTCACTCTAAGAATTAAGAGTTTTACCAAAGTAGCTGCAGAGCCAAGTCTTGGAGGTCAGTATTACAGTAATGTACATTCAGTTAATGTTAGTAAGAAAAATCTGTTTAAAGCTATTAAATAAATGATAGTATTTAGTAACTGTAAAACTATTAATTAATATTTCCAGGAAACCTTAACCTTTTATTAATTAAGGTTTCCAGAAAATCAAACAGAAGCAGAATATGAAAAATCCAAGTAGATTATGCTGATTTACATGCCATATTTAACCTCTTGTACAGCAGCTGAAAAAAGTGCAGAAAAGAACCATAGAGCATGTTAAGAGTATCATAAAGCAATGAAGTACTAACCTGGTATGCTCTGTTTATTTGGTTTGCTGCCCAGCTGGCATATTTCATATTATCTTTTTTCATTTTTGCACTTGCTTTAGGATTGGAAGCAATATGACTGGCAGACTAGGAATAAAATAAAATAAGAACAAAACCCAGTGTAATTATAAAGTTTATGTGCATGAAATAAGCTGAGAACACTGATCATTCTTACAGTCCAAGCCCCATGCACAGTGATAGTAGAAATGGACAAAAAAAAAAAAACAGAAAAAAAAAGAATTTCAAAGTTACCAGCAAACAGCAAACAGCATCCACACAAAAATCAGCTGGACTTTTTAAGCTATTGTTTGTTCTATTTAAAGCTACATTAGACTTCAGTTCAGTTCTGTACTGATTTAAGAACCAACCCTGGACATGATCAGCTAATCCAATTTCCTTCTCCTCAAGTGAGAGTTACAAATTAGTTTACCACATTCCATTTTTTACCAGAGACAATATAAAATACATCAGTTGCATGTCCAAGCTGCTGTTAAAAACATGACATTTTTCCCTGTAGCATTGGAAAACACATTTTAAAAGCAGATAAGACTCTAGATAAAATATGCCCACCCTCACCTGAAAGAAGAAAAAATATTACTTAAGAACCAAAGAAATTTTTTTACTTATACAAATAAATCCACTGTGCAAGGAATCACTGCTACTGTGCTGGTGTTTTTCAGCAATTCATCATCTTCTAGAGAGGATGCATGACTTTAAATCCTTTTTCAAGAAGTTACCTTCCCGTGCCAATAACAATAATTCTTTTGAAAATACAGGAAAGATTTAAAGGTTAAGAGAACTTCAGTAAGGAGTAGTTACTAGCACAAAATTACCCATACTCCAAATGTATGAAAAATACCCCATATTTTAAAACAGTGTTAATAATCTGAGCTATTAAGTTAAAAATCAGGGGGAAAACAGCAAATGGCAAAGATTAACATACATGCATAAACATATTCAGAATGATAACATGGAAAATACATAATTATGCTTACCATGTAAAGTCCAAATAGAGCTCTCATATTTCTGTTGTTAAGCTTCAGTGCTTGTGCAAAATACTTTCTTGACAGCTCAAGGTTTTCAAGCCCCCCCTGAGTGTATTTAACCTGTAAAAATGGTAAATGCCTGAAACTTGCATGCCATTCATACCTCAGGAAATCACTCTGAAGTAATGATATTACAAAAATCACCCCAAGTTTGTTTCGCATGACATTTCAAATCACGTGAGTCCTATCAAAGGCCAAATAGTGGCCTGGGAGAAATCCAAGCTCTTTGCAATATATACATTTAAAAATATATACATTTTAAAATATTTAACTATAGGAGAAAAAAAACCCAGCATGAATTTCATTAATGCATTGCTACAAGATTAAAAAGTGATTATTTTTCACCTAGAAATACTTGAAACCTTGGGATTGTCTCTTACGAAAAGTAGCACAAACTTGAAATCCAAATTCTGACTACTAGAAATCCATGCTGACACTATGTTCCCACAGCATGCATGAAAACAGTTCACAAAACAACACAATGCCTTTCATTATGTATTCTAAATAGCACACAAAGTTCAGAGGATTACTCCATTATTTTTCTATTCATTTTTTCCAGATATTAGATTAACAAAAAGAGGGGTAAATACTAGAAGATATGCTTCAAAATCTTTCTATGAGAAAGTTACTTAGGCTTTCAAGTTTTAATATCTACCCAATTTTACCCATGTTAACTAAACAAATTAAACCCATTCTAAGCAGTTAACAGTATAATTTAGGAAAAAACAACAATCTGGAAAAAAAAGACAAATTCAAATGGCTAAGACCTTGAGCTAAAACTTCTAACTTTACCTGTAGCTTTTACCTCTCTTCCACCAGTGCTCCTTCAGGCAGTATTTGGTATTTAGTAGGATTCCAAGATCTGAGCCCACAGTGACAAGCAATATATCATAACCTCCTAGGCAGCATTGTTGTAGTAAAGTTTAGCTTCTCATGCACTTAATTTAAAAAGTGCATGAAAACTTCAGTAAGAAGAGTTCATTTAAAATTAGGTTTTTTCTTGAATAATTCCTCCTCTAACTCTTATATTTAGCTTAGTCACACTGTGACTGAGTCACTGAGTATGAAAACACAGTTTTCAGAACATGTTCAGTTCTATGAGATGTTAGCATTCTCTGTGAACTCTTAAAATCTCCTAGGGAAAAATTAAAGAAACCATTTTCACCACTTCTCTAAGAGAAAAACAGAAAATGTAACCAGACACAATTGATTTTTCTGAAATACCTACTTCAGCATATTGTTGACAATATAAGTGGTTGTGTGGATTAGTCATCATAAGCTCCTCTAAGCAGAAGGCTGCCTTTGCATAGCTGAGGAATACAAAAAACAGTGATAAAATGAAACATGAGTACAAAGCTCTTTGCTTCAGTTTTTTTACAGCACAATACAAGCCTTACTTTCCCCCCCATAATATCACATGATTTCCAGTTAATTAAAATGCTTCATTTTAAAATAAAGTTTAGAACCAAGTTACTTTTTTATATCATAGACAGGGGAAGACACACAAAATCTAATGGTCTAAGTGGAACAGCTCATGAAAAGCATTTCATATACTAATCTCTTATTAATAAGTGCCATTTCTTATCAGCAGGAGTGATGAGTAGAAACAGGTATTAGGTACTGTAAGACACTGAACTGAAACTACAAAATTATTCCTTTTTTTCCTAAGAAAATTCAACTACCTGAGGATTCATAAATGCAGCTACTGATCACAGCATTTACACTGTCAATTAACTTTACCTGTCAACAGTCAATCACAGAATTGAGACAAAAAAATCAACATACTAATAACAGTTCTAAAATTCAAAGAGTCCAAATCTATGTATGAAAAAAGCTTCCGACCTCTCCAAATGGGCAAATCCTTATCCTTTGAGAAGGCTAGTCCTTGAGTTTCTCAGTGAAAACTTTCAGAAATAATTAAGAAGTCAGGCAGGTTTATTGAGAAGAATCTTAGCTTGTAATCTTTCAAATAATAGAAATGTCTTCAGAATTTGCATAATTTAGTAATATGTGATAGCACTATTGCACAGTTTATGTCATAGGATTCCAAAATTCAGAGATATAAGGTTTATAATTACAGTGTGGGTAGATATTTAATATTGCAGTAAAAGCAATTTAGCAATTATGAGACCATATTAAGCCATATTATCTGTAAAATCTTGTATCCTAAAATAAATATGTTGTGGCTTTCTCCAGTGCATGTTATGATTGTTATGTATCTGTATCATTTATTAATCTGGAGATAAAAGGGCAGCCACCTCATTCTCCAAAAGCAGACGCCAGAGTCCTCATTGCAGAAGAGGCCAGAACTGAGGACTGTGTAAACCTTGTAGATCTACACGTGTTTATGAACAAAAATGAGAGCATGGTGATTTCACAAGCCCTGTGACTTGTGACCCTGATATAACATATAAACTGATGAACTGCCTTCTTTTTTAAAACTTCACTTTTAGTTGCTTTTAGCCAAGAACCTGATTTTTCCCTATTAGCAAAATAATGATGCCTATGGAAATACAGTGAGGACAGGGAATTCTTTCCATGAACTGAAGTTCTACATATTGCTTTTTATTGGAATTACAGACCACAACAAATACAAGCAAAAGCAATTTCTTTCTCGGGTTTTATTGCACAATTTCATAATCAAGATTATAGCAAAAAAGCCCCAACCCAATAATGGAATACGTATGTTTGAACCACTCTATCATTCATTTTCATACTGACAGATTTGAAAAGCTTAAATATCTTTCCAGCCAAATTTTTTTTTAAGTAGCTATTTTCTTGGAAAAGTGGCTGGTAGATTTCCCCAAACAAATGGAAGTCTGGGTATCAAAATTCTAGTTTATTCCTGAAGTCATCATATAAAAGAGTTTAATAACTATTTTCTTTGAGAATGGGGTGCAAGGAGAAGTGACTGGGGAACAATTTTTTCCTCACAGTGAGAAAGGCTATTTCTTCCTTAAAAATTTGATTCTTTTACCACCCTCTGAAAAGGAAAGAAGGAAACAATGTGATATAATTCAGACTGGCCTGAAGAACCAAAGAAAGAGGGGGGAAAAAAAAGATACGCCTTTTGGTGGAGGTTTGAATTAGTGCTGTGATATTAGAAAACTGGCACTAAGGCTTTGGAGCTAATCCTCTCACACTGGGATTTCCTCCTGTCACTACAGCAATAAAAAAAGCTAACAAAAACATTAAATATCCAATAAGCAAGTTACTACAACATTCAGCATTCTTCATCGCATTGGGTTTTATACCCAGGCGACCAGATGCCTCTAACTCTCGATCTATCTTTTGCTTTGTGGGCCTTTTTTTGAAGGTTACTAAAAGTTCTGGGAGAAGTAGGCTAAAAGAAAACTGGAATATTGGTTGCTGTGATCAATTAATTTTAGAAGTAGAGAATTCAACATCTCTAGCAAGCAATGAACAAAAAATGATGTGCAAAAAAAAGTATGTGCTCTGCTGCACTCAAACCACTTGTTTTAAATATCAGATTTTTAAGAACTACTGAAACATAAAGGTAATTAAGTAAACTCCTTTTGTTTGAAAAACAAATGCCTTCCTAAAGTATTTGGTAGCCAAATAAGCTTGGTAATTATTTCCAGTTGAGGCCTAGTATATTGGAAATGAGACAGCATACTTTGTAACACTAGTCCTTAAAAAAGATCACTGTGGTTTTTGACTCACACAGAGTGGGTTTCAAATTAATGTTTTTTTATGCAGACTTAGCAAACAACTTACTCATGTTCATTGATGTAAAGTTCTGCAAGTTCATGCCAAGCTTCTTGGTCACCAACAAATCTGTATAGAGGAATACAAGAGGCAAAAAGGAAAAAAAAGAAAGAATGTGCAAGGGATTCTGTAAATGACTAGCACTGAAGCAAGAGCGTAAATTAAATGCAAATTCCACTTTAATTAAAAAGATTTATCAGAATAGCAAAACACAATCTGTATTCTTGTAAGACACTCACTGTTCCAGATACTCATTCAGCTCTCGGATGGCCTCGAGATTTTTCCCCTGGGCTTTTCGAATGGCAATCTTACGCTTTCTTGCTGCCTATGGGTTGACATTAATAAAGGATTAGGCCGCATAATTCCCTGGGTTTTTGTAAGGAAAGCAATTTGACTGTGCAAATTATTATCTCAATACCAGTGGAATTCCACTGCAGAGACACTGCTAGGTTGAAGTTTATAAACATACCCTATCACATCCCACTGAGAGACTGAAAACCTCTTCTTACAATCACATTATGTATGCTTTTCTTTGGAGGCACAAACTGTATGCATTATTTCATTCAAATAAATGACTGTCCAGATTCTGATAATTACAAAACAGCAGGGGATGCTAATCTTACGCATTCCAACTACCCCCACCTTGTCATTCTCAAGATCTACGACTGTAGAGGAGAAATGGTGACTGAGTCCTAGAGAATGCCACAGAAGCATCTTGGTTGTCCCTGTGTAAGTATGGCTTTCAGCCACTATAAAATATTCTTGCTGAAGTGCTGAATGGCACCTTTAACTAATGCTAAATACACACCAATTCCCTAAACAAGTCTCTCATCATTCTTGGAGCACAAAGTAGGCTCTGCAATGTAAAGGGAACACAAAATCTCTATTTCAATGCCAAAAACTGAGCAGTGCTTTGATATGTGGGTAGAAAATGTAATTCAACTTAAACAGCATAAAAATGAGTTATAAGAATTATAAGGTATTTAAATTTTGAAGGCCATAAAAGTTGTCAGAGACCAGAAGGAGGAAAGATATAGAGGACTGTAATAGCTGATTATTCTGTACATTAATAAAGTATTCCAGCTTCTGAATGATGCTGGTTACAGTTTTCAGGACTCACAAGGATTTTGCTGAGTCCAGCTCCTAAAAGAATGGTCCTTACAGAGACTGAACCTGCGACCTTGATGTTACCAGGACCATGCTCAAACCAACTGAATATCAACATACACCTGAGGTGTGATTCGAAGCAAAGGAATCTTCCCAGCTGGGAGCAAACAGCACACCTCAGCCAGCCTGAAAGTCATCAGATCAGAAATCTGAACAAATGGAAGGAAAACATAATTCCAGCAGAACAGAACTCAAAAAAGGAACGCCATCAGCCTCCTTCCTTGCCTCTAATCCCCTTGCTCTTGGATGACCACAACCACTGTGGTCAGATATGAGACAACACACAGTCTGGTGTCCGTGATGTCAACATGCACACACATCCTCCTGTTTGTCATTTCTCCATGAGATAATATTAATGACAAAAAATATAAAGCACACTTCTTCTCTGGTAATTAAGTCCCACTGTTTATCTCCTTCATAGCTCTCATTCTATTTCATATCTTCTAAAGAGTTTATACAGTTGGGTATGATCTTTCAGAAGCCTTGACAGGACAGCTCAACAAAACAGTGAACAATTTTAATCTTTGAATTTCAGATAGCTCTGAAATCACTTTCTTCATGATGTACCCTAAGTTCACAGTCACATCTCCCCTACAAGAGTTCTTGTATATCTACAGCATTTTAAACATAATTACTGTCCTAAATAATTTTTTATCCTTTAATCCATTATGAACAAATCAATTACTTCCAAAACAAGAGGCTGGTAAATTAGTTCAAGCACCAAAACAGAAAAGCTAAAAATGCTTCTGACATTTAAACAATTTCCTTTTAATTCATCCCCCTTATCTCCCTCAGAAACAAGTATCCAATGGAAATTCAGTGAAAACAACTCAAGCGAGGAAAAAAATATTTCACCCTTCTGACTACATGTAAGACACAGACAGAGAGAAGACTAATCAGAGGCCAAATTAGAAGACGAGTGTGGTTTCCATGGCTTCTTCGTCAAACTGCAACCTGTGAAGTTACATACATCATTCTACTTTTATTGGGAGACATCTGGCTAAAAGCCATAATAGGAAATTTTAACTGCTGACACATTTATTACTGTAACAATAACATACTCTCTATTTTCTTTTTGCTTTTCTGAAAAAAAAGATAACAGCATAATTAAATTTATTTTCTTTAAATTCAAAAAGAATAATCCCACATGTTTATCATGCTGCTACAACAAACAAAACAAAATAACACCACAAAATGACAACCAAAAAAACCTCAACCAAACCATTGTTTGCTGTCACACTTTATGGAGTTCTCAAAGCATTTGTAAAGCAGGTCACCCCCTTCTATGGTGGGAACACCAGGGCAGTGTTAACCCACTACCCAAAGCTGGCATTATACACAGCCCAGTGACCTGCCCACTGAGCCTGAAACATGAAAAGAGGAAAAGTGGGGATAACAACGTACACAGCCAAAGGAATGCATCAAGCAGTTACAGCCCAGGAAGACAGAAGGGTTTCTGCAGGTAACAGACTATTGACTTTATAAACGTAGCTTTTTAAATGTAGCTCTTAGATTAAGAACTCGGTTATTTTCAAAATTTAAGGAAATCAAGAGACTGATTAAACTAAACCCTTGAGAACTAAAATAATCCTTAAAATATATAAAATCAATCAATGCATATGAAAACTTAATTTGCAATGGCAAACAGGAACACTCTACATAAGTCACTCTCCTCTCTGTTTCTAATGCAACTCCTTCAATTGCATCCAAGTCAGTCCTCCAAGAGAGTCTGGAAACAAATTTTTTTCCATAGCTGCTTTATTTCTTAACCACAGCACTCACAAGTAACATAAATCACAGGAGTCTCAAGACATTAATTTATGAAAAGCCACAACTATTTCTAGTCACAAATATAAGCTGATGTTTACCTATAGCAAGCATGTAATCTAATGCAATCAAATAACAAGGACAAAAGCATTAGATACAATTAACATATTCTGGTGGTAGCACTTTGGAATTAAATGAGTTACATTTACATTTGACAGAATCTCCCTGCTGCACCAAATCCCAAGAAATTTCTTCAAAATAACACTTTTACAACTTTTAAAACTTCCTTTTTTTGTCTACCTTCCGCATCACCAAAAATATAGCAGCATCTGGGCTTGAAATCTGCACTCTCTTCACCCTCAAAATGTTGGGAGATAAGTTTATTTACACAGAACTCCAAGTTTACAAAAGAGAGGCTCAGCCACTCAGAATAGTGCTAACATCCTGAGGAGGAACAAAATGTTGTCTAGTAGCACAGAATTTCTGCAAGTCTTTTTAAATACACTGGAAAGAATTTAGTGAGGATGAAGAGCTCTTGTTAAAGCAGATTCTAACTTTTTCCAACACATGAATAAAATCATAAAGCCAAGAGATATGCACAGAGGTGTTCAGCAGATCTGTGATTCACAGGATTGATATGACAGGTGAAAAAATGAAGGCATGAAAACAAACTACTATTGCTTTTAATGGTATTCGCTACTCTCCTATCTGACTTCCTATTCCTAGTTTTTTTTTCAATCATAAAGTCGATCAGTTTTTAAATAAAAAAAAAAAAATTCAATACTTCCAGTAGTCAGTATGTTAAGAAAAATATATACAAAAAGGCCTGCATTACAAAAAAATAAAAAAAAAAACAAACATGGACCACAGTTTGTGTGCTGTAAATTTCTAATTCTTGTTCTCATTTATATTGCTCCTGAGCTCACTGTGAGTCAGCTGAAGTGCTGCTCTGTGAGCTGGAGCTCACACAGTTTCCTGAGCATCCTGAGGACAGCAGCATAACTAATGGCAATTTACACTCAAAGCATCATTTTTTCTTTATTCCCATACAAATTAAACGTTTTACTGCACAGGTTCAGTGCCAACACTAATAACCACTTTAGCATACAAAAATAGTTATTTGTTAAGTAAAGCCAGACTCACACCAATACTTCAGAAGCTTTACCTAGCATTTATACCATATTTCCTATTTATCACCTGCCTTACAACCAGCTGATAAAAGAAAACCAAGCAATTTCACATCCCACTATATTAAAAGCCCTCTTTATCAAAAAACTCACATCTCAAAATACAAACTTGTTTTTAATGGATCTATTGCAAGATACTAAAAAACTGCAAAATGCAGAGTACAAATTTGTTCAATTATTAATTGCAAGTCCACCAAGCATATTCTTGAGAAATTAATTTTTAAGTACAGGGACTTGAAATTATTTTGAAGTCTAAGAGGCCTACTAAAATAGTCACAAACAATTACATTGATAAAGATTTTAAAAAGAGCATTCAAGGGGTACATTTCAGTTCTTCACATCACAACAGTAAGACTTCCTAGAACAAGCCTCAACAAAAATTAACTCAATCTTCTTTCTCCTTCCACCTTAAGTACAAAAGGAAAAGGCAGAACCTCCAGTGCTGTAACAAGATCTGCAGAATTTGACCACGCTGATACTATGACACAGATTTCCCCCTCAATTTTCCAGAGTTTAAAGCAAAACACTAGAATGATTATTGGCAAATTCTGTAAATCCATAATTCTTTATGGAAAGATATATGCATCTTAAAGAAATACTTCAAGAATCAGTATCATATGCAGTAAGCTACTTCAGTATGTACAAATTTATTAAGGAGTGAACCTTGTTAAGGTATTTCTTTTAAAGACTAGTAATCTACAACCTGGCATAAGAACAAAACCTGAATGTGTCATGATTCTTTTTAATTAGCTTTAAGTAGACTCGAAGTGAGGACTTGAACATTTATTAACTTCTGTATTTCATTAGTAAAACATACCAAGAGAGAGTCTAATATTGTTCTAAATTTCATGGCTCTAAAGAAAGTATTAGTAGGAGAATTTTCAGCGACTGAGACCCCTAGGAAAGAAAGAATTTCTTATCTGTATAACTACTACAGCATTTAACACATTATACTTCTCATCTTAAAAGGAAATTTTTCTTTCCTTTTAACATTTTAGAAAAAGTGTATTTGGTCTAAGGATTTGATCCATTGAAACATTTTCCTTCAAATTGTAATATGCAAATCTAAACAGAAGTGTAAACAGCTACAACTGAGATACAGGGAAAAATTACACAGATGTCAAAAAGCACATCATCAAAACCAGCACATAATCAAAAACAACCACAATACAATAACAAATTTATTCCTACCAGAATCCAGACTTTTTTCAAAGTTAGTCATGCAAGACAGTTAAATCTTGCAAACCTATGCAGGCACAGAGCTACTGGATTGAAGCTGCCCTTTTAGGGATAACCTCAAAGCAAAACATAACTTTTTGTATCCAAAAAACAACCTATAAAGTCTAACACCAGCATAGAGCAAATTGGTAGGAGCTGTACAGGCTGAAAAGCTAAAACCTGGAATTGGTAAAGATGAAAAAATGTTATATACCAACAAAAAGTAAGAACAGTTTACACAGAGGAAAGTAAGACTTCCCTTATCTAGCGGAGTTCTTCAAGGAGTCCTTAAGTGTAGATTAATAAAGATCCATGTAAAAGTCATCTTTGACTTAAAATATAATTTAAACAAGATGTCTCACCTCAAAGCTGAAAGCTCTGAAGGAAACTAGACTCACCACAGCCTAACAAGGGAAGGTCTTCACATGGATAAATGAGTAAGTCAAAAGATAAAAAAGAGAGAAAAGAGTTCTCTGCACTGAGAATCCCAGAATCATCTGTATTAAAAACTACTGCTCAGCACTCTTGATAAATGATCTAACAAGGGAATTAATAGTGATGTAAAGTTAAATGTTGATAAGGACTTATTTAAGTATAAAGAACAAAAGACAACTGCAAAGAACAGCATTCACAGTAATGAATCATAATGAATACTTTTACCAGCACAATAAAACGACCTGTAAAATTTAATCTACATAAATGGCTGCATATAGGGTCAAACAATACCAATTTAATGTACACAAAAAGCCAGCCTGAATTTGTCTGGTTAGGAGGGAGACACTGGACTTGCAATTAACAGTTCTATAAAACATCAATTCAGTGTTTAGAAACCATCTTAAAAATCAAAAATCCCTGCCTCAAAACCCCAAATTGAAAATACTGTGATATTGGAGTGATCAGAAAAGAATACAGAAGAGATACATCTGTGGCATCACTTTGTCATTTTTAAGTCCATAACGCTCCTGGCATTTTTAATACTGACTGCCATTCAGTCCTCTCATTTCTCAGCCAAATGTAAGAAAAAACACAGAAATGGCATGGAGAACAGCAGCAGAGTTTGAAGGTACAGAATGGCAACAAGAACAGCTGCACATAAGGACTTAGCTTAGAGGGAAGAAAAGCGCAAAAGATCCCTAAGTCATGAGTATTAATAAAGTGAAAAGAACTGCTGACAATAACAGGCAAATTCAGAGACATTAAATAAAATTGATAGATTGAAGGTGTTGGAATGGAAAAAAACCCCACAAACGGGAGATTTACACAATCCATTAAAAAACTACAACATTTAATTTCTCAATTAAGTTGTAGACATAGGTATGGCAAACTTTAGCAAGTTTAAAAATACATCTATGCAGAAATTTCATGAAAAGCTATTAAAAACAGAGTTAACACTTCTGGCACAGGAAAACTGCAACATGAAGATGAATAGAAACTGGCAGAACAGTCCACAGCATACTGTCACTGCCCAGCTCTTATACAGTTCTGGTATTTGCAGTAAGTCAAAGCCAGACAAAGGACAAGTAAAATGGACTTTTGCCACAACTGCAGTACAGTTGCTCTTCTGTTCTCAAATACTTAATTTAAAAAGACAAACTCTCCATCAACATTCAAAAGTGCTACACTATGCACACAAAACATGGGACAAATGGTAGAATGCACTCTGCCCTCTCACTTCACCGATCATGACTGAACAAGAAGCAAAGAAACCTTGCAATGGTAAATTATACTCTGTCAAAAGCAAAAAAAACATTTTTTTAAGACCACATAGTGCATTCCCATCAGTTCTCATTGGGAACTAACAAGTAGCAGCAGCCATTCTTCACAAGTCTCACCAACTCCATCCTGTGTCAGTCAGTGCCAAGCTATCTTTTTCAACTCCCTTTAAAATGATTACTGGATAGACCTGTGTTTAGGTCTAGTTCTGTCTTTCCTGGCAGCGTGGCAAATATATTTAAGGAAACACACATGTCACCTCAGAAAATTCTGCCCATTAGTAGATTCTTCATTTGGTGAACAGTTTTCCCTTTTTCAGCTCAGAGCAAGCTGTAGACAAATGTACAAAGCTGCAAGATCTTCACACGAGGTCCCGGTCAAAAATTAATTCACAGCTACTGCAGCAGTTTTAAGGAATATCACAGTTCAGATGACAAACAGATATCCAGTGATCAAATTCAGTGCTCATTATTCTCCTCTTATTTAGTGGAGATAAGGAGGTAGGGAAAGAAAGGTTACCTATACAGTCTAGATGGCAGTAATGCACAGTCAGAGAGAGATGAACTCAGATATTCATGGTATATAACAGCTGCCTATTTACATGATACTAAGATACTGCTCTGGATCCCTCCAGTATTCTGGATTCCCAGACATCTTCAACCACACCTCTGTCTTTTCTGAAATATGTCCAGCTCATCTACAAAAAGAATTTCAAAATAGCAAGAGAAAGGGTAACTTCATGTGACCATATGCATACACTTGTTCCTGCCTACTCCGAAAAACAACAGAGTTGATGTGAATACTGTCTTACCACAAAAATTTTAAATTCCTCATTCACACAATTATATTACTAAACCCATGATGGTAATGAGACTATCCACGTGTTCTAAGCTAAGCAAGCAGACAGAGTGTCTTGCATGAAAAGTTTGGTTGAAAAAGTGGCAAGGAAAACAGCTGAAGAATCATCCCAATAAAGACTCCAGATTCTATGGATTAGAATTAAGGCAGAACTTTGTGCCTTATGTCATTTTCCCCTGGTGTTGACCAGGGGAACCTGCAATCTTCTTGATGGTTGAGCTGAATAATCAAGAGAAACTGCGGGTGCACTGGGATGGCAGTGGAGCAGGTTAGACACTGATCTAAGTCTTGAATACATGAACTCAATTTCCTTTCTCATCAGCGAGCTTCTCTGCTCTGCTGAACAGACCTCCTCAAAAAGAGCCCGCCTGATGAAAAATATTTAGCTGTCTAACTAAAAGGTTTTCCTTCAAAGCAGAGCAGGATAAGGATTTCTCAATGAAATACATAAAGAGCAAAAATAAACAAAAAACCTTTTCTACCAATACTACTAAAAAAACAGTAACTCTTTTATTTTGTTCTGAGAAACAGAATAAGCTTTTTATCTGAAGATCTACAAACAAATCAGTCAATGTTCTGCATCACTATAAACATTTTCAATTGGACACTACATGAAATTTTAATTAATAAAAGAGCCCTATGGTATAATAAGCAGCCTTAATAAGAGGAATCTGTGAGCTTGACTTCTAACATGCCATAATATCAACCAAAACAGACAAGAAGGGAAAAGATTCTAATTCTTACCCTATTGAAACGTTTGCAAGCTATGCATTTCACAAGTCACATTTGGTTCATTAAAGACTTTAGAAAAGAGACTATGACTCAACACCTACATGCTTTGAAAAATGAAACAAAATCTCTGAGGTGATATTAACACTGTTCCATTGTCAAATGAGTCATCTTTGACAGAAAGGAAGTGCACAGTGAGAGAAAACTTAAAGATTATCTGATTTTAAAAAATAAACACTATTTTGAATTCTATCCTAAGAAATTAAGTAATTACTGTTAATGCAATTTCAGCAACAAAACATCACACAAAAGTGTAAATGTCAATTACATAATTTGAATTCAAACTTTATTTTTTATAATGGAAAATTCTGCTATGTGTCTAAAACAAGTAATTTTTTGGAAAAATCTTTTTCCATGCTACTTTTTGTTCAGTCAATGCCAGCTATGATTTTTACATGATTTGTGCGAACAAATGTCTATGTTTCACTTAAGGCACTTGCCAAAACATTTAATGCATATAAGCAACTACATGTGTCAGCAGACCAGAAGAAATTTCTATAAAGTTAGGTGAATGCCAAGACAAACTCAGCAACAGTTGCTTTTCTAAAATCTTGAAATATTTATTTTCCTACAGCAGCCACATGTGTGCATTGAAATAATTTACAGGTAAGTGACACAAAGAAATCTACACATGAAAGCTTACCAAAACCAAAACCTTTTACTTAACTTTCACTCCTGACATGCAAGCCTTACCCAACAAATTCTAGTTATAAGGAAGGAACTTTCCTTTGTATTTAACATTCTCCAATTCTATTATTAGAATTAAGAACTTAAACCACACAACTGTTCTAATATTTACAACTTAAGCTTTTAAATATTGCAAGTTTATGGATCTTAATGATATGGTTACAGAGAAAATTCAAATAAAGAAACAATCATGCATTTTACTTATTTAAATATATAATTTTGTTTTGTAATGCCATCCAACAAAGCACTCAGATGAAGTTAACTATGTTGAGATGAACAAAAATGTATGCTTCAAAGATCTGTGGTCCATAAAAGTCACTGTAATATGGTGCTCCATTTTCCACTGGTGTCAGCAAAAGGTCATAAAACATCTACAAAGGTGACCCATTCTGTGAATTCACTGCAAATGGGTTCCATATTAGTCCAACACGACTCTGAGGATTTCGTGTCAAACTCTTTGGGCCATGCAGTGATAAAATCCACCCTTTACTATGGACACCTACGCATCTTCTACTCAAAACTTATTGAGCTCAAGCTTCTACTATTTCAGGGAGAGTGAAAAAGAACAGTGAAGAACTGAAAAAGTTCCTTTTACCCTTGCACTAAATCTGTGAGTTCTAGCACTGCTAACAGACAGACTTCAACCTATCACTGTTGTCCAAGTGCTTAACATTCCTCTGTAGATTTTCCCCTCCTGAACAGCAGACCACGTAAGATGACCAAGGAAAGGTAGAGGTTCAACATACACCTAGGAAGACTTACATGAGATTGCCAGAATATCTGAAATAGCCCAAGAATTACGTTTGCAAAAAAGTTTACCCAATAGACAGCTCCTCAAAACCAAGTAACACACCCTCAATTATTAATAATATTTTTTTTATTTTCCAATAAACATCTATGTTATACAAAATCTGAAACTCCCTAGTTTCTTCATATTTCAAGTTTTATCCTTGAGGGAAAAAATATCAATGAAAATACATTGCTACAAGTTTCTCTAGACTTCTATTTTGGCAGCTAACAGCTCACATTGGCTTTTACAAACAGTATTCAAAAAATGCTTAAAAGAACAGTACAGTCTGTCTCACATTTTGTTTTATACAACTGGCATGCTTTATGCATTTTGATTCAAGAGCTAGTAAAATGTCCCAGACATGAATCAAAATAACTGCTATTCAAACACTACCTGAGTGTATTAATAGTTAATCCTTAAGTAAGATTATGCACAGAAGCATAGAAGACGTGACAGGCTATATTAGTCCTTTAAATACTCTATATTCTGGGAAATGAAAGATTTGAAAGGCCCAGCTCTAAACACTACTAAGACTTCTGGAAAGGTCACTAGTTATAATCCATCTCCAAAAACCAGTGTTTAAGAAGGTATTACGTCACATCTTCCCATCATGAAATGGTAACATTGGTTGTTATAACAGAAAACTAAAGGAAAGAAATACAGCAATACAGACACACATTTTTCCACACTGAAACAGAAAATATAGTCACAATTTTAAACAACACATCAGTGCAGTTTAGAATTATCTTCTAAACTTACTGTATTAGTTGAATCTTCCTGTAAAATTCTGTCGTATAACTGGATAGCATCATCATACCTGTACAAAGAAATCATTCACATTTATTTCTGCTAAGACAGAACTTCTGATGTTTTGACTCTCCCTACAATAGCTAACAACCCTCCTGCATTTTTTGTACTGAAATATAATATACATATACTAAGCAAACCATATTTATAAAAAAGTATTTTGAGAGTGCTTAGTATAAACAGCAGAATTTTCTGTCACCAATTAAGAAAAACCCATGGAAATTGCTTCATGAAATACTGTTTCAGCAGCAACTTGGATTTTTTACATGCAGCATCTTACTCTCCTGTTCTCTTGATGTCTACTGAATAGGTTTAACCATCACATCCCTACTCCCCCTTTCACATCTCCCAAGAAACAGAAACTCCAAAACTTGAAAAGCAATCCAAAATAATGACATTCCACTTCATTGTTGCAACTTAAAACTTCATGTAAAGTTCCTTCTGTTGTGACTTGAAAAAATATAAGTAGTTGCATAGAGGAAACTGGAAAGATTCCTATGGGCGTCTACCACAGATTATAACACAAATCTTAACAGAAAATGTTTTCCATCATTTCCCACTTTTTTTTATTTGTTTATCAATTAATTCTGCTATCTGAAGTGTGCTTGAAACAAGTTACTTCAGGTGCTATGAGCACTTCTAACCTTCAAAACTTCTGGGGAAACAGTCAGCTGTATACACGGCACCAACAAATGAAAGAATTCATTTTAAACCACATTTCACTACCCAGCTGTTGTGCTATTGCCACAGAACGAGGGCATATATTGTGTCTTCATATGTGGTTTGACAAGCAGTTTGTCAGAGATACTACTGATTGACTTCTGATGCTCCACATTCCTTAGACATCACCTTAGACACTCATTTACATATTTGCACTGTTCCCTAAGCACTGCTGACAGTACCATAGCTCAGCTGCCCACTCCAGCTACCCTAAGGTATAGGAACTACTGTGAAAGGAAGCACAAAAGCAGAAACGAGCAGAAGTTGACTGCTACAGACTTGAGCAGACGTGCTGTAAAATGCAGTATTTGTGTTCTGTGTTAGTTGCTGCTCTGTCAAATGCATTTTAGAAGACTCCATCTGATGGCCATAATCCCAGCTTAACATGGTGAAGTTCCAGAACATTATTCTTTTTATTAGCAAGTGTCTACAGGGATGTCCCAGTCTATGGGGATGGTCTTCACTGTTTCCTTTTCCTGTCAGGGGAAGCAGGATCCTCCCTAGATCCTACAAGTCACTTAGAATTTAATAAGTTCACTTCAACTGAAGTGAAACATGATGCCTACAGCCTAAATCTTTCTGGATTTCGTTTTTAGTTGGGGGAGACAAGACACGCTCCTCTGGGGCAAGGCTTAGAGCACCTGCAGATGGGTTCCTGTTCAAAACAACCCCAAGCTGAAGCCTCTTTCTGCTCTGGCTTCTAGGGAAAACCTATGGACAAGAAAACTTCTGAGTTTTGTTACTTTCTCTGGTCCTTGATACTCTGATCTCAATAGTACTTCACTGCTGAAACCAGGCATGATATTTGTCCAGCAGTTATCCCCCACAAAGATCAGGTCCCATGCAGTAACATCTTTAATACAGACACATAAGCCTGAACAGAATTATGATCCATTGTACTTCTGAATAGGTTTTGGGAAGGGTGAAAAACTGCTGTAATTCTCTGTCTTCCTACCCTATATAAAATGAAGACAAGAGAGCTAAGTTTAATGGAAATTCTTCAAAAATATGCACCTTATATAAAGTGAGTGTGAAACAGAGCATCTGGCTGCCCTGAGACAGCTCCTGAGAATGGAGTCCATTTATTCATTCTCGTTGATCCAAGCAATGGACATTTATCAGTGTTTCATATCAAATACCATTTTCAAAGCTAATTTTGCAAGAATGTATTGGATGAAAAACATATGCTAAGTAAGTATCTTTTAAAAAAGCATTTAAGCCATACTTCCAATTTCTTTTTATCAAGATGGCCCAAAGGCTCCAACTTTGTGCAAAATGTGGCATGGAACAGATTTCCTACCATTCAAATGCACTGGAAGTCATTCTTAACACCCAAGACAAGTCCTACAGAACAGAATGTTGACAACAAAGATGTATCCAAGGGGAAATGTGTACAATAAAGCTAATCCTCAAGTCCTGAGGTCATTGATTTGGAAAGTTGCAAAGTTTTGATCTGTTCATTATTTTAGTGATTTCTGTTGAACTTAGTATGTTATAACCCTTCAACATGATATTTCAAAAAGGTCAGTCTGAATTTCATGTTCAGCCATTCTATTCCAGTTGTTTTTGATTTGTTTCTATAACAAACTCTATAGGTTTAATATTTTTTAAGTTCATTTACTCACATTCAGGAAACAAGGGTAAAGAGCTGCACCCTGCAGTAATCAGGAGTACAGAACAACAGCTGAAGCAAAAAAACCCGTGGCACTGACTTTCATATGCTGCCCTAGCTCTCTGAGATGAAACCTAGGCCTCACAGAATCTGGCAAAAAACTGTGCAGTGCTCTACTATGTAATGGCTTAAGCTGTGAAGTAAGAGATCCTTCTGATCTATGATCTCTGATGGGAAGACTGCAAAAGTTAAACAATGCACAGTACCTGCAAAAATTCAACAGAGATGTCTAAAAATCTTAATATCATCATGGACACTGTTATTTCCTATAAAGAAACTGCTCAGCATTATTTTGCCATTTTGCAATGGCTGAATGCTTTCTTAAGAAAGAGCAAACATTTTTTTCAGACAGAAAGTACATTTTTTAAAATTCTGGTTTTACCTTTCCATGGCTTCAAATCTCATTCCAGTTAATCGTTTAACTCGGTGGCTCCCAGGAAACTGCCGCCTCAGTTCCTGAAGACAAAACTATACAAAGAACCAAAAATACTATTGTGAATATAATTATCTTCACAGAAGCTAGAAGAAAAATAAACCAGAAAAAAAAGGCCTTCGCTCATAATTCAACTACCTGCCATGCCTGTTATGAGTAAAAGTAAATACCAATTTTTAAAACAAGCAATAAAAAGAGAAGGTTGAAAACTGAAATTCTGCCTGTTAGATGACTGATTTTAAGAAGTATCTTCCATACAGGGCATTAGATTGTCGGGCCCCCTTGGAAATAGTTATTTGCCCAGAAAATTACACTCACCTACTAAAACAGCTCTGACACTATTACAACTTGAATTCTATTTAGTTGCCCCATAGTAACTAACACAAGACAGTAAAAAAAAAAAAAAAAGACATTGAGAGCTTAAGTGATACTTCTTTAATAAATGGATATTTCACAATGGAACAAACTATGCTAACACAATGCTCTGTGTTTATTTTTAAAATAAAACTTTGAAATCCAAAGAAAATGTTTGCCACTGGCTTGGGTACAGCCTGCTGGCAGACGAGGCATAATTTTTAACTCCTGAAATCAATGAGACACCTGGGCTGGATAAAAAGAATTCATCACAGACAGATTTTTCTGGATTAGAAGAGGACATTTGGTAGAAGGACTGGGTCACAACTTCCCCACAGCAAGCTAACTCATAACCATATCATGGACGTAGCTAAATAGCACTGTGAAGTTCCTAGCTGACTCATGGCAGTTGGAGGCAGGAGAGTCCACAGGCTCTCAAAACAGACCAGTGGTGTGCATCAGGTTAAAAGCTTCACACTGAATCCTCTTCCAGGCACTTATTTATGCAACTCAACTTAGAAACTTGGTCTTCAGACATAAGGTTCTAGCAGAGGCCTACCTACATAATCTGCTCCATCTCATCAAATCCACTGGTCAAAGGACAAAGTACAAATCAGTAACAATCAGTAGGATCCCTCTTTGTTTTTGTAGATAAACAGGTTGCTAAACCACATCCAAGAGGAATATTCGCATCTCTCCCAGATGCTAAGTAATAGAAGAGTGAAAAGCAACAGTGACCAAAGTTGTGATGCCTCGCCTCAAGCAAGAACAGACTACTTGCATCACAATCAACTTAATTTGCAGAGAACCAAGATTCTTACAGTGCAATTTCACATAGAAAGGCTCAGGCTTAGCACAGAAATTGCTTACTGGCACTTTGAGTGATGTCTAGGTGAACTGCTGTTACTCCAGTCATAAAAAAACTACATGTACTTAGCAGTATGTTACATGATGACAGAACTAATCTCTGACCATTCTTAAGAGACAGAAAAATTTACAAAAAACTCCAGAAAAGGAGATTCACTCCAGCTTTTAAAACCCTGACAACCTTGTAGACTTAAAAAACAACTTTTGCATACAATAAATCCATCCTATGGCCTAGTGATCAGTGAACCCTGAAGGATAGTGATTTTTATAAACACACGTACTATTTTTCTCAAAAAAGGTACAAATAAAAAAAATTATAACATTTACAATACTAAAGTCCACAATCTGTGGATGGACTTTTACATCTAAAAAATCCTCACTGACAATATGAAAGTAGTGCTGAAGTGCAGGAGTAATGCAAGATGAGAATTGTTCACATTAGATCTCACTATACAACCATTACTCAACGGAACACAGCAGTCCAGGGGCCAAAATAAACTGTAGATTAAGCTATCAGACACAAAAAAGTGACAGGAAAAGTTGTAGGAAAGTCATGACCAACTCACTGTAACACTGATAAAACCAAAAGCACATGAATAAACTACACCAGCTATATCTTCTAAATGTTCTGGACTCAGCAGAACTGAATGACCTCTTTTTAAACTGGGACTTGTAATCCCTATAATAATTTATTTTATTGAGGACTGGTTCTGCACCATGTCAGTAATCTACTTGTGACGTTCTCTCAGAATTCTCTGTTACAATGGCAAACACAATTTGTACGTGAAATTTCAACTTGCACTTTATTTGCTTTCTGACTTTTTAAACATCAGACAAAGGCAGAGAAATGTAAACCTGGACTTCAGTAGGTTAAACACTGGTAATGCAAGTGCTGCCAACAATAGGTGATTGCACTAAACCACCTGTGTGAACCAACTGGCATGCATTACACATGGGGTTTTGGTGCAGGACAGAAAGGACAAAGTAATAATTAAGGAAAGAAAAACAAAAGATTAAAGTCAGAGAAACTACTCTGAAAACTACCTCAGCTTCTCATTTGGAGTAGACAATACCTATCCCCCCCAAAAAATGCATCCCAGCTGTCAAAATCTCACTGCTTAAAAAACAGAAGAGCCAAAGCTGTTTGTCGGCTTTGAGGCTACAGCTCTAGTAAAATGCCACAGATGATGTTAACTTGTTCAAATTAACCACTTATTTATCATAAATCAATCAAATTAAAACAAAAGAAAACAAAACAAGAAAAAAAAATCCTCTAAGTTTCCACCTATGCTTTTAATCTCTTTTCCAAGCTATACAAAATGTTGCATTCTCTCATCTCAAGCAATATTCCTTAAAGAGCAGACACTGAAATTTAAACTCCCTGCCAGGGTTAGTAAAAACAAAGAACGTTTCACAACTGATCTTTCAACACTGGCTCTGTCAACAATTTTGTGAAAGTCTTCTTTAAAAGACCCTGAAAATAAAGACCAAATCTGTTTTACATATAAATCAGGACACAGAAATTTATTTATTTAAACAGTAAGTCTATTTGTTTTTGTTTAAACAAATGGCTATACTATAACAGTATTTTCTTCTGAGGGACAAAAGAGAGGGAAGTTCAGTGGGTTCATAAGTTCAGTCTTGTACTACATTTTCCAGCATATTCCATTTCAATATACATATACATACATACATACATATATATATATATTTATTTAATTTTTTTTTATATTTTATATATAATTTTATATATATATATATGGCCAGATAACCCTGTCTCGTTCTGCCTACCTTCACCTCCCTTGCATTAAGTTTTACCCAAATGACATCGCACAAACCTCAAAGATTTTATGAGGTATTTTGTCATCTGATGGAGAGCAAGTCACTGGAGATGTAGTTGCAGTGAAAGACCTGGAGCCCTGAAAATGGCTTTTTACTTAGAATAAGCTCAAGCTTGATGGCTTTCAGGGCACAAGGTAAGCCTCTGTTTTCTTCTGACTGTTTTGTGAAAGAGCAGTGAAAAGATTATTAACATTTTCCTGTAAGACAAACTTTTGCTTCTTCCTGATTTTGCCTTTCAAGGATCAGCTAAGCTGACTGAGTTGTTTTGTTTGTTTCAGTGGCTTTTTTTGTTTTTAATTTAACAAACAGGTTACAGTTCAAAATAAGTTAATTCTATCTCTATTCTTATTTATATAATTCAAATAAATTTGCATTAAAATTGACTCAAATATCTATTAACAATATTTTTCTCAACAACCACCAAATAACCTGGATTGCAATGGACTTTTGGAGGTCACCTGCTCCAAGTCCCCACTCAAAACAGAGCCAGTTTCCAAGGGAGTGCAGAGCCATATCCCAGTCTATTTTTAAGCATTTCCAAAGGAGATTCCACAGCTTCAACATGCTATTTGTCATAAGCTTTCACTAAATTTTTCATAATATGTAAGTGGAATTGCCTTTGTTACAGCTTATGTCCCACATTGTCTTCTGCTGCACGCCTATGCAAATATGTACTCACCTTCTTTATACCTTCCTTCCCATCAGTATTCAAAAATCCCTTCTTGGCTTTCCAAAGATTTAACACAGAACTCCCAGCCTTTCCTTAAACACCATGCAGTACAGCTCCTTATTAATCTTGAAGACCTGCTCCAATATGTGACTTTCTTTCAGGGTAGTCAACATGACATATAATATATTTAAGATGGGTCATTTTACCTCAAAGCATTCAGAAAATCAATATAATTTGAGAGGTTTTCAATAAACAAACACTCTCTGTACAATATGGCAACTTCAATATTATTCTTGACCTTTAGCCCATACCAGAATAGCTGTAAATATTTTCATGGCTATTGGAAGAGATGTGATCTGTCTAAACAAAGTTATGCCTCAGAGGAGGTAGGTGGTGGCAGTTTCTTCATAGCTGTGCATTTCTTGATAGATATTCTTTCTACCAGTCCAAGCTATGGAGTTTAGAATATGCTGTAGCTCCCAGAAAACTATCTGGAAGAGACACCCAGGATGAATACATACAGTGTGAAAGACAAGTCAGCTTGAAAACTCACCAAGGCCAAATCATCTCGACTGCAGTCCAGGGCAGCAATCATCACCTGCTCATAAATTATCCAAACTGGACACAAAGAGACAATAAATGCAGATAATTAATTTGGGGTTTGTTTGAGATAATAGGAAGCACCTATCATGTAAACAGGATTAATTAATTCTGTCTGTACATTTTTCCCCTTCTATTCACACAGATCATGGCTGAAACACAAACAAATTAAGAAACTGCTGGAAATAATCAACAACTTATTTAAGCAATTTACTGCTTTTAGTGCCAAAGTACTTTCTGACATCTTGAAAGGCAAAAAAGCTCTAATTCTCTATTTTTCCCAACATCATAATTGCCATGTTCTAGACAGATCCCTGTGAGGACTTGCTTCAATTTCTGTCACAGTGTTGAAGAACTGAAAGTCATGCAAATAATATCTTAGTAATACTTTCAAATTAAGTTTTCACATTGCAGTCTGAATACTAATAGAGCAAGCTAACAGTTCTATAATGTAATTTTTATGGCTGTTTTCACTGCAGCCCACATTTGGAAAAGAAAAAAGCTCATGGAATTCTGGAAGCCTATTAGACTAAGAAAGCAATATATACTTCATCAACATCAGCACATACTGGAAGACCATATAAAGGCTGTTAACTAAAATACAGATTGAAAAAAAGAAAACCAAATCAGACACGGAAACTTTTACAATAATATTTATTTACTTACTGTCATCTCCAAGTTTAGATGCATATTCATTAATTAACTCTTCTCCAACATCCACTATCTGTTCACTGTTTCGGTAATTTTCTTCCCTCCATTTTCTCATTTTATCACGCATATCTGTGGGCAAAGGGGCAAAAAAAAAAGAGATTTTCAGAGAGTAATGGCATTTGAATGTGCATAGGATAGATAAGACACACATCTGAAGAATGGGATGAGTTAAAGAGCAACAGAGGTATGAAAGTGACCTCTACTAAAATTAAAAAATCACTAGAGAACGATCTCTGAAACCTTATTAACCCAACTGTCCTCATGCTCTAACATTACCAATTCAATTTCTAAGTTAGCAGTCTCTCAGGACAATAACACATGAAGTAAAAAAAAATTATACCTAGTTATCCTACAGGTAGCAGAAATGCAACTTACAATTTTAGAAAAAAACATTAGAACTTCCACTCTGAAAGGAATCTACACATTCCTAGAGAAAGGAGCTTCAATAAAAGTACACAAGGATGTGAAGGCTTTCTACACCAGGGAAGTGTCCAAAGGTATAAAAACTGTCACTGTTTACCTAGGCAAGGCAGAAATGACAGTTTATTTTAAGATTTTTGTTTCAAGAGTACATTTAAGATCAAGAGAGCAGACATA
Organism: Serinus canaria; assembly: GCF_022539315.1. Taxonomy (NCBI): domain Eukaryota; kingdom Metazoa; phylum Chordata; class Aves; order Passeriformes; family Fringillidae; genus Serinus; species Serinus canaria. The sequence goes on along the minus strand of NC_066315.1, from coordinate 133,982,183 downwards.
TTCAGTAAGTCAGATAGAGAACACTACCTTGCCTGAGCTTTATTTCTCCTCTAAACCAGGAAATTGCTAAGAATGTGATTTTATATGCACATACATTTATCTAAGTATAGCTGTTCTATACACAAGAACTAATTTTGAGAAAACTTAAGGAAAATAAATAGTTTCCATTACTAGACAGAGGTTTTACTAATAAGAAGGTACCAGGATAACTGTTGCTAGTATTTTTTAAAAACTTTGCAACATCTGGAAAAACAAATACTGCGATAGATCTAAACACTGTCAGTTTTTCTTGCACTTCAAAACATAGAGTTAATGTAAATGACAGTTAAAAATTAAGCACTAAAAGTTGTTCCATCTACCTGAAGTGATCTCGGATCGCTCATAAGACTGTTTTTGTGCTACATTTCGTGTTTTGAAATTCAACCAAAACCACCACAGGGTTACATTTCATATGCATGGGCAAAGTTAAATGGTTCTAGACATATGATGGTCCCTGGAAATTCAACGTTAGACGGCAAGAATGTGAGCGAACACAAACATTCACAAAAGCTGACAAGCTAAACTCCTAAAAATAAATAAGCTGTCTGATTTCCATCCACTCATTTACTTGGAAATTATCAATGCCTTCATTCCAGTGTGATTCCAAATGGAATAGTGTCTGAATTATGTATTAACAGAAGGTACATCTACTATTCATCACACAAGTCCAACATTTACAGCAATGGAAAAAAACTTCAAGGACAAAGAATAGAACATCAACTGATGAATGAAACACTTATTGATTTTAGAAATACTGAATTTTATGTAAAAGCTAGAAGAAAAAAAACCCACTAAGAACTGCAGTAAAATTATACAAGTCTTTTTACAATGTTGTCAAACAATGAATACTAAGAAATTTACTAAGAAATCTATCAAAAGAGTCAGACAATAATAACTTGAGTCTTGGAGACATACTACAAGGCTGGGGAGACACAATTACAGATTTTAAATGAAAAAAACAAGTAAGGTAAAGAAATGTCCAAATTTTAATTAAAATTCTCCTGTCATCTATAGGCTGTTGCTGAGCAATTGATACATTTGTTTTAGATTTGGCTTTTTCCAAACTGGCACCCACGGCATGTGTAAATCAAAATGTTCCAAGGTCTAAGGAACAGAGGCACTTGGGACAATGTTTGCTTTTGCCCAAAACCACACGAGCCAAGAGACACAACCAGTGTTTCATTTTTGTGTCCAGTAAGGCGTCAGTTCACTTGGCCTGAGCAACCAGATTGAAATAATCCTCTTATAATTACCTACACTTCCACTGATGAATTGGATCATAGTTTTCAAGTCCTTGATATCTACAAGCACCTGATGAAATGAAAGAAATCACCACTTTAGGGCAGACAGAAATTGCAAACTCCAGAATGTCACCTTGGTATATTGCTGCTACCACAGCAGCCACTCAGGGACCCCACAGCCATTATATTTCCAGAGCTCATTTGTATATTGATTCTCTGCTACAGACACCAAATCTTCACCCACAGCCCACCTCTGTTCACTCTCATCTGGCAAGTACAGGCAGAGGCACAGGCATCATGCTGGGTGCTGCAGATGCTGCCTCTAACCCTGGCAACTCTGCTGTCAAAAGGGCTTCAATAAATAAAAAAACCCAGCTTCTCACCTTTGCCTGCTGTAATCCCAAAAACCCATATGTAAACCCCAGAGTAAACTGATCTGACTCTTTGATTACAACTGAAAATTAGGAATAGCTAAAAGAAACCAAAGACAGCCCAGAACAAAATCACATCAGAAACAGCTAATTGCACATAGATTATTACAGAGATGAAATGCTGGACTGTTTCCTATTTCCTAAAGACTTGATATACAAATTGAATATGAATTCATTTTCTAAGTCACAGAAAGGGAGTTTGCAACCTAACATTAAAGGCAGAAGTGCTCCATTTTTAAATTCATTTGGAATTTTCTCTTTTTGTATATAATATGTTCCCAGATACAAACATTTGCAAGAAATACACACACTGGTAAACTTCATCTTATAAAGCATTTTATGAGATTTTCAAAAATGATAAAGAGTTCCTAGAAAAAAGTCTCACATGAACATGCTAGTGAAAACTTCTGAAGTGCCACTATTGAAGGAGTGCAATTTTTAATACAGAAAATAGCAGTACTAATTTAATGTTACAGAGAAATTAAGCAAGAGGCATTCAGACCTAATAAAAATCTAAAAAAATACTTCTTCACTTTTTCAATTTATATCAAAAGAAAGCTAGTTTAAAGAATATACCACTCCTTTCTCTTTTTCATTTTGATAACCACTTAAGAGAATTATTGACTGAAACAAGAATTGCCATGACAGCACTCAAAGATCCCCAAAAAGCTCAGCAGTGACAGCTGAAAGGCACTGCTTTCCTTTAGCAGGGTGTGATGTGTTTAACACCACTATGCTGCTGTGCAAGGTTAAGAAAAGAAAACCTGGCTCATTCTGTCCAATTCTGACAATATGTCAGATGCATTTTCTGTGAAAGTCAGTTGTTATTTTAATAGTTCTTGAACTGCTGCCTGTTTGCAGATTGTGCTAATTTTACACTTGTGTACTCCAAAACTTGCTCCTAAAATGAAGTTACACCGGTGTTTGCTTTTTTTAAATATTTCCACTCATGACAAATTCATCTTTAATGTATTACTGAAAATATGAGAAATATTTATTCTATGAAGTTCTACATAGCTTAAGAAAGTCCTAGTAAGAGGCTACACATCACCAGCTACCAAGTGATGTGCAAACCTACTACATCACGCTCCAGGCTATACCCACAGTTTTTGGTTTCCTGTCACTCCATATTGTTTCTAATTCTTTTATTTATGAAGGAACCAGGAAATATGCCATTTTCTCTAGAATAATTAGAACCAGTATTAAAATAAAATAAAAAAAGGAGCAACATATCACTTTTGTCTCAAGTAAATAAGCTTTACTGTAAAATATGTTACATAACATGTATAAGCTTCTCTTTCAATACCATAGTACTCTGTGGTATTGGATCATCTAAGTCCATTGATCAAAACCATTTAGTTAAACAAGATGTTTTCCTGCTACACAGATTTCCAAATACACGTTAAAGCTTGAGATACAGTCACAAAGTAAAGAAAGAAAAAATAAAAACCTCAACTTCCACACTGGAAAACACAGTTATTTTCAGTTATCTTTCCTAACCACCTGTACCATGCATGTACCTAAAAAAAATTAACTCCTACCTCTGTCTCAAAGAACCTGAGTGAAAAGCAAAGCAAGGTACAAACTATTTCATTTGCTACATGTTATTCTTTCCTAACCTTGAATTGCAATTTCATCTTTAAGCAATATATAAATATAAAATGTCTTGTTTAGAAAGGCCTGGGTATATAAAGGATATATGAACCATACACCTAGTTTCACATAAATTAGGCATTTCAGAGAGATTCAAAATGAGCTACATAAAACTCCTAGAACTGTGTTCAAGTTCTTTGCTAGGAACTAGGTCATAACACTGCTGGATCACCTCACCCAAGAAAAGCTACATTGCACCAGGATGTGTTAAAGCTCACACAGAGAAAAGAGAAAAGCTATCTTTTTTTAAGAAGAGTCCTTGCATGGTCTGTTGCAGGACTCCTTTTTCACTTTACTTTTCATCTCCTGCAATAGAGGAAAAGATACTGAATTTTTCAAATGCATGCCTCCAAAATGGAGACAGTCCCTTGTACCAACACACACCAGCCTTTCACTTGGATGAATACTTGAAGAGACTGAGAAGTTGATATGACAAAACTCCTAAGTTGGTCCTCAGAAATTTCTCATTCAACCCCACCCATATACAAAACTCTACACCTATCACAATGCCACAACTGTCAATCAGAATTCTTGGAAGCAAAATGTGGAGGTTATTTCTAAGAGCAGGAAGCTGACCTCAGTATGAATTAGCCAAGTCCAGAAGCAGTAAGCTTGAATATCCTACATCTGGCCTCTAAGTTAGTGTATAAGCACACACTCTGCAACACCTTGGGCCAAAACAATGTCGGGCAAAATGTACAGACATGTCCACGTGTGTGTTATCCACTCTGTGAAAAAGCTTATTGCTCTTTTCCGTCACTGATACCCAAGACCAACCAGGGGAAAAAAAAACCAAAAAAAAACACAAAAAAACTTCAAACAACTAAGTCCCTGAATTTTGTAACAACATCTGCTCAAGAATGATAAAAACTGGAAAATTTTTCAACACAAGGTGGTTTAGGGCAGCTTCTGTGAAAATCTAACAGTAAATGATCTACGTGATCTCCACCCAAGCTGAGTTTCACAAGTACTATACATTCATTCAAGAGCTATAAAATAATGGTTAATCAAGGTTTTCCCAATGTTCCTCCCGTTAGGCTACAAAATCAAACTAAGCATTAATTCACGATTGGGGAATTATTCTACTACTCAATTATTCCTTCACAGACTGGCTGTACATAAATGAAAATGCAAGATCACATAACTTTTCTCTGCATTATCTTCTCTACACTATAATGTTTGCAGTGCATGGTACCTACCTAAAGGTTACCCCTTTATGGTCAAAATTGTTAGTATAAACCATTCATTTATTCTTGATAGGAGACTGGAAAGGGCTTGAGTGCTGTCTTGAGCTCACATTTTAATACCAGTTATGGAAAAATAACCACTGAGAATGTCAAGTAAAGCTTAGACAGTATTGTTATATGAAAAATAAATCACCATTATGATAGAACAGATATGAAAGCTGTAAATATCCAGAGGGCAGGATTCTCAAAAACTTTTGCCACTTCAGACCTTCTTGAAACTTCCCCATAAATGCTTATGTTACAGCTTTACGAGAATATCAGGGAATTTTCAGTCCACCAAAAGATGAACTATGACGCAAACTGCTGACCCTACCAAGAGACCATTTTTGCTGGCAAGCGCGGTACCCAGGGGGAGAAGGCCGGCGAGCGGCGACGCCGCGGCCGCCGCCGTGCCCTGGAGACGCGGGGTCGGTCCCCGCGGAGCGGAGGCGAGGAGAGGCTGGCCAGCCGCGCACCGGGGCAGCGCAGGACACTCCGGGCCAGGTGCGCGTCACCGCCCGGGGACCTGCGGGTACCGAAGGGCAGGTCGCCGCCTTAGCGGCCCGGCTGCCCAAGGCCCGAGGAGCCGGGCGGCCGCCAAAACCGCCGCCCCTCGCTGCTGTTCCCCAGGCCTGGGTACGGCCGTCCGGCGCCGCCCCGAGCCCGCCGCGCTCCGGGAGCGCCTCCCCGCCCCGCGGCCGGGGGCCGGTCGGGCCGGGCACAGCCCCTGCCCCGGGCGGGGACTGCCGGCTGCGCGGCGTTACCTTCCCAAGTCACGTCGTACATCTCCGACACCTTCGCCATCTTGGCGGCTGCGCCGTGACGTAGCGCGGTGACGGCCGCGGCCGTCATTGGCGGGAGGGCGGGAGCGGGGCCGGCCCGGCGGAGCAGAGCTCGGCAGGGCGGCGCGCCCGCCTGACGCCCGCAGTGCCCGCGCAGTCCGGCCGGGGCTGCGCGGGGATCTTCCGTCCCCTCCGTCACCGTCGCTGCGGCTAGAGAGAAAGCCTCGCTCCGATGCCTCCATCGGAGCTCCCGAAGGGCCGGAGCTTCAGCTGGCGCCTGTCTCGCCGGGCCTTTCTTTGGGCTCTGTTAGTCCTTGCTCGCGTTGGGAGCGCGGTGACCGGGCCACGCGTGACCCCCCGTCCTCGGCGTTCCGTTCCTGTCCCGCCCGCGGGCACCGGGGTAAAACCTAAGGGCTACAGGTTAATTTCCTGTGTTACAGTCCTTATAAACTGTCTAGGAGCAGTTCGCATGGCACGAGGTTGTACACCTTAAACACACGCCGAGCACAGAGGTGTCCGGTGTGGTTTGGGTGCAGCATGAGAGCTGCCAGTGTTTTTCCTGCCCCTGGCATCCTGGTGAAGGGCATGAACTGTCAGGGGTGACCCATCGGTTTCTCTGTGCGGGGTTTGATGCTGGCCCATCGCCAGGCACCCACGAGAGTCTCTCCCTCACCCTCCCCGGCCACATCTGGGCAGTGGAGAAGGGAAAAAAAATTAACACAAGGTTCATGAGTGAGATAAGGGCAGAGAGAAACACTTCAAGGACAAAATGGGCTCAATTTAAGGTTGCAAAGTGAAGTTTATTACTAACAGAATCAGAGGAGAATAACGAGACGTAATTAAGCCCTTAAAACACCTTTTACCCTCAGCCCCTCTGTCCTTCCCACCGACAGTGCAGGGAGACAGGGCATGGGGGTTTGGTCAATTCATCACCGAGATTTTCTTCCACTGCCCCGGGAGAGGAGTCCTTCCCCCGTGAGGCCTTGGGGTCCCAACAACGGGAGACAGCTCTCCGTGAACTCCATTGCGGGTACACTCCTGCTACTGCAAACCTGAGTCTCTCCCCCAGGCAGACAATCCTCCCAAGGCTGCTGCAGCGTGGGTCACTCTTCCATGGGGTGCAGTCCTCCAAGGACAGGGTGCTCCAGCCTGGCAGCAAAGGCTCTCTCCCTCCACCGGGTCTCCCACTGGATCACAGCCTTCTGCAGGCATCCACCCGCTCCGGAATGGCACCTCCCCCACGGGCTGTGGCTGGATCTCTGCCTCCCCCGTGGATCCCCACGGGCTGTGGGTGGATCTCTGCATCCCCCGTGGATCCCCATGGGCTGCGGGTGGATCTCTGCATCCCCCGTGGATCCCCACGGGCTGTGAGAGGATCTCTGCATCCCCCGTGGATCCCCATGGGCTGTGGGTGGATCTCTGCATCCCCCGTGGATCCCCACGGGCTGTGGGTGGATCTCTGCATCCCCCGTGGATCCCCACGGGCAGCAGGGGCGCAGCTGCTTCACCATGGTCTGCACCACAGCCTGCAAAGGAGCCTCGGCTCCGGTGCCTGGAGCACCTCCTGCCCCTCCTTTTCCACTGACCTTGGTGTCACCATGTTGTTTTCCTTCACATGTTCTCACCTCCTCTTCTTCTCTGCCTAGGAGAAAAACATCACTTTGTTGTGATTTCCTTCTTAGATATGGCAATCACAGAGCTGTTACCAGCCTCTCTCATTGGCCCAGTTTTGGCCAGAAAGCTTCCAGCAGCTTCCCAGAGGAGCCACCTCTGTGGCCCCCATGCTACCAAAAACCAGGCCACGCAAAACCAATTCACTTTTCATGTGCCCCAGACACCCCATGGGCAGTCAACCACCAGAGGGATTATTTCTGACCACGGGTCAGAGAAGCTCTGAAGGGTATCTACAGACAAGAGTGGGGCCAGCCATGCCCACCTCTGTGTCCTCACCAGTATTTACCTTCTGGCATCACAGCTTCTGCTTCTGCTACGGACATGAAGTGTTTCTTAGTAAATAAGGCTCTCAATTTCAATACTGAATAGTTGGTAAGAAATAGATGCAGCTTCGCTGAAGATATTGAGGAAAAAAAATTGTAATAGATTTTTAACTTCATGTATACTAAAGGAACTGGGTTTTAGAAAATATCACCAGAAATTAATTGTCTGACATTTAATTCTGGACAAGATCTTTCATGGGTAATCTCTCAGTCAAAATCAAAATCAATCCCCTAGCTCCATCAACAAATGAACTTTAGTATCAAGAATGCTTTCTGTATTTATGTTCCTCCTCTGACTACAATAAACTACTAATTCTTAATACTATCTTCAGTGTAATTACATATCACGACTCGGACAGCTAAAAGGCCTCATCTAGAATTCAAACGGTGGTCTAGAAAGAGGGGCGGTGCCTGATTTTTCTTCCCTCTAAAGTGGTTTTTGATCTTCTAAGTGACTACATTGTTTAGATCTAAAATTAGATGGAAGTATGAGCAGATATACAGCATAGCTGTACTTCCATCTAATTTTAAAATTTCAGTGTCTGTATTATCTGAACACTTTACAAAAATATTTATATATTTATATATTTGTTCTCATAGTATATGAGCAGGGAACTGATATTCTTCTTCCATGTGTAAAGGAGTGAATACAGAATGATTATGATCCAGATGCAGAAAGAATTTAGCACACACCTGCTACGCACATTATGGGTAACACTGAAATAGCTGAGGTAAAAAGAAAAATTAACTTGGAGAGTTCAGTGCTGCTGGAATGCCTAATGTGGGACAGACAGAACCTTTAGGCATATAAATCCAATATTTTTATCCTTTTAAAAGCTCAGTCAGCTATCATCTAACACAGAAGGAGCTGAAATTTCAGAAATGTGTGTTTGAAGCATTTGGGAAGGGTTTGGACTTTTGGTTCCGTGCTTGTGCTCTGTGCTTGTGCTCTATGCTTGTGCACCTGCCCACGACTTTGTCTTGGCAAGAGGCAGGCAATGGTACACCACCAGCACTCAGTCCAGTTACTGTTCTCAGTGACCTCTCTCCTAGCTAGATTTAGACAATTCCCCAGTAATGCAGTCCTTCACCTGAACTGTAAGAGGAGACCAGGCACTGAAGTTATGCACTGTAAGTGTTGCCTGCTGCCTTTCTTGGAAGGGTCTCGAACGACTTGCCTAAAATCACATATGCTATGTTCTGCCAAGCTCCAAGCTGACCCTTCCACTGCATACCTCTGCTCTTACTGTGGAGCAGAAAGCCATCCACACTCACCAAGAGACAGGAATTACTGTTACAATATCACATTATGCCAGATACTGTTATAGTTGGAAACAGAAATGGTTTTGGTATTAAGCTTTTTCTTCTTGGAAACTGAAACAGTGGTTTTCAAATCTGTTTTCTCATGCCAAGGAGCTTCATTACTTAATTCAAAGTTTAAAGTGTTTTGTTAATAAAGCTTAAAATGTTCTAAAAAGGGAATGGTGTGTGAAATCTCTTTTCTGGATCTGTAATTTTCTGCTCTTCTGTTTTTTCTGCCACTTCTACAGGAACCTAGTAGGAAGATAGGGATCCTAATTTCACATAATAAGTTGTAAATGCACAGGTTGTTTGAGGGCATTATTTTAAAGCACAGAAAACTTGCCACCTACATTTGGTATGCACCACAGCTAGTTCTTCATTTAACCAACTGAAAATGAAAAAAAAAGTAATTTTTGGTTGTTTTTTTTTTTTCCCTCAGTGTGCTATTAAAAAACCTTTCTCTTTATTGTGAAACCAGTCTGACAGTTCAATAATAATCCAGTTAGAATTGCTGTTCAGACAAGTGATACTTGCTAAGGAAGAAAAACAGAATAGTTTAATTTGCAGCTTACCAATGGAAGCAAAGTATGGAAGTCTGCATCCTGTGCATGAGATATGGGGGCATATAGAGACACTTGGGCTCACCACCTGATAAATAGCATCTAGGACCCATTTTTGTTCAGTAATGTTGGGGGATTCGTTTAGTAATGTAACAATGGTGGCATCCTTCAAGAAAGTAGGACATAGAAGAAAATAACTCCAGGACAGCCACAACACAAGGAAGAGTGTACATATGTAGGATCCTTGTATGTTGTGATTGAATAAAGCGAGAATTTATCCTCTGTGTCAATCAATGATTCATTTGCTTGTTCAGATGCCAGATATGGACAGTCTTCATTTTATGTGAGGAGCTTTTAAAGATATTACTGTCTTGTTTAGGGATGCTAAAGATCACTCCAAGAGGTTAAATAAGTGGATGAAAAAATATAGGAAATAAAAAAAATTTGAATAATGCAATTGAAGGACTTCATGCTTTAATGTTGGTGACTTTCAGTCTGATCCTAGTCAGCATTCATTTATTAATGTTAGAGCTTCAGATATTTTCTTACATCAAATTTAAAACTTAACAACGTGAAAAAAAAAGGTAAAAAAAATTTAATACATTTGTGTTAAAAGAACTGCTATGATGTTAATATATACAGAACATTTTAACATACTTTTAGGTTTTATCACAGCATCAGCACAGTAAAAAGTGGCAAGTAGAATTTTTTCAGTCATCCTGAAAAATCTGAGGCTTTTTCATATCATGTTGACTAACACAAAATATTATATATTGAAACATACATAGCAAAGTGGTATAATTTTGAATTTTTAATCCAGCATTAGTATTTACAGTCAATTTAAAATTAATTCCTTGTTTTGGATTCCTAAGCTAAAGAACAAGAGGAGAGCATAGCCAGAGGAATTTTTTTAACCTTAGGCTATAAATCTTCCTGGCTATTGACAATCACAAATGGAGAACGTGTCAGAATCACATCATTCAGTGTGCCATGAGAAAAGGCAGAGAGGACACAATTTTGGAAAGCTCGGGAAAAGAAATATAAATCAACTTGATGAATTGACAATGTTAGTGATTCTTACGCAAGTTAAGCAACACTTCCTCTGTGGCTTGATACTCTAAACCGTACCCTGAGAGCCTTCTGAGACTGATTCTGAAAGGGCAGTGAGGTGAACAAACACTGCAGATCCAAGTTTCTGATTCTAAAGAGTAAGGTAGTTCGTGTTACTGGCTGAGTGTACGAAAGCTTGAAATTGCTCTCCTAAGGACACCTCTCTTCATACTTAATTATTAAGAATGTTTGCGGACTGTGCCTGTGGGCATTAAAGAAGTGTAAGAATTCTTGACTGGCAATATGTTGCCGAGGCTTACGTTTGGTGCTGGAAGCTGTTTTTCCTTATATCTCAAGTGAGCCGGTTTGTAGTTAGGAGAAGCCTTTGCTGGGGTCAGGCTGGAGCTGAGGAGGGGACATCAGGCCGGGGCAGCCCCCTTTCCCTGCCTGTGGACGCCAGGAATGGTGCCAGCCCCGCCGGGAGGTGGCCGGAGCGCGGGCCTGGCACGGAGCTGGGCCCGGCACGGAGGGGGGCCCGGCTCGGAGCCCGGGCCTGGCACGAAGCGAGGCCTGGCACGGAGCGAGGCCTGGCACAGAGCGCTCCCAGCAGCCGTGCCGGGTGCGGGACGGAGCAGTGCGAGCGCGGAGCGGGACCCGGCACGGAGCGTGGCCTGAGCACGGAGCGCTCCCCGCAGCCGTGCCGGGTGCGGGACAGAGCGGTCCGGGCACGCTGCAGGCCCGGCTGCTGCCACCGCCCTCCGCCGAGTTCTCCCCCACCGCTCGGGCCGCGCCCCGCGCTCCTTACAAGGGCTCGCAGTCCGTGCTTGCATGCGGCAATGCCCCTTTGAGAGAGGGCCGAGCAAAAACAATGTCATGCCTGCGTGGCGGTGGGGACCAGGGCTTCGCTCCTGCACAAGAAAAGAGGACGAGCAGCGGTGGGACGTGAGAATGCCTCGCTCCCGGGTCAGCAGATGTGCCAGCCCCCGAGCCCCCAGCTGGGAAAGGACAGAGCAGGGGCTCGGATCTGGGGCTCTGCAGCTCAGCACGTCCCGTGGATTTCCTTCAGGGATGGAGGGGACACGGCAGGCAGCTGTCAAGGAGGGTCTGATGTTCCGTCCTGCATTCACCTCTACAGCTCCCAGCCCAGTCACTCATCTCTTCATAGCTGCAGTAGTGTGTCATATACATTTGGGATCTTTTTTGACTGACTTGAAATAAATTGTACTGAAGTTAAGAGAATTACAGTACTCTCTCTGGGCTGAAGTCTGTTCTCTGAGTGTTTTTTTAACGCCCTCCTGACATCCTGACCATTTAAAAATATTCTAATTTCTGAACCCTGTATCTGTCTCACAGAGAATTCTCCTGTGCTTTTCCCCATCCTTATTTATTAACTTTGTTCCCTTTCTCCAGTTCTCTCCTTGTGTTCAGCTACATCTCATTATTTTTGTGGTGTTTCTGAGATTATTTTGTCTGGGCAACCACTGGATTTGGAGAGGAAATTATCTCTTTGTAGGGTAGCATGTTTTATTCATGGATAAAGTGATTTGTGTTTTTATCCCTAAAAAGAAAGAGGAATCAATTATTCTACTTGCCGAGGCAAAATGATGGTGACAGTTTGTCACTGTTAGATAATCCATTCTTACTTCAGCAGAGGCAGAAATTACTTCCACGATGTTCCCTGAGCAAGGCATCACCTCCTACTGAGGTAAATAACCAAATTCTGTGTACATGTTTCTCATCTCAGTATTAGAGATGAGAAAATTAAAATACAGGGAGCTCATGTAACCTCCTAAAGCAAAACAAAGGACTTAGTCCCAATTTATGCATAGTCTAACTGTTCAAATTGAAAGTCCTTATTCCTGGTTTCAACCATATTGCTATTAAGTATTCACACACATTTCTTTAACATGCTGCTCATGTTGTGGTCCTGCGCTCTCAGGTCCTGCTGCCTTTTGGGTAAGTTTATGAGGTGTCAAATTTCAAAACTGATTGGTTTTTTTTGGTTTTTTTTTTTTTTTTTAAGGTATTCCAACCCTTCTCCTACCTTGACTTCGTAGAAATTTAGTGGCAATATATATCTCATTATTTGTCCTTTAATCCCTCATTTTTCCTTACAAACTGTTGGAGGCTGCTTGGCCAGCCTTTACGAGCTTCCACACTGCCAGCTAGCTGCTGTTTTACCAGTCCAACCAGTTGCTCTATACTCAAGTCCCAGGTTAGAAAAGTAGAGTCCGTGTCCAAAGAGTGGGGCATGTTTGGGGAAGCTGCAGTGAGCACAATTGCAGTAGTAAAGCACATCAGTATTAATGGCAGCTGCCTCAGCTAGCTTTTTCACTATGCCAGAGCCATGAGCACAACACACATATGAAACAGCTCAGCTGGGAATTGAATGAAATTCATTCAAGGGCCAAGAATGTCTTCACTAATTAACCTGCTACAAAATCCTGAATTTGGACACTTGGTGGCTCTCTCAATGCTAATCTACTCTTTGCTTCATTTGGTTCTTTGGCTTGGGGCTTCTTTGTGGAGGCAGAAACAGAAGAGCAGTCGTAGAACATGGACTCTGCAATAGCAGGTATCCCTCAGCAAGTGCAAACCTCTGTGCTCTGAGCCTGCTCCATGAGATGGCCTGGGGAGTTTCTCCGCAGATGTTTTTTGTAGTGCAGCCTAAGTTGCACTCTCTGCTGCTAGGAAGGCTCAACTTTGACATCTGCTTGATCTTGGAAGAAAGATTTTGGAGGGGAGGAAGCTTTCTCATGGATTGATAATGGAAACAGATGATTTTGACTCTTCTGGGGTGTCACTAGCTTTGATTTGGAATAGAAACTTGAGTAAATTGTTTACATGTCTCCCCCATCTTGCTACCATTCCCTCACCACTGCCCCATTCTTGGCAGTGTAGCTGCCAAATGACAGAAATTATATTTTAGAACCACAAGCAGAAAATGCTTCATAATAGTCAAAACTGTGATTCTAATTACTGTGACATTGTTACACACTAGAGCTATTATATAAGATTTAAAAAGAATATACAATACATCATTACAGTCTGCATGAGTGAGTGTTAATGGACTGCAGCTCCAGAAACAAGTTAATCAAAACAAGGCTGTGATTTTGCCTGCAAATAAAATTACTCCATCCATGGAAACTGTTCCTGTTAAAAGTCAGCAGCAGAAGGGTTCCTCACTTTGCTTTAAATCCATACAGTCTAGATGTCTATATTCAAGCTATTTATCTCAGGTTCAGTTTCTACTCAGAGGAGCAAATTATGCATTTGTGGGGTACGTCTCATCCTACAGAAGGTGTCCAAGGCATAAGCTGAATCACAGCCAAATGCAACACTTTCTTTCCTTAACTGTGAGGGGACTTGAGAAGAATAACTCATCTGCAGATGTCTTCATTAACAATGTCTGTGTTTAGTTAGATGGAGTATCTCTAGAGGGGTATGTCCTGTCCTTTCTTAAGCCTTGCTACTGCCACTGAAAATGAGACAGAAGAAACTGCTTTTAAGAGATCTCTCTCTCTCTTAGGGAATAGACTATGGAATAGGCTATTACAGTTCTCAACACAAAGCTCGTGAGCATCTTCTTTCTTCAAACTGGTGCTGTTCTCCTTTTTTCGAGCTATTGTAAAGAAGTGACATTTGCCAGTTTTTATTAAAGAAATTATCATTCCCATTAGTTTATCTGTATCTTCTGCAGCCACCAGATTTGAAAAAGAGTGTCCTCGAAGAAAGTTTTTCACTGGCATGAACACTTACCATGCTTTTTCTGTCAGGAACATCTGAAATATATATGTTCTGAACAAGATGATCAGCTTAAAAGAAAGCTGTGGAGCCCTGACTAGTGAAAGAGATCTTTTATGTCAGTCATAACCATGTTCTATTTGCAGAAAAATTACAACCCACCATGTTAAAAAAAGATACGGAAGGCAATTAGGTGTTGTAAGAGACTACTTGGGCAAATTATAGTGTTTTTGTCTGTGAAGGGTATTAAGAACGAGAAAATAGGAGTGAGGAGGATTGATCTTACGTTTCTATGACTGCCTATATTACTTGACTGGAAAGACAATAACTTACCTTCTAATATGACAACAGCTGCTTTGCCTTTCACTGTTCACCTCTGCATTATCCATCTTGGATATTTGTAGTCTTGATAGAACCATGAAATGCAAACTGTAGCTTTATAATACTCAAGACAGGATACAACAAGAAATAAGGAGATACTGTATGTAGTCAACTGAAAACAAAACACTGAAAAAACTATCTTATTTCACACTGAAAGCACATGGGGGCTTGAGGGGTGAGTTGGCTGCTGCTCAATAGAAATATGGCAGTGCTGCTGCAGATGGCTGGAGAACGAACCCTGAAGGTCATTCCACGGGTGCTGAAGAAGCTCAGCAGCTGCAAGGCCATGGCTTCCTCTTCAACTTGCACACTTGTTCATGGGAGAAAAGATGGGAAGGGAAAGTAGAAAGCAAAGGGAAAAGATTGTAGAGAGCATCATTCCTAAGGGGATCATACTTACACCACATGTAAGATTAGGCAGCAAGGTGGGTGTGAAGAGTTGCCTCCCTTGTCCAGCTGAAATCCTGAGAACACAGGTGTCCTCAGTTGTGCTGGTACAACTGTTCTCTGGTTCTCAACCAGTCAATACAGACAGGTGAAAATTAACCCTAATAAAGCTTTTAAAAAGGAGGATCATTCCCTCCAGCTCAGGGATGGCGCTCAAGTCTCTCAGTTAAGTTGAAGGAGCAATACACTGTGGCCATGGATAGGAGAAAATGGTTACGGATTTCCTTACACATGGAATGATGACTCTCTGCTGTAGTGGAACTGCAGCTGGATAGTGTGACTATTATTCTTGTGAAATTTAATTTTATACACACTTCACTTTTGGAATTATTCTGCATTTTAGTTTTGTTGAACCTAGTTTGTTGTTATTTTAGCGTTTAAAAGAAAGCATTTGTTTATTTTTGGCACAGCTGACTGTGGGCTTGTTTAGCTTTCTTTATCACATATTTTGCCAGTTTAATAAAACTCAGTGTTTGTTGAACAGTTTATTGCTGTAAATGCAATTGCAATGAAACAGAAAGCCTCAAGGCATTACTGAAATATTGCAAACCACCAAGCAATATATACAAGCCTTAGAAAAAGTGTTCCATGATCTCAAAATTGGAGGCAGAAAAAGCTCTAATTAAATCAATACTAAATTCAGCAGAAAAATCAATGTTTTATACACTACCAGATTTAGAATTTTTTCAGGGATAACATCTGTCCTACAGATCAGCAACTTCTTCAGTGCAGTATTGCAGCAGTAGGAGCACTTCCAGTTTGCAGAATAGCGCAAGTTAGCAGGTGACTGCTTGAAAGGATAAGTATGTGTGGCATGAATGTGAGCACATACATACTCTGAGTGCCATATGGGCTACATTTATTTGGTGTATATATGCAGAGGAGAAAGAAGTACATGTGTTACATTTCATGTAATAAAACAGGTGGTGTTTCTTTTTGTAAAACACTTTTTGTCCTTCTCCTGCTTTTCTGTGAAGGCAGAAAAAGTAAGCAGGAAAAAAATGTGAAGAATTTCAATAACAAAAGGTGCTATAAAAATGCTATTGACCCTAAAGTGGTCCAAATAATTGTAATTATTTTACACTAAAGTTCCAGTGTGACTTCCCTAATTTCCCTAGTCTCTTGAACTGGGATCTCCACTGCCTTTGGGAGTCCTTTCCAGATTTTCAGATCAGCTAATGAGTTCATCAGTATTCAAGTATTGTTGTGATAATAAACAAAATTACCTCCAGTTTCTCTTATGTTGTAAATAGGCAAAGCAGATCATCATCATCATGTGTATAGTATTTATAATATTGGCATTTGAGTGACTCTGGAAACCATGCCTTCTTGCCTCCAGCTCTCCTAGTGAATTATCCACCACCATTCTGCAACTGTTACAAGCTATAACAGTGTGCACTGGGTGGATGCACTTTGTGCATATTGGCTTCTTAAATCCTGGCAGTAGAAGCTAGATGGAATTCCTCAAAATAACAGGAGGCACCTGCACCCTATTGAGAATGTTATTAGTGGGAGAGAATAAAGATCTCAGCTTGTCCAAGGGTCTGTGTGTCTTATCTGCTCCAAACACAGATGTTGCATATTTTGCCAATGCCTCCCAGGCTGATGCTCATTAGCTTTCTCCCTGGTGCTCAGGGCTCTTAAGGAACCTCTTACGGCTCACTTACACACTGACTGCCTTGGTGAAAGGACGAATAATGAGTACATTTGTGCCCTCTATTGCCTTACTGCAGCTTGTAAGCCACATTCTCTGTAAGCCAAACTCTAGTACTTACCACACAGAGGTTGAAAACTTTTAACGAGCATCACAAATCTGTACTAAAACATGCAAGGGATTTTCAAGAACACATGATAGTCTTCGCTGGCTGTTAGATCATGATCTTTTATTGGCATAAGCTCTCTAATTTGTGTGATTCAGTAACAGAGTGATGGGTGGACTTTTCAGGTTGACTAAGAGATAGGAGATCATCTTGGACAATAGATTTTCCAGATGCCTCTCATTTTGTCACTGGGCTGCAAATCTTCTGGCCTGAACATCTTGGAAAATTCACCTAAGTCATACAGCTCTCTCATGGTCTGTCTGCCCAACAAACATTTGTTTCATATTCTAAGTGGTGTGGTGGTTGCTTCATGCTACCTGACTAGGCTTTTTTTTAATTATTATTTACAGCATTTCTGTGAATATTTTCTTTAAGTCTAAACAATCATTTCCTATACAAGAACATTGTCATGGCACTCATGAAGTGATGAATGAGTTTAGGACACTTTGTGGTACCACAGGGATCTTTCTGCCTGCTGGGCTACTCTTCTGAGGCTTGAAACTCACACTCTGTTCCTCTTTCAGTTCTATCCTTCTGCCATCTGCCATTGGGCATCTATTCATCTTTAACAAGGACTCCTCTGTCAGGCAGACCTGCCTTCTCTTAGCCTGGATCTGAAGTTCCACTTTTTCCTCTTCCAGCTTTCTGAATATCACTGTGCCTTTTGTTCTTTTTGATGATCTCCTAAATATCCTGATGATTTCCACTCAAGATGTGACCATTCACTATCCCCACTATATTTCTTCTCTACTTCTTGATACAGAATCTCCTTTTCCTTCCGCCTTTTCTTTCATTTGATCATGTGATGGCTTACACAGTCACAGATCAATCTTTTGGATCTTCTCATAAGCTCATATCTGCAAACCTGATTTTTCCTCTCCTCTTCCACTGCATGCTTCTCTTGACTTCATTATGGACTCCAGACATATTTCTTTGTATTCTCTTCCTCGGGGCCTATCAGATGACTGAATATGCCACAAACTTCTGTTGAATGCTCAGTGGTTACATTCAACCCACAACTGTATTGTGAAGATAATCCTTTTCCTCTGCAAATTTCTAGATCTCTTTCACTTCTCCAGCAGCTACTGTTTTGTCTTAAAAGTAAAAAACCCACCACAGCAACCACAAAAACCAGACCTACTGCAATCTTTGCCTCTTTCTGTTGTTGCTGCCTGCTGTTGTCCTTAATTAAAGGACTCAGGTAATGACAAATTTGAAGCTTTCTTGCTTCAAAAGAAATGTTTTGTGATGTAAATAGAATATTTGACAATGCAAATATAAAACTTGCAGAGCTTTGCTTCCACAAAAACATTAACAGTGATAATCGTACTGGTTGAGGATGAAATGGAATGACTGGTAACCTAAATTTCATTCCTGTTCTATGATGAGACCCTGTTATTAAAAGGAAAAGACTTTCATCTATCTAGGTCCACTGAAGTTTCCAACAGAGAGTTTTCCTGAATTAAATCCTGAGGGCAGTTAATGAATCCCCTATGCCCCTATGGAGGTGATCCTATAAACATCCCAAACGTGGCCTGACTAGCTTCTTCATTGCTTACCATGGGTGCACAGCCAGGAATCAAATCTGCCTTCTTTATTCTTCACACTATGCTTTAAGCAGCCCCACTTTATAACAGCCAAATTTCAATAATAGTAAATTGTACGAGGTGCTGATATAATGCATTTTAGTGTATACTTCTTTGGAAGCTACTTTTAAAAGGATGTATATTATTACATTTTCTGTAGAGGCTGGTAGGCATGAGAAAGTTTTTCCTAAATTCTGTAAAAAGCTCCTTTATATGCTGAAATATATCTGCAAGCACTTTTTTGGTCTTTTTTAACATCTCACTAGTTTTTGGTAAAGGCCAGTAGCACGCTGTTAAAGTGAATCTTATGCCTTTCCAAAACCACATAAGCATACATCCAACTTCCTTGGAAATTCAAGGGCATAGTCCAACCAGATATTTTCACACACCCACTACTTTTGTTTTGTGTCCTAAGTAATAAAAATTATTGCTTTAATATCATTGTGAGAAGATCGAGCAAATATATGACCAAGACCTAACTAGGTTTTTATGGGATTGTGCTGGAATTATGACTTTAAAATGCATTATTTTTCCTTTAAAGTCAAGGATTAATTATTTTATCTATTTTAAGTATTTCCTCAGCATTTCTTTTTTTAATACTCGTCTGCAATTCTGTGGAACCCCTATTTTTGGAAAAGGGAGCAGTGAACATAAAACTGCATAATGTGCCCTTCAAGGTCAGTAAGTAGAACACTGGTGTAGGATCTGTAAAAATTAACACCTTTGAAGGCCACAAAAAGAAATGTATATGGTGATTTTTTTAAATTTCTGCTCCAGTAATTTTTAAGTCTTAAATTTTAATCTCTTCAGATGATTATGGGTGGCTATGCATCCAGACTTACCAGGGAATCTGAAAACTTCTCTAAAATAATCAGCTGCCTTTTGTCTAATGGTAGCATTCCTAAAAAGGACCAAAGAATAAGGGAAGTTATAATCTCAAGGTGCCCTCCAGACCTCTCTCAAACACAGCTTGACATCAGCAGCCATTTCTTGCAGGAACTTGCTCGTCTTAGAGCTTCTGAGAGCAAGTCACAGAGGGAAGCTTTGACTAGGAAGGAAGACAGCTTATGTGCTGAGATTGCTTTCTGTGGAAACCCAAAGGAACTGTGCATATGTCTTTAGACTAGTTCTGCAGACAAGAGGGAAAAAGTGGTGAATAGATACATTTTAATAGCCTCTCTCCTGTGTAAGAAATCATACTGTGTCATTTACACTGACAACATCTCTTGAAGAGCTAGCATCATAGAAATGGAAGGGAGAGCTAATAAATGGCTGGATCACCTTTGACTATGGTAACCATCTGGATGTTATGGGATAAGTCTCCATGATGCTCCTACAGTGGAGCTGCCTCTAGTGAATAAATCCCAGGACCCAAATCCCAGAGTGTGAGAGCTTTCTGGTGAAAGACCCCTGGTAGTGAGAATTCAGAGGGTTATTGAAACTTCATGTACTTCTCTAGTAGTACAAAAAAGCCCATGGCTGTAGGTGATGCTATTCAGACTGTCATTTGCTGAAATTCTTAGTGAGTGAAAGAGCTGCATTTCTCCTGGGTCAGGTCTCAGAGGCTGTGGTCTGATGGGGTCAGACATGGTGGCCAATCCAAAGAGCAATGGTCACTAGCCTATTCCTCCTCCTGAATTACATCCAGGAATTACTTGGGAAATTGCTAGCTAGCCTTGGCACAACCATCACAGGCACTCTCCTGCCAGTTTAACAGTGGAGGCAGTTAATTTCCTGGGAAATATTTGATTTACTAACCTAGATGCAGTCGCTGAATATCCTTTAGAAGAGTCAGTAAGACTGCCAGCAAATGTGCATTGAGGGATTTGGCAGAGATCAAAAGAATGGAACTCAGATACTGACCTGCAAATGGCAGAGGATTTATGGCATCCTTGCTTTTAGAGTATACTGTGGATTTTCACTGCATTGGGTTTTTTTGAGTATTCATTATCTTTTTCTGCCTGCACAAGCCTATTATAAATCTAAAGGAAAATTTTTCACTTTCATTAAATGTTTTTTCACTACTTGATTGAACCTACAAGTATTATTTCCAGAGTATGCTCATGCTTAATGGGAAGAAAAGTAGGAAATTGTGTCCTTCAATGTTTAGGGGAGTGAATTTGCTGTACTTGCACTCTCAGTTTTCCTAGACATATCAAGAAGAGCTTTGATTGCAAAAGACAAGCAGAATCTGGACCAGTGCATGTGCAACAAATTATTTAGTCAGCAGCACTTTTCTTGTCAAATAGACGTCTGCTAAAAATAATAGCTGTTACTGTCTTCAACTGCACAGTAGTTCTGCAGTGAGTATCAGGGATGCATTAGTAGAGCAAAAGTTTTGGCCACAACATTCTTCTCAAAGGTATCACTACTTGAAACCTCAGGGACATTAAGTGGAAAGGAACAAGAACTTACTCCCCTACATGAACTACAAGCTATTTCTGAACTAAAAGTCTGCAAATGTTGACAAAAAGTAGCTACTGTGAATCTCACCATATATTAAGTGTTGTTACTGGATCACTTTGAGACATGAAGTTCAGGTTACTGCTCAAGAGATATTTTACTTCTGAAAGTCAGTGTGAGATATAATTAGTCAGTGTGATTTATCATTAGATTCAGTATCATCTTCCATTTTACTCAATATTAATATACCTGGCTTTACATTTACTGACAATTTAGGTAAAATGTTTTGTGATCTCTTGACAGACTGGTAAGTAAGATCTCATAAAGTAGTTGATGTTCACCAGTGTATTGAAGAGATCCAAAGGTAATGTATGAGATTTATTTGGTCCTGCTACTCAATTGCATTGATGCTATTCAATGCAATTTAATTTGTATTTCTATAAATTGCTGGGGTTTGCAATATACTGCAGTATATTTTATCAGAAAATCAGAAGCAAAAGTCAATATGATAATACTGCCCAAATGTTATATTAAATCATGTGGGTCTATACAGTGTGCACATTTTATGTCTCAGACAATTTGCATTCCATACTTTTGTTATGAAGAAAAAACATGGCCCATTACCAACACAAACAGTTTCCTAGGTGTTCCTATGGGTCACACCATGTTCTGCTGTGATTCTTACGCATAGAGCACAGTACAAATAAAATGATTGAAAGTTATATTTAGGCATTTGCAGGAAGTTCAAGTGAAGTGGTCAAACCTACATTAAAGGTGGGCAATGTTTAGACAGAATGTGTGTTTTAATGTTTCAATTCTTCCTGCTACTAAGCAAGACACATTTTCATAATTGCAAAAATTAAAGAATATCTGAGTTCCTTAGAAATTACATCTTATGGTACTACAGGTGGTTTGTAACTCTTGGTTTGTAATTTGTGTGGATTTCCTACTTGTAGTTTTACATACAGTTAATGATATGGGTTCTTAGCAAACAACTGAAATTCATAATCTAGGTCAAACCTAATATGCATAGATATTCTACCAGTGCCTTCTTACTGTTCTCATTTTCCATCTTTATTCAATAACACAAATGCCTTTTGTTTCTGCAGGAAAGGATCTGCTCCAAATCCTGATGTCCCATGGATGCCAAAAGAAGTTGTATCTCAATGTCTGTAATAATTCTAAGCAAAGGTCTTAGGATTTGTGATATACATACTTTCATTTTACTTTACTCTCTTCAGACTATTAAAATGTCCTCTTTTTTTTCCTTCCCTGGTTGAGAGGCATCACATTTTACTTTTCTGTAGGTGAAAAAATACTGTGTTGAAGTAATTTTAAGCAGAGAAAAAGAGCCCTTTTGTTCTGTTAGGAAGTTCTAACTGAACCTCTTTAGTCACAGCTATGAGAAAACTTGGCTGAAGTTTGAAAACTGAGATGCCACTGCTAAGTTGACTAGACGGCTATAATGGTTACATTTGACTGAAAAGCACTTCTGAAAATACTCACTGGACTTCTGTCAAGAAGCAGCTCCTCACTCATAATCTCACATAAGAAATGGGAAGGACATACATTATTTATCTGCTGAGTTTGATAAAAGCCAAGTGAGTTTGAAAAAGTGATTGTATAAAGAAGACTGCAAGTGCCTTGTTGCTATGTTCAGAACAAAATTCTCCCCAAAACTGTTGCCTTATCCCAGGAGTGGGAGGGGAAACTCCTGTAAGAGCTAAGTGCAGTTAGTCAGATGTGAGACTACTCAGTGTGCATTTAAAAGGTCAGTATGCAGAAAAAGCAGTCTGGGTAGAATATTGCCTTGGCCTCATTCTGCCTGTGCACTCTGGGAAAGCAGTGTATGCAGAACACAGGGAAATAAACACACCCCACAATTCTACACTGCAGAGGGCAGGGAATGGGCATGTCTTGTCTGCAGGTGCAATTGCTCCATATTTGCAATGCACTTTTGCATATTTCACTTGTAGGGAACAAATTTACTTGATTTTGTGTGTGTGTGTATGATATTTTTTCATTTCATTTTGAACTCTAAAGGCCACTAATTTACCACAGAAATTCAGTATCTCAATTACTCTGTGCGTGTAATAGTTGCAGTTCCCAAAATTAAGCAGCCAGTGATGCAACCAGTAGCCAGCCAAAGAAGACACTATCACAGGTACAATACAGCTGGAAGACTTTACCCAGAGTTTTGTAAATCTTGAAGAGCTGTACTAATCTGTTTTATAGTAAAGAGTTTGTAAAAAATCTTTGGCCCATGAAATGCAAAGGTTTCATATGTTATTTTCACTGCTATTTTATGCTATTTTCATTGGAAATTACTATGAACTTGTGATTGCCCTGTGCTTGATGGGCATGTGCTTAGCTAAACACAGCAGCCTAGGATAAAAGACCACTGTAGTCAGAGCAACATTCACCATCTTCTAGATGGAGGCAAAGCTCAATCACTGGGAAACCACAAAGGTAAATCCTCCATGCGTTCCACAGCTGTAGCTCTGCAGGAAATGAGTACATCTTGTGGGTACTACGAGTTATAAAGATAAACTTGGACAACCACAAAAAAGCATTAATAATGAAAGGCAGCCTGACTCCCGTTTCGTTTTCCCTTTTGAAGGTACACAGCTCACTGTCTGTGTCAGTGTTATGTAACCACAAATTGCCTTCTCATCTTCTGCAAGCTGCATTGCTGTCAAACAACAGTGATGACCCAGCCACACTGTCTAAAGATGTCAGGGGAAGAGAAAAACCAGACTACTACAAATGACACAGTGAATACTCCTTTCCTGTTACAAATTCCACATTAAATCTAAGTAATTATTTGGCTGCAGTGATACTTAGTCCACAGGACAATGCATTTACAGGCATTTAGGAACAGCAGTTTACAATAATGCTTGCATATGGGTTTGATATCTTGTGTTGTTAAAACAAATCAGCAAGTCTAGACTGTAATTTGCTGAAGCAATTTATGGTTATTTCATGGGATTTTTTCTCTGAGTAGAGGTGAGTACATTTGACTGTCTTAAGAGTAAGGATGGTAGTGCACATTCTTTTGATTTTAACTGTAAGACTGATCTGAAACAGAGGTATTAACATCCTGATTTTCATACCACATCAAAAACTGATCTAAACTATTAGTGCTTTATTCCACTATGATATTCAGATATTTTAGGAACTGCTGATTAATCATGAAAAAACACTACTGCAGCCATTTCTTCACAAATTAGTAAATTGAGACTGTCAATACAGCAAGTCAGTAGCAGAGCAAGGAGCAAGGACCCATGTGGGAAACCCTCAGCTGCCTTAAATTCTTACCGAAATCATCAAAATGTAACAGCTGCCAATTGTTGAGGGTTCCCCTTAGCTCTTCACTCCCAGGCTCCTGCTCCACTAGCAAGGCAAAACAAATGCTTTTTTTGTATTTCTGGAAATATTGCAGCATTGCTTTATGCCAGACTTAACAGTACTTTTCTTCTAGGTGAGCAAGTACTTGCAGGTAATTTTCTCACACTGTTTTCTGACCTTATGACAAATCTCACACAGCTTCAAAATCTGTATAACACAGGAAGACACTGTGCTCATTCTCCTTAGATGTAATTGCATTTCTGAAAAATGTCACATAATATACAGATAAATTAAAAAAACCCAAAGCCAACCAACAAAAAACCCACAAACAAACAAACCCCAAACAAACCAACAAAAAAACCCCACCACGAAAACCCAGAAACCCCCCCAAAAAACCCCAAAACCTGAGGCTCTTGAGAGCTAAGAAATACTTTCTCAGTGGGAGTTTGATTTCCTTATGGCTTTGAGCCAGAGAAATGAGTCCCCAGTCCCACATGGCTGGTGCCAAGCCCTCTGCTGTGGTACACCCAGATACCGAGTTTCCAGGCAAAACTGTTCCCAGATAAAAGACTCTGAGGGGCTCTAGAATTTGCAGTGAACCTTACAGAGCTGTGTCCCACCTGCCTGTCCTCCAAAAAGAGAGCTCCTCAAACACTGTGGACTACAGCTCTAATGAGCACACTTAGCACTGACAGAATGGAAAATGGATGTAAATGGACTAGTCATTAGATGACTATTAAACAGAGAAAAATTTAGGTAATATCTTTGTTATAAAGTTTTGTAAGAAACCCCAGGAATTTAACCAACAGTGACTTTTTCCTTTGTATGGACTGCTATGCTTTCCAAAGCTAATAAGTTTTTATACCAAAGTTCTTTACAGACATGGTGGAGTCCTCTATTTTCTTCATTTTTAAATGCTTATGTAGATGTATATAAATTACATTCTAAGACCACAATGTTTAGATAATTGTTTTGGTTTACTGCAATTGTCATACTGACAGACTTTGAAAAAACAAATGCATTTATTGTTCCTAGAAATCATCAGATTATGATTTCACAAGAAAATATGCCTTTTTGTTAAGAAGGTAGAAGGTCCATCAACTTCTCTTAGTACAAAATGGCATAACTCCACTGAAGAAAGTAATTCACTACACTACCCTGTTTTCATTAAAAGTACATGTATGTTATGAAAGAAATGTGTAATATACTCATAACTTGTTGACCTTAACCGCTACCCAAGATTCTAGCTGTCCCTCTCACCTTTTCCAGTGGCTCATCCTTTCTGTGCTCCAGACAAACATAAATACATGATTTTGTGGTAGAAGATGAAAGAGTTGCTGTTTTACAGAGCGCTACATGAGGATCTCGCAGTGCTGTGCAGAGCATAACTAATTGAGACTTTAAACCTTCCAGGACTTGGGAAAAAGAAGTTAGACTGGACTTCTGTTCCAAATAGACTGCAGTTTGTAACAAGCCACCTCATTCAAATTATTTCTCTTCTGACATTATTGCACTTTGGGCTGTGTTTGGTTTTATTTTGTGTTGCCCATATGGAGTACAGTTTCTATGTAACTTAATCCTTAAACATCAGTTCTAAGAAAGGATCCTCCTTTCTGTAAGATGTGCATGCTTATCAAGGTTATCAAGAAGCCAACTTGAGATTCTACAGGGTGACATTTAGAATTCACTAAATGGGTAAAGAAGCTTGTTTGGATGATCTAAATAGGGTCTAGACGTGGTTGTATTGGGGCAACCTACAAGTATTAGCTGAATATCTAACCCCTAATTGTTCAGAGAGATGTGTCAGTTTATTTAAATGACAATCATAAGTGAGAAATGTTCTGGAGCTCACCCTGGTGTTTGTAGGAGGCCTCTGCCCATGTAAGATGTTTTTGAGATTTCCATGCGCCATTCCAGGATGTGTGTCATGGCCCCTTCTGAGAAGAATGAAGTCACTTGGCCTTTGGCCTCATGACTTCCAGCACACTCCAGGAAAGGAGTTTCTCACCAGCTATTGCCATAGCCTGCAATATCTTCTTTTTCATTTCCCCTCCTAGCTGTGCCAGGCTGTATTAACCCTTCCTAAGCACAGGTGCTGCCATGCTCCCTGGGATGCCTATGCTAGAGGGATCTTTGGAAGGGCGTGTTGCAGTATCAGTGTCAGAATCTGTTGTAACAGAGAACCCCAGCAGGAGTGATTTGAGTCTCTCCATTGAATAGTTCATGCACAGAATCTGATTTACTTGTTTGCCTTTCAACATCTTTTCTCTAACACACAAAGTTTTAAAGTGGTATGAAAATCAACAAAATAAAAAGTCCCTGCAGTCAAATCAGATGTAATCCTCTCATACTCCTTTTCTCCTATGACTTCTGTCAACAGTTTGCTCTTCAGAGCAGGATGACAGTGTTGGAATGTGACTGTGACACCCCAGCCACTGACAGACTGATCGGACCAAAGCTGTTACTGTCACGGACAGGGTAGATCTGGGCTCAGCAGGGCTATGCATTTAACCCCCTTGAGCCCTGTGCCAGATGGGAAAGTAAAATGAGTCTTTCAGATCCCCCTGGTGTCCTCCCAGAAAGCACTCACATTTCTGTGTATTTGACAATCGCTGTGTCTGAAGGAAGAAATGTATTTAAGCAAATATTTCTAACTAGACCTTTGACTCTTACCATTATATTAAAGGGCTAAAGGTATTAGATTTATGAGTGTGGTCAGACAAATATTCTGGCCTGTGTTTTTTTCCATAATTCTAAACTTTTTTGGCAGCATCTTTCATGACTTCCTGTCCAAAGGTTTTTCAAAATTCTTAGCATCAAGAAAGTAGATGTCCCAGGTGTCATCTTTTGCCATTTTCTCTGCTAAACCATGTAGAACATAAAAGAGAATTTATTTTCTAAGAATTGGAAAAACTAGCTGATACAAAACCAGAAACACTGATTAAGGAGCATCCCCATGTAACACAGGACTTTTTATTGTTTCACTTCTTATTAGTGAGCACAATTACCACTGTAAAGCAGTGCATTTGCATTTAGCTTTACATTCTGCTTTAACTGGCACCAGTGTAAATGTAGAGCAATCATACTGAATTGAATTTCCTCCAGGTTTTCACCAGTGTGAGTGTATGATTGGCCTGTCCTTTTTATCAGTCCCTACCTTTCATCTGGAAGTTCAGCCATTCTTCCAGATGAAATGACATTTGACTAATGACAGGAAATCTCTGTCAGAAAGCCACCATATAATGTACCCTGTAGCAATAAGTCAAGACTAAGGGATTATGCAACTGTAATATTTATCACTGCTTAAAACCTTTGTAAATCTTTTTTCAGGAGAGAAAAAGGTGAAAGAAGTCTAGATTTTTCACAGTAGGCCTAACTGAGAAAGCAATTTATTACAAGAAGATGTTTTAAAGGACTTTTCTAAGTGTATGCTAATTTCATGTGCTGCTGTTGTTCATCCCTGTCCTGAATTTTTGGGATAAGGAGTTTTCTGGCCATGGATCTTGGCTGAGAACAGCCTTCTCTCTCTTCTCACAAACCGCATCATAAGACCATCAACTGCAGCACAACTACCTTAGACACTTGTCTTCTTACAAGACTTTTATTTCAAAGCAAATGCAACCAGCAATCATAAAGCAACAATCCCCCTTTGCAGCTAAAACTGAACACTGGATCCTGGAACCAAGTATTGGGTGGGAAAGGACCAGCCCTTCCTGGGCACTGCGGCCACGTTAGGCTGTACTGAACCATAATGCAGCCTGCCCCCTCCAAATTTCATGTTAAGCAGTATTGGAAACTGGTCAGTGACTTATTCTGAACCTACTGCCGTGGCAGTCACCAGAATATTGCTGGAGAAAAGAACATCTAGCTGAAGAGCTAGAACCCATGATATAAATCTTCATTCCTCCTCTGTGAATATGCTTTTTCATCTGCTCTTAGACTTGATATGAGTGCCTGGTAAGTCAATGATTGGTCTTTCCATTGAGAGCAGCATTTTCCTTGTACCTGTGAGTTTCACTAGGAAACCTCCACTTGACCCACTGCTGCCCACATGGTGAGCTGCTCAGGTCCATGGGCAGCCTGTGCACCTCTGTCTTAGCATCTGGCTCCACAAATGGTGATTCCAAAGCTTGCTTTGCCAAATCTTCATTCCTGTCCTCAGTTTCTGCCTTATGGAGCATTTGGGTGAGCTCCAGTACCTTAAGATGTATTGCACAATCTCCTGTTGCATGGTATGCACACAGCAGAGAGACAACAGGGGAAGGAAAAGGGAAGATGGCTGTGCCATGTCTTACAGACACTGTAGATGAAAACTATCAACAGATGATCAGCTCTGGCATTTGTATTTCATTCTGTAGTTGTAAAACAAGATATGATTTGGATTCTTTGGCAGGTCCTATATGCCTGACTGGAGAAAGGCAGCCACTGGGCTTCTTGGAGGGAGTTCTGTCTTATTCTGGTACTCATCAAAGTAACCCTAAGTTGAAGAAGGGTGGCCAGCTGGCTTCTGGTTGGCACCAATAGAGCAATGAGGGGGAGATGGACAACAGACTGAATGCAGACTATACACAACACATAAGAAAGATGAAGCAGGAGAATGAGAGAGAGCTGTGTGACTGCTTGCTCTCTGGAGGACTTTAAATACTGCTATGATCACCATCAGATTTTTGGTTCATGTTTCTATGACCTCAAGCTAACAAGCAATTTTTAATTTACATAATTCAACATTTGCAGAGCATTCAGCAGGACTCATCCTACAATATCTGTCTAAAGATGACATAAGTGCAGCTCTTCAACAGTCTCTGGCTGGTAAGTTTGGCTAACCAGCTCTGCATTGGAGGAGCTAGACCATACCCAGATGCCAAAGAGAAATAAACTCTTCCATGCAGATTGATTTTGCTCCTATACATGTAGGAATAACACAGAAACATAAAAAACACCTTTCAAAGAAGCCTCCTGACTCTGTCTTGGAAGTAACTCCTGCTCAGTGGCAAAAACTACATTAGAGTAGATTCCCTTGTTGGCTTCCACTTCTGCTGAGAGGCTGTTTCAGAACTTGACATGGTTAATGATAAAGGTCTTCCTTCAGATATGTAACAAACAAGCTAGGCCATCACAATGTTCATGTTTTTATCAATGTGGTAAGTTTCTGGGAAGGCAGGAAGAAGCTGATTTTAGTAGATGACTGAAGAAATAATCCTGCCTAGGATATAATTTTGGAAATAGGAATTGAAGAAATAAACATAATCTGATACCAAAACAAAGTGAAAAGGAGTATTCAACAATGCCAAAATTATGAAAAGAGGAGGAAGATATTTTTGGGAAAGACAGTCCTTGATGTGAGCACTTTAGTTGAATTGGTAAACAGAAAAGAGTGCCACTGATCTGGTTTACTCTTACTCTTTACTCTTCAATCCATTAAATGTTTCTGCAGTACTGTTTGTTCCTTTAATTTGGTATTGCCACTTGTAAGTCTTGTGAAATACCATATGAATGCCAGGGCAGCTGAGATTTTGGCACACATTGTTGACAGCTGTTTTAAAACTACAAATATGATGTATGCTACATCTGGTGAGGTTGGAGTGGAAAAATACGGTGGAAGAGCACAATTCCTCTTTTAGAGCTGCTGGGAAAGGTTTAGAATATCTAAGTCCTTTATTCAGTAAAGCAACTCTTAAATGACCTACCCACAGTGATAGTCTTTGTAATCAGAGCCAAAGATTCATTTGAATATTTCTGCAAAGCTGGTATGTTCATTCTAACTAGGAAAACTGACACAGAACATGCAAGAGATGAGTTAATGAGCTTAAATGAGTAAGTTCTATCAGTGAATCAATAAATGATCTAAGAATATTTTTTTATTTATTTTCATGACATGGCTATGACTATGCCAAGCAAGGCATCATGTGTACTCAAGTGTAATGAAGGCTCATACCTATGACTCAGTGGCAGAAGTAGCAGCTGGCCTCCTGGAAGCTGCAGTGAATAATCAAGGGATTTGCTGGTATCAGTCTAATGTTTTAGATGCTACCAAGTGTTCTTTTTCAAGAGAAGTGGAGTTGAGTAAGTAGCTTTGATGTTTTCTCAATTTTCTTTTCCTAACAATAGCTTTCACTTTATCTAAAATCACTTTGTATCTGATATCCCAATCTTTTCAATATGTAATTTTTCCAAAACTAAAGTCAAGTTGTGTTTTTATTTCCTTAATACAGATTGATTAGACTGAGTGTAGAGCTCAGTCAAGACCAGCTCCTGATGGAGCTTGCTTGGGGAAAATGAGCATATTAACAGCAACACTAATATTTTATTTCAGAGAGAGAAAGTCTTTCTATCAAGGTTGCACATTTCTGTGTACTGCATTGATTTGGGTAGGATTTCACCCCCATTATCTGAGCACTTACATTTTGTACTACTGTGTGCTCCTGGACCTTTGACATGAGTTGTGGTGCTCTCAGGCTGTCCTAGTTTCTACTGAATTTTTAAAAATATAACATGAGTGGAAGCTTACTTTGATGACCACTTGTTCTTAGTTGGCTGATTCTGGCAAGGATTCCAGCATTTCTATGATACAACCCCCCCTGGCTTCAAATGAAAATACAGCCTTGAAACTGGAAGTGAAGCATGAGCATGATGCTGTGCTTGAGCAAGAATGTGCTCTGGTGCAGCCACGGAATGAAGCATTCAGTAGGAATCACCACTTTAATTACAGTCATGAAGACGAGTCTGGATTTTCTGTAAAAACCATCAGCAAAGGTTCTAAGCACAGCCCTAGTGCATCCCAAACTGCCTTATCAACCGTTCTGTTCTCCTTCCAGACCCAGTAAAGCTTCACTCTCCTGGGCACTGGTGCCCCAGTGCTGGAGAAGAAAGGGCCATCTCAGTGCCTTGCCAGCTCCTCTGCTGAAAGGAGGAGCTGTGGAACGGGGCAGATGGGGAACACTCCATCTGGGCCTGCAGTAGAGTGCTGCAGTGAGGTCAGATGTTGTTGTGTGGCACAGTACAGCCTTGCAGAAGGACACAGTGTGGACATGAATCATCCTCAGCTGCTGAGTGAGCCCACTTCTGCTCCAGAGACATATCCAGTATTCAAGGCTGGCACTCAGTAAATTGGAAGCACTGTGTCTCCAAAAGCCAGAAGGATGAAAGAATTTTGGAAGAAACCAAGGAAATGCCAATAACTAGAGCAATCAACTTCCCAGCCAATCCTGTCACCTCCTTATGCATTGTAAAATACCCAGGATACTTTCATTTTAGGAGGAACATTCTGGATTAATAAATAGAAGCCAGAAATATTTGGAAAGTACTGCTCCCAGGATTAAGTGTTGCAGGTGGAAGGCCTGAATTTACCAAAATGCATCACTCCTTGAATGCTTCACTTGTAGAAGAACTTGGGCCCCTTTAGTTTTTCAAATATGCAAGTGAACAAAGTGAATTTCTACTTTGCTCTGGAATGAAGCAATATTGATTGTGGTTTTATAATGGCATTAAAAATTGAAGATTTCATGTAACCATAAGAACATATTGTTTTTATGTGACAAAAAGGTGTGAATTAAGAGGTTTTGATTGGACAAGACATGAAATCTTTCATAAAGGATTATCCTTTTCCCAGAACAAAAATAGCAACAGAGCAAGTTCAGGAAAACAACCTGCCAAGCCCCTTACCTCCCATTATACTTCTTTTAGATACACTGCATCTTCATTAATTAGACTTGAATTTCTTGGATTGATAGTATTACCATTTTAGCAATTCTCCAGTCGTCCATAAAGCTTCCTATGAAGTCCTGATTCAACTTTACAATTAAAAGTAAACAAAAGCATACCTAAAAAACTAGAAGAAAACGAGACAGGAAACCTATACCTTTTGGCTGCCATTTCAGGATAGTATAGGCAATGCCATGAGTTCCCTGACTCAATATTTAATTTGTTTTTATTTAACTTCTTTTGTAGGATCACAAAATATGCCATGGAGTCTTTGGCTTTGATTTTGCAACAGCAATTGCCTGAGTAGATCCTTATGGAGTCCCCTTCCTGAATGAGAGCTTAGATATTGTAAATCTATCCCAGTCATCCCTAAAGAGAAATTGGACTTTTTCACTGTCTGCAGTCAAATCTCAGCACCTCCAGATGTAGCATACATTGCAGCCTGCACTTCAAAACAGCTGCCAAGAGTGTGCACCAGACTTTCAACTGTCATGCCATACACTCAGGATCCCACACAAAATGCAAATGGCAAAATAGAATTGAATAATGGTGCGCAATATGAAAAGAAAAACACACGTTACAAAATGGTAGTGGTCATGCTCACTGGCTTTGCAAAATTCAAAATTTCTCTGCTGGAGTGAATTCAATACCAGACAGTTCTAAAAATCATGAGGTCAAGATGTAGCTGCATTTGTTGGGAAAAGAGGAGTAACTCTACCTGCTAAAAGTATTTTTAAGAAAGGAGTCCCAAAATTTATCTGGACAAAATACCCCTTCCTTTTAATTTAGCTGTTATTTACTGTGCATATAAAGCTCTTCTGTTCAGGAGCGATGAACTATAGTGTGTAACTTGCAACCTTCACATTGTGGTGTAGAAAAACCCTCTGAAACTGCCTTCATGTAGAATTTGGAATGATTTCATCAATTACTAGCACTCTTCCTCAGTATAAGTAGATTTTGGTTAGTAGTGTGTTTGACAAGGCAGATCAAGCTGACAACTTTCATTACTCAGACATACAACCATTGTAAACATCTTCCAAACCAAGGTTAGGCTTAAGAAACGAGACACTGGTGTTGGCAGGTTCAAAGATAGTTTTTCAACTTCGTACAACAGTTCATCTGTACCATTATAAATGACTGAGAAAGTAATACAGTGGAATAGATACTAATGGCTTGCCACTGAAAGAGGCCAAAGAATGAGGAAAATTTAGATTGATCCTGATCAATCAGTTCTGTTTGTTGAATGCTGTGTCGCCAGAAGCAAACCTGTAGAACTGAAAATCAGGTAAATACTTCCACGTTGGATTTTGAAGCGAACATCATCATAAAAATAAGTAGGCAAGACATAAATTGTGAGAATTATTTAATTGAATATCTATATGGCAAAGTGTTTTATTTTGTGTAAAGGCACTGTATGTTATTAGTTTTAGAGTATTAAATGAAGAAGAACCCTCTCAGGGTTCTCAGTCCGGCAAAATGATCTAATAATCCATTGTGACAATAACATTTGTAAATCTAGGAAAATTTTAAAATAAACTATAAACCCAAAGATGGTGTGGTATTTCTAAGTCTTCAAGCTTAACATCTCCTCCTCCCACTATCCCTCTCCTCCCCACCCACCCCCACCCCCACCCCCACCTTTTGTGTTTATCTCAAAGCAATTGAGGTTTTTATTTCAGATCTTCTTGTATATTTAAGTACACTGGTGGCTCTGGTTGTCTACTGTGGCAGTGGTCTAAGTATTTAAGCTTCTCATGCACTCTTTGAACAATTAAACAGAATGCTTAAAATAAAGTATCAGACAATCCAAGTTCTCAAGTTTATATTTCAAATGAATACTGTATAGATTTTTCTCTACCCCTTCATTATAGAACATGCATGTTCTCTTAAAAACTTGTCCCCTTAATATGCCTTCCAGAACCTGATGGGAGGGTACAAGACAGTCAGAGAGGGACTTTTTGCAAGGACACGTAGTGACAAGACAAGGAGGAGTGGCTTAAGCTGAAGGAGAGTAGATTTAGATTATGTAGGAAGAAGAAATTCCTTTCTGAGAGTGGCGAGGCACTGGAACAGGTTGTCTAGAGAAGTTTTGGTTGTCCCACCCCTGGAACCACTCAAGGTCAGGCTGGATGGGCTGTGAGCAAACTTGTCTCTGCCTATGGAAAGGGGGGGGGAACTAGATCATCTTTAATAGCCTTCCAACCCAAACCATCCTACAATTCTGTGATTCTTTGAAATAAAAGCACAACTCCTGATGGATATAATACCCTGCTAGGTTATCTCTAAGCAATGAGATAGTTTAATTATTGCAGTGTTTTAGGTGTGTCCTACCAGCAGTAAATTTAGACACTACCGATAACTCCTTATAATATTTGTTCCATGTTAATGTAGCCTATGCTTTTATTTCTGCCAAATAACACTTGTCTACTTGCTCCAAATAAGGATCTCACATGTCCCTATTAACTACTATTTCTTGCCATCACTTCAATATTTGTATTGAAATTTTGAAATACTATTTCAATATTTCAATTTTTATTAAGCATTACTTGTGTTGGTCAAGGAATTATGATTGAGTCTTCCTAACAAACAGCAACATTTTTATTATAGGTCACCTAAAACTAACAATGTAGTTGCAGGCTAGTTGCCTTTTTTCTGTTTTTGAAAAATTGTGGGGACTATGTAGAGCTAATACAAAGTTTGGGCATTTGTGTTTTTTAACTAATTGAGGGAATATTCTGCAGTAATAAGAAAAGGTGTATGTTCAGATGTTACTAATGAATACCAG
Source organism: Serinus canaria (assembly GCF_022539315.1). Lineage (NCBI taxonomy): Eukaryota > Metazoa > Chordata > Aves > Passeriformes > Fringillidae > Serinus > Serinus canaria. The sequence continues at coordinate 133,947,687 of NC_066315.1, read as the reverse complement.
TTTAAGAATCTACATAAAGAGATGGACTCAACTACTTTTCTTTTGCCTTGTCCTCTCTTAACAGCAACAGGAAACAGTTGGAGACAGTTGTATTTACCTGACTGTTGTATACCAATTTCACAGGCCCAAAGAACTGTGTTTAAGTGAGCTGCCAAACCTGGTTTGGTGCCAACCTGAGCACTGCCACTTTATCACCAGCTGACCTGCTGCTGCAATTCCACTTTCTTGCTCTACACTCATATTTCCTTATGAATAAGAGTCTGCAGTCATTTTAACATATCCCACTTTGCCAGGGGTTAAGACATGACTGGAAAAGTCTGTAGCCTACAAAGCTTCAGCTAATATTCACCTGAGTGTCTACCTGTGCTTATAATCTCCATGAGGCATTGGAATCAGTACATTTTATGGGTATCTGTATCTAAACTTACAACATTGACTGTAGCCTGACACTATCCCAATTGGTTTCCAGCAGAATTGGTGCCAGTGGGCACAGTCTGGATCTGATTTGGAGGACGGCAATGGAAATAGGGATCGTTAAGAACACCCCATTATCATATGGTCTGGTAGTTGGCTACAGTGCAGTTCTACAAACATGATTTAATACAGATGTTTCATTTAAACTCTAGGTTTATAAAGGTACACATTTTTTTGGTTTACTCTGATTATAACCACAGTCTACTCCTCCCCAGTAATCAACTGCTAGAATTTGTCAAATGTTGTCATTTAATATGTGGGTCACTTCCAGTGCTGTGTTTGTTGCATGGAATGCTCCACTTCCATAGAAACAGATGTTTTAACTTAACAGCAAAAAGAGCTAAACAAGTGCATGTGAAGGCACAGTGCAAATAATGTGTTTCATTTCTGTTATTTATAGCTGTCCACAGCTATCATAATTTTTTTATTTGAAAATTATTAAATCAATTACAAGAAGTTTATTTGTGGATACTGCCAAGAATGATGCATGCTAGGAGGCTGCTTCTGGGAAAAGTGTCTTCTTCTGGGCCCTGCAGAGGCGTTTCAAAGAAGTCAGTGCATTTCTGAAAGACTGCACTGTGACAGGGTCTACACACTGGGCTTCAACGTGTGTGCAGAAAAGGAACCTTGTTTAGATCTCCCAGCTGGTCTGGCAGATCATGTCAGGTGTCAGGGCAGTGGAGCTAATACACACTTAACTCCTCAGCATGTTTGAAGAGGATCTCTTGCCCTCTTTAGTACAGCTGAGATGCTGGTTAGAAGGAAGAGTCGGGGGAGAGGGCTCTCTCTGTGAAATGGCTGAGATGAGAAGGTGGCTTCCTTCCTTCTTCCAGTTTTATTTCACTGAAATACATCCTGCCTAAACTAGGAATCACAGTTTTGTGAAAAAAAACCCAAACAACTATTATTGCATGAAAAACTATTAATAGTCTTACCTAAAACAAAACGGGGAAATAATTTTTGAAACACAGAACTATATCCATGTGTCACAACGGAGTAACAAGTCAGCCATCTGTGAAATTCTTTGCTCCTTTCAATCCTACCTGACTAGTTTCAGGTCACTGTAGGAGCCACTGATTTTTATAACAAAAGTAATGTTTGAAAGTAAGCCATGCTGCATAGTTTCCAAAGCACAAAGACAGAATAATTCATAACAGTGCTGTAACATTCCAGATCCAGGGGTAGAAGAGCACATAAAAGAGAGCTGCCTGCACCCAAGGTAAGGGCTTATGCCTGCACCCAAGGTAAGGGCTTATAGCTGGTACTCTAACACAATTTCCTAAAAAACCCCAATGATTTTTACACCTGAGCCACGGGCAAACCTAAAAGTACAGCCTAGGTTATTTAAAAGCTCACTGTGTTCTTTTTCATGCACACCCAAATGCCCTGGACATTTACTCCACCTCCTATGCTGGGTTCTCAGTGCAGTAGTCAGAGCCAGGCCAGACGAGAGAGATATCTATGTTTGGCAAGTCTCAGCAAATGTGGGACACAAGAGCAGTAAACAAATCAATGGGATGCCAGACCAAATGTGTTTCACATTTGTGAAAATAACAAAGTTGAGTCAGGAAGAAAGGTTTATATGTCTTCTCCTCATACAATCCTTCCCAAGGTACTTTCTTTCAATCCCCCCCAAATTAAATCCAGCCCAGACAGCAGCAATATTTGTGAGTACACAGCATAGACCAAATGCATTGCAAAGCCACTGACAGCTCCATGTGGCTTGGCCCGAGCCAGGGCTCCGAGGGGTGAGCAGGTGCTTCCTCCCAGAGTCTTCCTCTGCAGCCAGGCTCATGGATGTGCTGCCACACAGCCCTGCTGGAGGAAGGGTCTGTGCCTCCCCTGCCACTTGCAGGGGACCCAAGCTCAGCAGCCAGGCTGGCAACTCCTTCCCACACAGCTCTCAAATCTCTGCCCCTGCCATGAATTCCTTCAGGGGAAAATCTCTGGATCGTTTCTCGAGCCTAGAGAAAGACCCTGTGACACCTGCCTCTGTTTGTGCCAGTGTCATGGTTTAAGCCTGGCACAATACCAGTGCCCCCATGAGAACACCTACTTCCCTGGCACCTACTGTGAGATATGATCAGAGACAGAGCAAAGCAGGCTCCAACTTAAGGTTAAAAGGAAAAAAAAAGCATTTATTAACCTACAACTACAAAGGAAGACACACAAAACACAATAGAACATAAGATGAAAACCTTCCAAAATTCTTCCTCCTCCCCCCACCAAATTTCCAATTTCATTGCCACCCTTCAGACAATCGATTCTCAGTCTCTCGAGGAGAGAGAAGTCCCTCTTGCGCCACACGCCTTCCATGTCCAGTGCTCTCACCACTGCACATGGATCAGAGCTGCTTCTGGGGTTTTTCATTTTAAGGATACTTTGACCAGTTCCAAAGGGAGCACAGTCCTTCTCTTTTTGGGACACCTGTCCCCCCCAAATTTCACCCCCTGGGGCCGAGGGGTCTCTTGAACAGAGATCGTCTTCTTCTCTTCTTCGAGACGGAGGGCACCACCACACCCTCCTCACCCGTCGTCTCTGTTCACTCCTCCACATCACTGCACTCTCTTGGCTCTGAGCCATCGCCTCCCCCTAGAACGCAGTCTCTGTGGCACAGAAACACCCGTGGTTCTGCTGTGGCTACACAAGAAAAGTCCAGCCCAAAGCCACTTCATCATCTCCTCCCACCTAGAATTTTCCTCAACATCTTCTCAATCTCAACATCTTCTAAATCTCATCAACTTCAGGAGGACTCAGCTTTTGCAAGGTTCTCATCTTCCTCAAAGGGGTTAAAAGTCCCGAGCTCTCTCTCTCTGCCGGTTTACTTCGTCAACTCCCACGCCTGTCTGCCCTGCTGGGCACCCCCCCCTTCTCCTTCACGCCGGGCCATTATCACAGGCACCACAGGCACCGGCTCTGTCTCTCTCTCCCTCGCCGGGGGGGGGGGGGGGGGAATGGAGGATGGCTGCCCGAAGCCCTTGCAATGTTCTCCTCCACCCTTGGGCCCAGGCCTGGCCTACCTCTCTCTCTCGGCCACATGGCTCCCCTCCCCCCCTGCCCAGCCAAAGGAGCTGGGCAGGGGGGGTCTACTCACTCTCCAGCGGGACTCCAAGAGGAAGTTCCCCTGGGAGATCACAGCTTTTAACCCCTGTGTTCTCAGAGGCGTATCCTGCCCTCAGTGGACAAACCAGGTGCCAATATTAAATCTGAACACTGATTGGATTGCCCACACCATCACAAAAAACTTCATTTCCTTTCAAACCACGACATTCCACCCTTCGCCTCTGAGAACACATTTTCTAAAATTATCATCCAAATTACAATAGACAAACTCTACTTAAACAATAAAACCTCTATTAATCTATCATCTTAACCAAAATACATTACATGCTTTGCTCTTATTCTTCTTGATCACATCTCACAGTTCACCTTATCACTCATCCAAAAATCGATTTCCCGGTCAGGGAACCAAAAATGTCATGGTTTAAGCCTGGCACAATACCAGTGCCCCCATGAGAACACCTACTTCCCTGGCACCTACTGTGAGATATGATCAGAGACAGAGCAAAGCAGGCTCCAACTTAAGGTTAAAAGGAAAAAAAAAGCATTTATTAACCTACAACTACAAAGGAAGACACACAAAACACAATAGAACATAAGATGAAAACCTTCCAAAATTCTTCCTCCTCCCCCCACCAAATTTCCAATTTCATTGCCACCCTTCAGACAATCGATTCTCAGTCTCTCGAGGAGAGAGAAGTCCCTCTTGCGCCACACGCCTTCCATGTCCAGTGCTCTCACCACTGCACATGGATCAGAGCTGCTTCTGGGGTTTTTCATTTTAAGGATACTTTGACCAGTTCCAAAGGGAGCACAGTCCTTCTCTTTTTGGGACACCTGTCCCCCCCAAATTTCACCCCCTGGGGCCGAGGGGTCTCTTGAACAGAGATCGTCTTCTTCTCTTCTTCGAGACGGAGGGCACCACCACACCCTCCTCACCCGTCGTCTCTGTTCACTCCTCCACATCACTGCACTCTCTTGGCTCTGAGCCATCGCCTCCCCCTAGAACGCAGTCTCTGTGGCACAGAAACACCCGTGGTTCTGCTGTGGCTACACAAGAAAAGTCCAGCCCAAAGCCACTTCATCATCTCCTCCCACCTAGAATTTTCCTCAACATCTTCTCAATCTCAACATCTTCTAAATCTCATCAACTTCAGGAGGACTCAGCTTTTGCAAGGTTCTCATCTTCCTCAAAGGGGTTAAAAGTCCCGAGCTCTCTCTCTCTGCCGGTTTACTTCGTCAACTCCCACGCCTGTCTGCCCTGCTGGGCACCCCCCCCTTCTCCTTCACGCCGGGCCATTATCACAGGCACCACAGGCACCGGCTCTGTCTCTCTCTCTCCCTCTCCGGGCGGAGGGGGGGGGAATGGAGGATGGCTGCCCGAAGCCCTTGCAATGTTCTCCTCCACCCTTGAGCCCAGGCCTGGCCTACCTCTCTCTCCGGCCACATGGCTCCCCTCCCCCCCTGCCCAGCCAAAGGGGCCGAGCAGGGGGGGTCTACTCACTCTCAAGCGAGACTCCAAGAGGAAGTTCCCCTGGGAGATCACAGCTTTTAACCCCTGTGTTCTCAGAGGCGTATCCTGCCCTCAGTGGACAAACCAGGTGCCAATATTAAATCTGAACACTGATTGGATTGCCCACACCATCACAAAAAACTTCATTTCCTTTCAAACCACGACAGCCAGGGATGGAAAGCCTTTGCAAATATCTTTTTGAGAGACTTGTGAAACCCTGGGAATCAGCTCACCTCTCCTGGACAGGTTAGACAGCCTCTGGTAGCTCCACAATTGGTGACTCTTAGCTGTGCTGCAGGCATGGGAAGCAAGCACAGAGGCAGCATGGGACAGAACTGTTGTTCAACATCAAACTTGTATTAAACATTAAATATAAAAAATTAAATTACTGAAAGGTTTATTCAAAGTTTCTACTAATTCTTTTTTCTATTAAAATCGTGAGATGCCAAAAAAATTATTCATGGCTATTAATTATTAATATTATTAAAAGCACTATTAAAAGCAGTGCTTTGCCAATTCATAATGAAAAATAGGAATTTTTGAAAGCTGGGCAATCTGGAAGGCTTTTAAAACTCTTTTTGGTGTATTCAAACTCATGTTCACTTATAGTAAGTCAGTACAGTCCAACCCAAGCCTACAATAAAGAAAAATAATGTCAGCTGATGGCTTTAAAACCTGTACTTCAGACAAAAATAAGTAAGTCAGCATGACTGGCAGCAGAACAATTTGAAGATATCTTTAGTTAATGTGTTGTATTTTAAAGATTATGGGTATTGTATTTATTCAGTTAACTCAGCCCTTTTCCCCAACAGCAATTTTCTACAGAGAAAGTGCTATAAAATTCTTTTGAATTAATTTTGTCTTGGAAGTAGTAAGCAAATTTATGGTACAATTTACATGAGTGAGGTTAGTCATTTAATTCCTTTAAATTTAGAATTTCATTGTTCTGAACTACATACTATTTTTAATCTTTGTTGCATGACATAATCTTTATAAAGTGGGCCTCACTAATTTATTGGGATTTTCATCCATTTAGAAGCCTGCTTAAAGAAAGAAGACATATTACACTAGCACTGGATAAGCAGATTGAAGGAATACAAGGGCATTACGTCTTATTCTTGCTTTCTTAACTAAAAAACCCATTATTTTCCTATATGTATATATGATCTTCACATTTAATATATGTTCTCCTCTTGAACAAATAAACCAAAAAAACATATTGTAATAAAACTCAACTGATTTGGTAGACCTCAGAATCCAGAATCCTTTTATGCCTCAGCTATGCACAGTCTTGCCTGCACATTATAGTCACACATATCTTTCTTCTCTGAGAGGGTTATTTGCCACAAAATGAATGTCTGGAACAAGGATTTGAGGATCCAACTTGAAATTAAGCAAGAAAATGGTCTGTGATGTTAGGTGTGGCCTCGTCCTGCTTTTCTTTCTCTCACACCTATTTGCTGGTCCTTTGTTAATTAATTCTCTGGACAAGATTAAAAAACAAGGAAAAAGTCATAACAAAGTTACAGATTGCTTTCTGTACCTGTCACTATAGCCATGTATCTTCTACCAAGTATTCCCATGTTCTTCAACTCCCTTATTTGCTGCAAAAATTAATGGAAGAAATTATTGTCCTGGAGAAATCCTGGCCTGTTTGGGAATTTTTCTGCTGAACATCCGGGGGCTCAGAAGAACCCCTTGCCATGCTGCCTTCTCCATGGGATTCCTTTCACTCCTCTGATGTGCATGCCCATGGAGATCTAAAAAAAAGTAAACAAAAAAAATGCAGGATGAACAGTAAATTCAGGTGGAGTCCCAGATGTCTTCAAATTCTTGAGGTTTTTTTTGGTTTTTTTTTTCAGGTCTCTTAGCTTTCTCAAGTAAAAGTTTTGTGTTCTGGGAAAACCCATTTCTCCCAGCACCACAGGCCCTCCTAGGGATTCTCCTAAAGCACAAATCATCACTCAACATGAAGCAATGACAAATTTGGTAGTGCTGCAGTTGCTTTGATGGGAAGCTCAAGAAGTTAATTCACAAGAGACAGAGAGGTAAGGTAGCCTTTTCTAAACTGCCTAACAAGACTGAGGAAAAAGCACTTTTTTCCCAGTCTCTACTACGATTTTCAAAAATTAATTTGTCTATTAACACTCACACTAAAGTAAATGCCATTTTGCTTGCATCAGCATATCTGGGAAAACTCAACTAGAAAAAAATCAACAAAATTACAAATCAGTTGCTTTCCTGCTAGAAATCAGTCATTTAGAGGGTTTCAAGATAGTATTTTGTGATTTTTTTTTTTTGGCATTTTATTTTACATTATTTTATTAATCTTTGTTAAAAGCAGAACAGCTACTTTACATTTTCAGAATCCTTAAAGATATCATGATCAAGTTCACAAAGTTTTCCCTGAAACATCTTTTACTTGCCTCTTAAGCCAAAAGACCTTATGTTTGATAATAAAATAGCTGGACATATGGGTATTGCATTTGCATAATGGATATTATGATTACTATATGTGAATAAAGCAAAAGTTAAAATTTTATAAAAATCAAAATTACTGTAATACAATACAAGAATTATGTTCATAATTTACACTAAATTTTACAACACCTTCAATATCCTTTTTATCACAATGAAATTTAAAGGAAGTGTTTTGGTATAATCCAAAGCAACTTTTTAATTAAAAAAAAATTTGTGAAAAATTTCTACTCCCTTGCATAGGCAGTAACCATGAAATAAACTTAGCTATTAGTCCCAGAATTAGGAGACAGAAACATCTACTTCTCCTTGATTATTTATCTGGAAACATGAATTCCCATAATTTGACATTATTCACTTTTACTTCCTGCAAAATTGTATAAACTAACAAAATACATAAAAATTAAAAATATTGTGGCATCAAACTGAAGGAGATATCTCAACTTCATACAAATTTTTTTGGTAAATTATAAAATCTAGAATTTCTGGGGCTTGAGAGACTTACAGAAACACAGATGATTTTTTTTTTTCCCCCTCAGGAAAATCTTTTAACCCATTTGGAGTGCAATGACAGCTCAAAATTTCCTTGTGAGATTCCAAAATGCTGGAAAATTTTGCACTGCAGGAAAATTAAAGCTCTAACTTTTATTTGATGAAACTTTGGATTCCACCCCACTGAGATAGAGAGACCTCAGTGCCGCTCACTCATCTCCATGTCTCATCTTACAGAGGTGGGATGAAACATTGATTTTTTTAATGCATTTTAGCTTAGAATACAAGTGTTCAGGTATTAATCTAATCCTCTTTTCTTTCCATGGCTGCAGAGAAACATTTTATCATTTTAAGGAGTGGACTAAAGGCTTCTCTCACCCTGCTTTTTGATCTGACCACTTGTGATTACGTCTGCAATCTTTCAGCCTCACACTAAGCCCTCCAGCACAGCACATCCCAGGAGCCAGCATGTTCTCCTGGAGGGACTTGCAGCTGCAGGACACAAAGCACTTCAAACTGGCTTTGAGTCAGTGACACCTTATGACACATCAGCAGGAAGAGGCATGAACTTCTCTGGAGTTACACCGTGGGCAGTACTTGAAAGGACATTCAGAGCTCCTTTTTACAGGCAGCTCTCACTGTTTCAGCGAGTCCATGCTCCACACAAGCTCTGTCAGGATTTTCCATGTGAAGTACCTTATCCATGCAAAATGCATTGTTGTAGTCCTCCACCAACAAAATGAGAACAGCTGAATTGCTGTGGGTTTGACTCATACTCATCTCCTGCATGGTGAATCTGTTCTGGCCACATCCTTCTCATGATGCTGACAGGAGGGCTGGGCTGTCCAGCAACAGCAGGAATTGTCTGGGCTGTGGTCAGCCACCAACTACAAAACTCCTTCTTGCACCTGGAGTTAAACTGGGAACAAAGCCACATCCAGGAACATGTATATTTTCCCACCTGTTTTACCTCCAGTGCAGTTGTATCAACGAGCTTCTGTTTCCTATTTGAAATCACTTTCCTGAACACACAGTTCCTATCCTGTAGATCTCCTGGCACCATATGCCTGGGATTCTCCTAAACTCAGTAAGCTTTTGATAAGATCAAATTAAGCATGAGTCAGAAGTTCTCCATGTTCACCACAGAGCTGATTTCTACTGTGCATTTTCCCAGAATAAAATCCCAACTGGTTTATTTTTGCAGACTCACAGGACATGTCCCAGAATCGAGCATTTGGAGGGTGAGGAGACAGCAGCATCCCAGCTCACCTGTCAACAGTACAGTGGAAAAAGAGACAGAAGATGGCTCCTGCTGGGAAAACAGAAATGGTGCAATCTCACTTTGCTCATTATAGAGACACAGCCACTGTTTTTTCCATCTTTGGAAAATAAAAAGACAAATCAAAAATATTATTATTATCTGTTCCAACAGTGACCTTTAAACCTGAAATTTGGCTTGCTAAGAATTTCTGGCCTCACAGTTTCTTTTAAATTCCTTTTCCAAAAATCCATTTGGAGCAACTGGAACTATTCCACTGTGCAGCTGCAGATAAACCCAATTTCCAACAGGCTGGTTCCAACATCTGCCTCCTGTTTTAACCTGGTTTGAGGGAGTCAGTCCATTGGCTGGTTGCCCTGGTGCAGCTCACAGGTTTTGGTTGCTTTGACAGCTCATTGCATGCAATATCCAGTTCCATTCCCTGGCAGGTTCAGAACCTTTGGAGAAGTCAGCCAGGAAAGTCATCTTTGTGCCAGCAAGGCACTGCCTGCCCTGTGCTGCAGCTAATGGCCTTTTGTTAAATTCAGTGGCTGTCTCAGGAGCTCAGAAGAGAAATATGAGGCTTTGATTTAATGAAGTAATTTGATTACATAGAAATCAATCCCCTGCTAGGACTGGATAACTGCAACAAAAATGCCTACCAAATTTGACACAACTTCTGCTTAAATTATTCTATAAGCTTGTGCTTAGGCACTTTGTTAAATGAAGACTTAAGCAGAGGAAGACAGTGCCTTTGTGCTCTCTTTGGGATAACAATCTGAAATGCTTTAAATTGGGTTTGCACCTCTTACATCTTTTATGTAGTTTCCTAAATCAGAACAATTGTCTGCAGAAAAAAAAAGAGAAACTATGGAAATTTCTCAAGCTGAAAAGTATTTCAAATGTGGATTTTTCTTGAACATGATTCTAAAGTTGTATATTACAACTAAATTAGGTTTCAATATTTTAGGCTGTAAGGAGTCAAACTTACCAGTGTGCTTAGCAGACTACTCCTGGAATGCTTGTACTCTCCAAATTCTTTATTGCTACTTAACCATATCTATGTGGGGAAAACTCTTGCATAGTTTAGGTTCTACCTCTTCTTTAAGATGTTCAAAGTTTTTGGTGGGGAAGAAGGCTATTTTAAGAATGGGAGATAATATAAAAGCACAATTTCCTTTTATCAGACTTGGTTCTCTCTCACATTCTGATGTTTCTAGCTCTGCATCTAAACCTCCACAACTTAGAATAAATGTTTACAAGACACAATACTTGGATTTTTCTTGTGGATGTGCAGAGTCAGCCCAAGAGCTGGGATTTAATGATGCACATAGATTTAATGCAAAGATAGATACATTTCACCTGAAATAAAAGGCAGGAGCAGACCTGGTTATCTGCATATTGCTTTGAACACCATTGGCCTGCCTCAGTCCAGTAGATGGAAGCACACATGTTTAGATTAACACCTGCAATACAGCATTGGGTAAAAACTTGTAGAATACCTCAAGTGTGTAACATTTTCTTCATTTTTTTTTTTAATTCAAGCACAAAAAGACCTCTTCTATAATGCACTGCTGGTGGAAAGGTGTCTTTGGCTGAGATGTGTTTCTGAGCAAGCTCCCACATTCCAACAGCATTTTTTGGTGGTCTAAGCAAAAAAGATTAATTTCCTAGGAGAGTCACAGGTTATCACCCTTGGGCCCAGCCTCCTGAGGTACAGGTCAGGTGCTTCCCCTCAGCCTTGCCACGAAGAAGGGGCTTTGCATGCAAAGACTGAGGCACCATGAGGTGCTGAAGCACAGCAGCTCATCCTCAGTGGAGAGCAGCTTGCAGCAGAGCTGCTGGAGATGATCACACCTTCTTTTAAACATGGCACATAATAATGTTGTTTTTGTGAAATGATGAACTATTAAATCTGTATGACATATAGATGAGAGAAGAAGTGTTCACAGGCCCACTGTAATTTATGAACATGTGGTGCACAGATGTTACATGAGATTTTTCTTCCCTTTACTTTTGAAAATTTGGATTACATTTTCTCTCCTTCTCTCTAGTGTTCAAACTCTGTGTTTCATGCTTTATTAGATATCTCAGCAGGATAAATGGATGATTAATAATTGTTGATGACAGATATTTGGTTTCTATAAGCTGTGGAGTGAAAGATAAAATGATGGGAACAGTTGTACCTATGTATGACAACTAAGCCTCTTTAAGACTCTGTTAGAGTTATCCATGATTTATGGGGATGTCACCACTGACCCTAGATAGGGAAAACCTCTTAAATTTCTCTTATTATAATCATCACTTTTTCGTCAGATATCAGGGGGGAAATATCTCCTAAAAAAAGAAAAATAAGACAAAGAAAGAAAGAAAAACGTGAGTTTTTCAGGGTTGGCAGATATTTCAATGAACACCCAGTTCCTGATAGTAGCACAATTAAAGCTTCCTTCAGAGAAATACAGTTTCTGTGCTACCATCTCTCGGTTAAGCCTTGAGAACAAACCATCAAAACTAGACCAGAGTGTGTGTGTGTGCTGGCATCCAGGGCTGCAGGAAAGGCTCGCCTCCGACTCCAGTCCCCACTTCACTGTTCAGAAGGAAAATCATAAAGACAGTTCTGAATCCCTCCTGGGGCAAGATGAGCCATGCTGTCCTGGTCTGGATCCTGGACAGGCATATACAGAGGTAAGGTTCTGCTTCAAGACCATTTCTTTTGTAATGAGAAGTGTCTGGCCACAGCAACTTAAATTCAATTTCCAGTGTTTTAAATTCAAAGAAAAGATTGTAATGGATTGGGTAGGTGGATTGACAGGAATAACTCAAAGCAGTTGGCAAGCTGAAAGCCTTACCTCATTTCAAGGTCTATCATATATAAAATCCTAATTTACAGAAATACATCACTTCTGGTTTTTTGGGTGGTATTTTTTGGAGAAACAACGAAACAACAACAACAAAAACCCTTAACAATTTTATTAGGAGTTCTTTCTAATTTCTTTAGGTCTTCTAAAAAAAATCATATAAATGTTGCCAGTGTAATAATAATTTGTTTATAATATCAACTCCTGAAAATTGCAGAACCCTTAACAGAAGGGGAAATTCTGTAGGCAAAAAGTATGCCAGACAGGATCATAGATGAAGGAGAAGAAAGGTTGAAACACAACCAAGTGAAAGCAGCTTTTTCAATTGGAAAAAAAGGAAATTTGCCTTACAAGTATATACCTATAATAGCACTACATGTGCTAAAAAAAATGTCCATCTATTACTTATTATTATATAATAAAATTTTTTTGGATATATAACCAATTACTTATGATATTTTCCTCATTTAAAACTTCTGCTCCTCCACCCCTGCCCCGGCCCCAAACCCAACTTCCTGGAAATTTAATTCCTCCTGAAGCTAAATAGTTTAAAGACCACTACAAATTTCTCTGACTCTTAATGTTACTGCAGAATGATGGAAACTCTGCTTTTCTGCACCTTTGTTTTCAGCTCCATGAAGTTTTTGTGAGTTAAATTTGCATGTAGAAAGAGAATTACTCCTTCCCACATCTGGTAATTAGTCTGGGAAACATATTGCTATAAGAGATAATCTGATTAAGGACCACAGATGAACTCTATTCCTCTTAATTAATCATTATGCATGTTGATAAATGCTTCCTCTGAATTTTGGCCTGATAAAGGGCTTTTAGAAAAGGTTAGGAAGTCTGCTTTCTGTTAGTGGAGAAAATAGCAATCATATTAAGGTTTGGCCCCTCTGCTGTTGCTTTGAGTCCCAAGCCCACCTACACCTGGAAACCTAAGGCAAGACTGGCAGGAAGCAAATTTAATTTGAAGGGCCAGGGAGGGACTGTGTGCTGTGAGAGGCTCTGCCCAGACATACTGGCCTCCTCCTTCACCAGGACTTCAGAAAAAAATAGCAGATATGCATTCTCCTATCTGCCACTTTGATCTGAGCTGTAGTCCTCCAGAACAATATAAATTAACAAAATCAATAGAAAACTCCCCTCAATTGTAATTGGGTTTGGAGCAACTTATCTTAAACATTACTAAATCAGCTTTGATTTTGATCACCACTTAATTGTGGACAAAAGAAATAGAAAACTTAGAAATAGGGACTATGTGCCAAATGTTCCTCTGACCCACCAGGGCTGGTTTCTTTACAAAACCCCACTCCATCATGCTGAAGCAAAGCAACAGCTCTCAATTGCTGAAGCAGACAAAGGAGCCTGAGGTGCAGGCAGCTTCATGGCTGGCAGGAGGCACCATGGGGACACCCAAAACTGCTGAATTTCAGTAGAAACTCTGGCAATAACAAGCAGAAAAATATTTTAGGTTAAAAATGGGATATAAAGCTCCTTTAAGCTGTCCTCACTTGCTGCTGAGGAGTGGGAGAAGCCCTAATGCAGGTCCCTCCAATTGGCTGCAGCAGCTCCTCCACAGCCTTTCTTGATGATGGCAAAGTCCTTCACATCAAGGATATGTGATGGTCATTGTTATGATACCAGTTTTGAACCAGTGTCTCCAGCGCTGAGATAGTTATTTGCTTCAGCTACACAGGCAATATTCTTCAACTCTGCTGCTAGCAGCAGACTTTCATTTCTGCCCTCCACTTGGGGTAGAATAAACTCCATTTGGGAAAAAAAAAAAAATTTATTCAGGTGGGAACAAGTATGTTTTAATTCAGAAATATTTCCCTCTGGAGCAAAACTCTCACTTGACAGCTTGAAGGAGGACATTTGCCTCTGTGTGTTTCCAGGCCAAAGCAGAGGAGTGACCCAGCCCTACAGTCCTCCAGCTGTTTCCTAGTGCTGGATCATACATGTCAGGTTCAACAGCAGGGACAAAGGGTTGAGACCTTTTGAGTTTCTCCACCTTCAAAAAATGCTCAAACTGGCATGTTCTCAAGCATACAGAATACTAACCTCCCACTGTCTGAGGTTACTGAGCAGACCTTAACTTATTTTAGGATTATCAGTAGTTTTCAAACCAGTGAAAAACTGGATAGACAGCTGCCCTTGCATTTTGATGGTTCTTAAATTTTCATGCCACCCAGAAGGCATTGAAATCCTCTCTAAACTGGAGAGAGATGGATAACAGCTCACAGATGAGTGAACTGTTAGATGAATAAGTTTTTGGACAGTCACATCTGGAGAGCAGTGGTCAATGTCTTCGAGTCCCAATGGACTCAAGTGACAAATGGTGTCCTCCAGAGTTCAGTATTAGAATGAGTGTTATTAAATATCTTCATTAATGACAAAAAGATCGAGTGCACCCTCAGCAAATTTGCAGATGACACCAATTCATTCTGAGTGGTGTGGGTGACACACCTGAAAGATGGGATCCATCCAGAGGGACCTGGATAAGTTTGAGAAGTGGCCCATGGGAATCTCATGAGGTTTAACAAGACCAGGTGCTGGTGCTGCACCTGGGTTGGGGTAACCCCTGGTGTCAATCCAGGGTGAGGGATGAACAGAGAGAGAGCAGCCCGGCTGAGAAGGATCTGGGGGTGCTGGTGGATGAGAGGCTGGACATCACCCAGCCACCTACACTTGCAGCCCAGAAAGCCAAACATAGGCTCTGCTGTTGGGCTGCATCAAAAGCAATCCAAAAGCAATCCAAAAGCAATCCTGCTGCAACCCAGCTAGGCAAGGGAGGGGATTCTGCTCCTCTACTCTGTCCTCCCACATGGAGAACCCACCTGAAGAACTGCATCCAGTTCTGGTACCTCAACAACATGGACCTGTCAGAGCAAGTCCAGAGGAGGCCACCAAGTTAATTAGAGGGATGGAGCATCTCTCCTGTGAGGAAAGGCTGAGAGCATTGTGCTTGTTCAGCCTAGAAAAGAGAAGGCTTTGGGGTCACCTGCTTGCAGCCTTCCAGTACCTGAAGGGAGCCTACAAGAAGGTTGGAGAGTTAGTTTTTACAAGAGCATGTAGTGACAGGACAAGGGGAATGGCTTCAAACTGAAGTGAGTATGTTTATATTAGATATGAGGAAAAAAGTCTCCACTGTGATGGTGATGAGGCACTGGAACAGGTTGCTCAGAGCTGTGCATGTCCCATCGCTGGAATCATTCAATGAGGCTGGATGGAGCTCTGAGAAACGTAATCTAGTGAAAGATGTCCATGCCCACAGAAGGGGGTGGAACTGGATGGTCTCTGAGATCCTTCCAACCCACCTGATTCCATGACTCTGTAAAGGATGAGATGGACATTCACATTAATTCTGAGACAGTGGTGCTGAAGTTAAAGAGTAAGTAGATTGGACAGGTTTGTAGTCTGACCAGGCATGGTGGCTCCTGTGGTAGTCTGGAAACCACTCACAACCTCTGAGTTACATTATCTTACAGATCAGTCATGGGCATTACCTCATAACCAATACTCTCATATTCTTTTAGACTAGTTCTGAAGGACAAGGACAACTGGAGAAATGTCCTGGAAGGAATTAATTTTATAGTGGATGTCTAAGCCAGCCATTCAATGTGCAAGACAGGTGTTCACAGGAATACATTTCTGTCATTCCACGCATTTGCTGTAAATCCCATATCCAAAAGCTGACTGGCTCTGGAAATGTGCATTTTTACAACACGCAGTAACAATATGCCAGTATTAAAAATACTGACAGCTTGCCCCAAATCAAATCTAGTTTTCTTTTCCAGGTTTTCTCTTCACTGCTCAGGCAGTGCAGTTCTCTCAAGATCAAGACAATGGATAGGGCCTTTTTTTTCATAGAGGCTGACAGATGGAAGGACGATGATTAGGATAAAGCTATAATAGACAAAAGAGTTTTAATATTCTTGCTTTGTCAGATACATTTCAAATATGCTGCCCTGTGCTAATGAGTTGAAAAAGAAGACAAACGTTCCCCTTTCCCTATCTGATCTGATCTGCATGTAAAAATGAAGCTCTAAAAATGTTTTATTGATTCCAGCTGGATCCTATGCAGCCTACAAAGGACTAGTTCCTCTTAGGCAAATTAGAGCAGTGTAAAATCTTCTTATCATGACAGTGGCAAGTGCTCAGAATCTCTACCACTGGGAAAAGTTGTGAAGGGCACTACAAGAGCACATACCAGAGAAAAGAGGGATTCTTGTAGGAGGATTTACAGAGTTACAAAATACTGTAGTACCTAGATGTGCATAAGTGACTTCTTCAGGAAACTATAGAGGATCATATCCCATGGATTATTAAAAAGTGGAGAGGGCAAAGAAAACAAACTGTATTGGACAATTTTTCATTAGAAGCTGGAAGGACATGGTGAACTATTAAGTAATTTTTTTTTCATCATGCATGTCTTTTACTGCTTTTGAAAACAGCCTAGGTTGCCAGCTTGATCTTTGCTGTGGGACAGCAGCCTCACATTTATAATAACCTCACATTTTATAATAGTTCAGAGAATATAATCTTTCAATAAAGAAACAGTGCATGGGAACCCTTTAAAAATGCATCATTGACAACAATTTGCAGGTTGAAACGTGTTGCTTTTAGTTTATCTTTCATAAGCCAATATGAATTCAACATTTAACTTTTACTGGCAGGCGTGTTGTGCATAAGTGGAGCAGTTTTGTGTAAATACCTGAACATATTTAAACAAACAATCTAATGCAGGCTTACCCCAATGAATCAAAAAAAAATGAAAATCAATAAAATCTCAAGTTAGACTGGTGTGTGCTCATGCAATATACACCTACTGGGACTTAGTTTAAAAGTGTTTTGAAATATTTATTTCTCTGATATTTATTTTAATGGAAACTTTCCCAACTGCTGATGGCAGATATCATATACTTGTGGTGATAAGAAAAACGGCAATTTTTCTGTTCCCGTGGAATGTCTTGTTTTGGCTGTATGCAAAGAAATACCATATTGTAAAGCTGGACTGGAAGCCTGTCACTGAAATGAAAATATGGAAGAAATTTAATTGTTTCCATAATTCCTTATTTGAGTTAAACAAGTCTACTCAGACATGTAACCCCTGAAAACCTGACAAAGCTGCAGATGTTAAGAATTTAAACAGTTTGTGGTTCTCTTGATAGCAAATCTTATTAAATGTGAGCTGATATGGTCTATGTAAACATACGAGATACAAAATAGTAGGATCTTTTAACTCTGATGGCAACTTCCAAATGTAATCTGTAAATATTTAACCAGGGACAAAAGGTACTGGTTTTTACAGCATTTCATTAAAAACAAACCAAATAACCTAGTACACTCAATTATAGTGCAGTGCTGGCAATGACTGCTGCTCCTTCCAATACTTTTTCATAATGTCTGTTACTTTCTCCCATCTTGTGATTGCCCTGAATTTCTTCTCTCATACTATCAAAACCAGGCCTGAATCACTTTAGTTTATTTCTTTCTTCAGACCAAGGAAGAAAAGGTAGTATAATTCCTACTGAATCTTGGAATACTTTCTTTTGTACTAGCACATATTTTCTTTTTCTAAAAATACAACGTATGTCCAATGTTAAAGCTTGTTGTAAAATAGAAACTAAGCTGGCAACACTCACTAAAACCACATATCCAAACCAATTCTTTTGCATCTGTTTTTATTTCTTGGACTGCTTCGACCTTCCTCAGATTTCAGCTCCATGTACCAACTAAGCAAGAATTTTGCGAAGGATCAAGCTATCAACCTGCAGGAACAGGCAGAGTTCATCAGGAATGTTCTTAGCACAGCACCAACACGAAGTCCCCGTGTACAGACAGCTCCAGCACACGAATCACAGTTTACCTCCACAGTTATTGTTTGACTGGTATCCTTAACTAGTAGCCAGTCTATTCCTGATACTGTCACACGATCACAGTGAGAAGCAGCATGTTACGGACTTTAAGGCTGGGTGAGCTTTCCTCATGTGCCTGGAAGGATGGAAGGAGCCATCTTTGGAAAGGAGGTAAAACTGCACCCAGTAACCTGAAGCCACGCTAAGGAGGTGTACCAGCTCCAGAGCTAACCATGACTGGCCCCTGTGCTCATGGCTGGCTGAAAAGGTGCAGGCAAATCCAGCTCTGCCACAAGCACGGCAGTCCCACAACACTGGAACACTGCTCCAAGGGAAGATGGGTGATCACAGCAGGCACACTGTGGGGACTGGGCCACGAAGCAGAGAGAAGATTTAGACCTGAGACAGAATTCCTCCTAAAGTCAGCAGTGCATGTACTCATCACGCTCAACATACCAGGACATAAATCCTTTAGCCACCTCATAGAAAACCAGAAAGAGATCTCTCCAAGCAACTGCATTTCAGCTATCAACTTTAGGCCCTTGTTTTTCTGCTTTGTTCTCCTCCAGTCAGTTAAACAGAGAGGTAGAAAAACCAAGGAGAGAAATATGAGCAGCTGAAAAAGAAAAGTGCTGTCATAATTGTACAATAGGTTGCTGGTATTTACAAAATTCTGTGTATTCAGATTCAATATTTTCCATATGAAGATCGTCACTTAGTATTAATGCTGAAGCTGTAAGGAGGATAGGGCCCCTCTTCCAATAAATAATTTGCAGATACAAGGAAAAGTACAATCCCTGCCCTGAGGACCTTGGAAATAATATCCTGCTCGTATAAGTTGAAATAGAAATGTGTTTATTTTTACTACAGTAACTGCTTAACACACAATAACTAAACCAAAACTATTATTTCAAAAGGATTTAGAATTATATTTTAATTATCTCAATGTTTATAGAATTGAAAAAGCAGGAACTACTAATAATGACAGTCTCAAATACTTGCATTTTTTCTTTGGAAAATCCAGACTGATATAATGATATGCACTTGTAAAAAAGAAAGCAGTTGGACAGATGAGCTCTTCCATTATAGGATTTGGCCTAGAGAAGAGCAAACAAATCAGCATTCTCTTCAGGGCAATTTACACCTATTGGTCTCCAGAAATTTATACTCTTGAGGAAATTTGGGAGTTTTACTACGCCAAGTCAGAAAACACCGCAAGTTATTTATGAGACCAGCAAAGAAACAGTAACCACAAAAAAGGGTATGTAATTTTTTTTTTCAGTTATGTAGCAATACAGAATATAAAAAGTAACACAGAAAAAGAGCAAGATCCAGAAAATAAGTATTGTGGGAACTCACATTCTTTTTTCAGATAATTTTTTTCAATATGAATGCTGAGAAGCACCCATCCTTCATTGTCTGTCAAGAGGGACTACATATGGCTCTGGAGAAATGTTAGCACACTGTGTGGTTCTCTTATTAACAGAATATCTGTGACATGCACAGAATGAGGACCTGAAGGTTTGTTCTCAAGTTACTACATCCCTCTCCCTGCCACCCCCTATAACACAGACCAGCATGAATAAAGCACATTGAGGAAGAGATTAAAGACAAGTGCACATTTGTTGGAAAAAAAAAAAAGTGTTATTTCATAGAATCATTTAGGCTGAAAAAGACCTTCAAGTGTGTATGTACAGACTGAGGAATGGGACTGAATAGCAGTGCCACAGGAAGGAAGCTGGGAATCCTGATCAATGGCAAGTTGAACATGAGCCAGCAGTGCCCTGGCAGCCAGGAGAGCCAAACTTGTCCTGGGTTGCATCACCAGCCAGGCAAGGGAGAGAATTGTCCTGCTCTGCTCTGAGCTGGGGCAGCCTCACCTTGAGTGCTGAGGGCAGTTTTGAGTGCCACAATAAAAGACAGAAAAATATCAGAAATTGTCCAAAGGAGGACAACAATTGTGGTGAAGGGACTTGAGGAGAAGCTGTATGGGGACCATCTAAGGTCACTTGGTCTGTTCAGTCTGGAGAAGAGGGGAGACCTCATTGCAGTTACAACTTCCTTGTGAGGAGAAGAGGAGGGGCAGACATTGATTTCTTCTCTATGGTGATCCAAGACAGGACCCAAGGGAATGGCCTGAAATTGTGTTAAGGGAGGTTTAGGTTGGATATTAGAGGAAGGTTCTTCACCCAGAGGGTGGCTGGGCACTGGAACAGGATCCCCAAGGAAATGGCCACAGCACCAAGCCGGACAAAGTTCAAGGAAAGTTTGGACAATTCTCTTGGGCACAAGGTGTGACTCTTGGAGATGGTGCTGTGCAGGGAACCAGATTTGATGATCCTTGTGGCTGCCTTCCAATTGAGCTTATTCTGTGATTCTGGGATTCCTACCTTTGACCAGTCACCACTTTGTCAACTAGACCATAGCACTCAGTGCCATGAGCAGTTGTTGCTTGAACACCTCCAGGGATGGTGACTCCAACACATCCTTGTGCAGCCTGTTCCAATGCTTGACAGCCTTTTCTGTGAAAAAATCCTTCCTGATGAACAACCTGAATCTTCCCTGGCACTGCTTGAGGCTTTCTCCTCTTGCCTTGTTGCTAGTTGCCTAAGAGAAGAGAAAAATATTTGGAAAATGCTGCAATATGGACAGCACAGAATGTGTGTGTGAGATGAGTATGAAGTGGAGGCAGGATCATCCCCATGAAGGGAAGAGCTGGCCTCCCCAGAAGTGGTCCTTGGGCTCCCTCTTTTCCTTGCTGTGCTCCTCTACTGCTGTGAGCAGACCAGTCTTGCATGCATGGGATTTGCTCTCATGCCTGTCATCCAGGGCCTATGCTGGATCACCCATCCCATGGAGGAGCTCCAGCACAGACACCATAAAAAAGCTAAAAGAAAAAAAGACCCAGAAGAGAAAGGAGCGCAGAAAGGAGAGGAAATCATTGTTTTAATCTACACCACATGTACAACGTGGCTGAGCTTCAAGCTCTAGGGAGTCATAACTCTGAATGTCCTGACTTATGTGTGTTTAAAATCTGAACTGTTGCATTACAACATGGGGTGGGTTTTTACGCATTTAATTTAATTTTTTTCTTTGGGGAAAAAGAAAGTATGCTTTACTGTACAGTCAAAGAAACACCATGACAGACAGTCAAATAAATATCATCCTCACATTTATTTGCATGATTAAGCCATCAGACAGTCAAGTAAATGGAATGGAGTGTATTTATTTGAATAACCTCCCAGGTATTTTTGGGCATATAAATAAAATAGGGATGGTAAGTCATAGCCCTTAATTTTTCCATTGTTAAAACAGTGCAACTCTAGAATAACTGCTCTGAAAAAAAGGTAAAATTAATGAAAAAAAACAAAGTAATATACATCTGAAAACTACTCTGCTTTTCCCATCCTCCCCCTACACAAAGAGGTTTTAAATTAGGAGGACTTTAATTAGTTATGAAGGGCCACATGCAACTGTGTGTCTAGACAAGGTTCAGTGCTGTAGTGGTTAACCAGGTACTAAACACCAGATAGTATAGTACCCATACATTCTTGTTTGGTAAGAATCAGGAAGCTTTTCTCATAACTCCACGACATTCTCCTCTTCAAAAGCACACAGCATCTTCATTGTGTGTCATGGTTTCCACATCCACAGAAGACCAAGAGGACAGCATTGGTAGAGCAGAACACTCCATGTGAAATACTTGAAACCCACAGTACTCACATTTAAAGGATTTTTTCCTTGCTTTTTTCTTGGGGGTTGTTTTAGAGACTTCTAGACTAACTGTATATTGGTCCCATAGACTAAATGCCCTATTGTGACTGGAGTCCATTAGATGAGCTCTGGGAGTCTATACTCCAATTTAGTTTCACCCAAAGGCATCTAGCACATGTGTGCCAAAACATCCCACAATGAGAAGCACAGAACAGTCAGTAGGGACAATTGAGAATGTTGTTTTCAAGTGCAATCCTTATTTGCACTGAAATGTCAGCATTGGCACACACTGTGAAGGAGAGGAAAGGTAACTTAAGCTCACAAACTATACCTTCTGTATTCTCAAAGTAAAAGAATAAGCCCTAGAAAAAGCACCCAGTTCTCACTACTTCTACAGCGAGGACAGATTAATGCACCTATAGCTGAGAAAGCTTCAAGAAAAAATTTTGGAAATGCTTCCAAGGAAGTGCATATAAATTCAGACATTACTTATAGTCCTGTATGACTCAGAGCCTGGTATGAAGCTTAGTCATGTGCTTGGAGACGACCAAAAACATTTTAGTATCCAGAAGCATCCAAATACCAAATGAATCCTATTTTTACCACCCAAAACAATAGTTTCATTCAACAATGGTGAGAAACATGAACGGAGGTTTGGTTTAAATCAATAGTGAAGGCCGTTCAGTACAACATTACAAATCGCAAAATTGGAAGAAGTGCAAAATGACCCAAAGTGATGATTATCATTATTAAAAATTTATGTCAAGCTAAGGGAAATATTCTTTAAGTTCCTTGTGCTGCCCTAAGCCATATTTTGCTTGAGGGTAGGGTCATGATCAAGGCCATGAAAACAGCAAAAAGTTATACTTTCCAGACCTGGTGAAACCTGGTGATTTACATTGGAAGCACTAACAACTCCAGGAAACTCCTGTAGGAGCTGGGTATTCTGGTTTGTATCCTGCAATACCCCAGTATGACATCATATCTTTTAGCAGATGAACTGCATCCCACCAGCACCTCAGTGGACATGTCCACATTGTGCTTAGCTCCTTGACAATCTCCGAGGTAGAGGTCACCTGTCTACCTTACATTCCAGTTTTCCTTTGAAGGAGATTAGCTAGCTCTGTTCACATCAAAGCAGGAGGGCAGCTCTGTGGATTGCTCACTTGCAACTCTTCCCAAAAGACAGCACAGACCAGCCTACACTCTGTGGGTCCTGCTCAGTGTAGTCCTCCAACACCACTGCAAATAAGCCCACATTCCTTTCTGCCATACCCCACAGCCTGCAGCATATACCTTGAGATTCGTGTAATTAAATCTCCACTCTAGAAAACTGAAATACAACCCACATGTTACACTTTGATCAGAAAAACTCATAAACAAATAGCAACTTGTAAGGCCATCCTGTGAAGCTCAGAAAATTCATACACTATGAACATTACCAGTCTGTTTCAGAGGACAGTAGCCCTGTAAAACATGGATATTACCATCCTACACCAGGTGGTCTGTGGGCCAGGCATCACAGTCTTCAGCAGACATATTTTATAGCATGAATGTAATGGGTGAATTTTAGTTTCTTTACAGGAAACGCCTGGGCAGAAGTTAAGTGAGGAGAGCTTGACAGACTACGCCCTCCTTGGATCTGGGATGTCAGTGGAGAGAAGTGAAAAGTGTTTGGTGGTAATATCACCAAGTGCACTGTGCAAAGAACAGACAGTGGAGTCACTTCCAGAAATGGTTGCAGAGCTTCCCAGAGAAGCAAGAGAGAGAATTGTCAGTGGGCCATTTCTGTAGCCCCTTGACCTGGAAGACTATAAAGAAGAACTCCTATATAGGTCTCCTATGGAGAGGTGATATGTCAAAGCCTAGAAAGCCAAGCAAGATGGCCAGACAGTGACTCCAGTGCCAGGTGGCTATAAATTTTTACCTGTAGTACCAGGGTACCAGCCTGGAAGGCTGTGAATCCAGGGTGAGAAATACTGCATTCCCATGGCACTCAGGAAGCTTGCACACATCATGTTTAACTGGTGCCTTTTGTGTGATCTCTTAGATATTTCAACTTTGACAGAATAAATGGTCTAGTAAAGAGATTAAATCAAATGTCTATGTCTGTATTTCCACTGAGGACTAATCTAGATTAAACCTATTATAATTAAGAATAAAATTTTAATCCTAAATGAAACTGCTGGAACTTCAGCCTGAGTAAGGATGCGCTCCAAGCTACGCTGCCATGTACTTTTACTGATTAAAAGTAAAAGATGCTGAGAAAATAAGAGTGTTTTTTGGCAAGAAAGGAAATTAAACTACGTTGCAAATATCTAAAGCAATACATTTTATCCTAGTAACAAATCTCAATTACTCTATCACATTACCAGAAGGGATTTCATTAACCTCTCTGAAACAAATTGTATCAGTCATCCAAAAAAAGTTTTAATGATCAATCTAAGATGGAAGTGAACCAAGCCATAACTTCTCAGGATTCCTTGTAAGGACTCACAGAATATGAGCTGCTAGTAACACGTGAGCTGTGAGCTTGACATACAGGCTGCTGAAATTCAGTAGACATTGATTCAAGTGCACTTTTAAAAGGCAGTTTGCAGCTTCCTGCTGAAGAAGCAAAAAATCAGTTGCCAAGATGAAAAGTCAAGGGAGGGCCAAATGCAAAAAGTACATGAAAAAGTTTTGTTACAAAATCTTAAAAACCCAGTACTGTTGTTCACTACAAAATTAAGGCTTGATGTAGCCAGTATATGTACATTTGTTTAACTTTACCAGCATGAACTTGCAATCAGTTAAGCAGATTCCCTGTGGCAAGCTGTGAGTGAGCTTTGCTCAGTGGGGCACTGACTTGAGTCTCTCTCCTTTAGTATCAATTTTCCTGAAGTGTATAAGACCTTAATAGTTTTGGGACCTTTAATCCTCAGTCAAATTTGGTTAAAATTGGCTGCCAGTTCAGAAATTATTAGAGGACTGTTAGACAAGCACTTGAATGGGTAAAGGAACAAAAGAGCACTAGAATCAAGTAACTTCTTTCCTTACAGAGTTTGAAATAAAAGGGGCACATTGAAAGTAGGCTGTGAATCAAGGAAGAAGTTCATACTGATGTTCCCCTTTGATTATCAAGAGTCTTCCAAAGATGATGGTAGAAATATCATCCTCTGAAACCTTTCAAACTTCATTTTTCAAAAATTTTGTGAATAAATAATAAATTACCCTGTAGAAAAGGCTTTTTTACAATGAATAATTAAGTATTTTCAGTAGAACTGATAAACTATATACAAAAATGGTTCTTTGTCATACCTTTCTTCAGGTGAGCAAATATAGATGCGTATGTAACATATAGAAATTTATAAAGGTATGAAACTGTCTTTAAATTTTAATCTTCACTAAGTCTTCTTATGATATTAAAAAAAAAAAATCACTAAATCAGAAAGGAAACCCATAAGGCATTAAAAATGACACTGCGTATGCTATTCCAAAAATCTGTCCCAGCTGGGCTATATACTAAACCATCATTTCAGAGAATTACAATGAAAATAATTGGATTTTCTTGGTATTTTTGTCTGAATGACTCATCCTCAAATTCAGCCTGGGTGTCTGGTTCTATGCCCTTTGTCATCAATCATTCTAAGGAAAAACAATCTGAACTATCTCCTCAAAGCACATGGATAACTTTATTGAAAAAAATGCACCCTAGCAGTTAGTAACAATCTCTTAACTAGTGCAGCTATCTTCCCGTGTTTGTTGTATGTACATTTACAAACTAAACCTCAGACAGTTTACTTAGTCTCTCTGTCAGTATTTAACAAACTATTTTCCTTATGAAAAACCCAGTTCAAATTTGTTTCTCCTTGGCATCCATATTGTTAAACATAATCTTTGCAGAAATACCTCACCTAAGAATAGGAGCTGTATTTTATTTCACAGACCTAACTTCAGCAGTCTTCAACTGATCTGAGCCCTACAGCACTCACGGACATATGGTGATGAGATTTGGTAATGTAAATGCAGCATTCATTATAGGGTCACTGGCTGGAAGGTGGTGTTAAGATTCTGGGATCAAAAAAGCTAAAGTATGATCATGCAGTTTATTGCAAAAAGACTCAGAAACATGCACTGGTATGCACACCCACAGAGCCATACATACTGCTAATTTTCAGCAAATATTGCCTCTCTATAAAAAGAAAGGCAAAAAAAGCTCTTGAATGTCATATTCACCCATCAGTTCTGATTTTCAGAATTTTATTTTTATATTGAACTTTTTATTACCATCAAGAGCAAAAAGAGAAAGCAGCAATAATACAGCAGATTAAAGGAAATCCCAGCCAACAGCTCACTGGTAAGCAAGTAAGAACATTTGCACTTTCAGCAAATGGCTAGATTGCAGTGCAAGGTTGTGGGGCTTCTATGTGCTCACCTTAGTAATAGCTACAGGTAGGACAGGTACTATTGTTTTCCTTAAATTAATGGAGTAGCTAAAAGATCAAATTTAAAAGTCTAAAATTGATCTTAAATTCTCATTGGAATTTAGTAGATAAAAAAGTTTGTCTTTTGAAATGTTAACATCCTATTGAGGTGCTCTAGAAAGTCAATGGGCACCACACATTTTCAGCATCTTTAAAAAGAATTGGAAATTTAATTATAAGCCATGCACAAGGCAAAAGTCTAATCCTGGTCAAGTCAGTTGTAACCTCAAGCCTTCAAACCTTTCTATTGATGGGAACATGGTCAAGGTTTCACCAGCAGTTTAAAAGAGGCTTCATCAGTTATTGGAGCCATATCTTTCTGTCAAGCATTAAAATGAAACCAACTTTTTGGAATTCACAGCAGACTCTGAATTCTAAAAAGTTGGTTTGATTTTAAAGCTTGACAGAAAGCTGTGTGCAAACACAGAAACTGTCACTGAGAAGGTGGACAGAAAAGCTCCACCTGAGGCCCCAGTACAGGCACACTTTTCCCATGTCTGTCTGCACGGGCCAGGCATCATGGCCAACATGCTTTTGAACAGACAGCAAGTGATTTCCTTCTCTCCTGGCAGCCCCTCGTAAGAGCTATCAACTGATCAATGGATGACAGAAGGAATCCTGCTCATGAACTGTGCCAGACTTCTGACAGCAATGTTTACCTACCCACTTAAAGAAAAAAGTTTAGGGAATATGGGGACTTAGTTACAGTACATGTGATTCTTCCCATCCATACTTTCTACAGGACCACTAAAAAAGATTTCTTTTTTCAGTGGAGATGATGAAAATTCACCAAAGTTTGCAATTTTGCTACGCATATTTGACACACTGCATTATGGGACTTGCAGTCTAATACCCCAGACAAGTGCTTGGTTTTACAGCTCTTCCTTTAGGAACAAATCACAGCAGCATCATAGATTTTCCTCTTTCCAATTACAGTCCTGCATGGATGCACTGACATAAGGAACATTCAATAATCAAGATCTGCAGTACCAAGCCACAGAGGACACAAGGATGATAGCAGAAAAACTAGATTATTGATGCTTCCTTTGAACAATACAATATAAAATTAAATCTAGACTAAAACAATGGGGGAAATGAAATTATTTTACTTACAAACAGTATTAAAAGCTGCCATTTCAGCCATATATTCCACATCTTTAGTAACCCAGTTATGATTAAAATAATTTTTACATGCATTTTCTGCACATCAGTGAATGAAATTACTCACCATACTGATTGTTTGGTTACCATTCTGTGACATGAATAATTCTAAAACTAAACTCCTAAGAACTACTTACTCCACTTTAAAGGCAAAATTCAGATTGGCATGCAGGAAGATCTGACAGATCAGTCAATGGGGGCAGCTAATCAGTCACTTGGCTTTTTGTCATACCGAAAAAATTCCCAAAGTTACGCTAAAGTTGTTTTGACATGAATACACCTGCAGTGAAATTTTTCTCCTCCTTGCTCAATGGTATCATCAGAAAACACATGTCTAAAAATCTCTCTCTTTTTGAGAGAAGTTACACTAATGGTGTGAAACTCAGAATGCTGCGACACATTAAATAGGGTTTCAGAAATGGCCACAACTTCCCAAGCTTAGGTCCTGAGGTTTCATTGAAATTCGGTCACTTGTTGTTCTTTTGTTGCTAAAGCCCACCATGATGATTGTGCCAACAACCTTATTAATCACAAGGTGATTAGAGCACTTAAAACTCGGAAGGAATGGCTGAAACCTGATCCGACTGCTCTTCCATACTTCCACAGGTAAGTTGTACCTACTTTGTACTTGAAGCACACAAGAGATATTTTGCAATTTGTCCTAAGTTCAAAGTCACATTCCTACAATCTCTGAGGAGAGGGCAGGTTTGGATTTGGCTTTGGAAAAGATTAGCCTATTCCATAATATATACTGACCTGAAAAGAAGAAATATGGCACCTCTGAAAATGTGTGCCAAGTAAAGACAAAGGGCTTTTAAAATTAGAGGAAAAATAAATCTGAAAGATGCTTTTTTCTACTATTATGCTTCAGGATGGTTCCGTAAGATATCTGCTCTAAGCCTTGTGCTAGACAGCTGGAATTCTCCGGAAGACAAGATTCTCATCTCCCTGATGTTCCTACAGTCTAGATCTACTTCATTACCTCTGAGCTGTGAAGGGCTTTCTGCAATACTGGCAAGTGCTTCCTATACAAAATATTTATGTTGTTCTACAAGGAGAACAGTGAATTTCTAAATGAACATTTTGGATTCTTATAATTTATCTGTATCTGTCACACTGCATTTCTATTTATTATGTTTGCTTTCAGTGGAAAAATCAAATCTAAGGAATGTTAAAGGAAAAGTTGATCAATCAATCAATCAAATGATGAAAAAAGTATGGCCATAGAATTACATCTCTAGCATGATCAGAGCAAAAAGGTATTCCCTGTAGTAATTTCATTTTGCACTTCCTTCTCTCAACTTAAGAGACAATTTTTTTTTCTCCATGACTTGAAATACATCAGGATCATTTTAATCCTTAATTAACATATCCTGAAGTTACCTACTCCTTGTTTGCAAAAGATATAGACCTGCAGGAACAGGACTTTCCATTGTATAATTTTCTTTGTCAACAAAAACTGTTACACTTGAACCCATAGATTTAAATGTGTACTAATCTGTCTTGTTCACACTCATTCAGTAAGTAGTTCCATTACAATTAATTGGACAGATAATATCTTGATCCAGATCCTACAACTCTCTTTTAATTTCAGCACAACTACTATAAGTAGGATGACACATGAGCTATCAGCAGTTAAACCAAAATACAAATACACTGAATTGTATTCCAAGCTACTTTGAAGATTAAAACCTGGAAAAGTGAATTTTTAGTGAACTGAGACTTGTTTATAAGGCAGCTTGTTGAATCATCCCTTATTTTCAAGCCTGCATGAAACTGCCTAAACAGTTCTGTTCCTAATCTTTAGAAGTATACTGATTTATGGAGGGACAGAATAGCTAGTAACACATATGCAAATATGAAGACCCCTTGTAAGACATCCTACTGGTGTAGGTCTGGTCTGTCAACTAAGGTGTATTGTACTCTGGAACCCCACTATCTGCAAAGTGTTCTGCTTTGGGCAGTTTCACATGAGTTTCTGTTCTCAAGCAGGCAGCCAGTCTACTGGCTTTTCTATGAAAATCAGATATTGCTTCCATTTATAGCAACATTTAAGTCAGTCAGCTCAAACATTTTCATTAAGGGATATCATTAAATATTGTATATAAACAGTCCAGCGTTTCAAAATTTATACCCTTTTATCCTTAGGCAGGACAAAGCAACACAGAGGTGAAAAAAAAATTAATTTCCAGAACAGCAATAGCTAGAGCCAGACAGTTTTTGTCCAAGCTCAGAGTTTACGGCTATGGAGTGAATTTTCATTTTATTTGTAGTAACAGCTGTGATTTCTACACACATTTTGCCAATCGGAGGACAAGCATTTTCTTCTGAGTAACTAATCATGCCTCCAAGGGCCTGAGTTAGCAACACAGACATCCTTTTAAGGGAATAGAAAACACCCCCTTTGCTATAGCTTTGACCTAAACCCAAAAGAGCAAGGCCCCTGGGGTCATGATTTCAAGCAGCACTGCCCATACCTTTCCTCTCAGTCATGTATTAGATCATTACTTCACCACTATGGGAAAAGAAGTATGAACAAGTTCATTTCTACTTTCATATTTCTCATGAGTTCAGCAGTTCCTAAAGTCTGATACATACAAAGGTCTTGTTGCAGACTGCTTATAGGCTGGTTGCCAGAAAGATCAAGTAAGGTATTTTAAGCTTCATCAACCATATGGATGTGCCTTGTCTTTTTAGAGGATGTATTTTTCCCTGAGGATTTTCAACATTTTAAAGTTCTACTATTTGGATTTTTTAATAATTTCAGATAAATTTAGGATGACTGAGACTCAGCACAGAAGTCCACAGAACTGACAGTAATTTTCCAACAGTGCTATGTTCTTGGATGTTAAATTCCTTTACCTTGTGTGGCTATATATTCAAATGGGTAAGGTTGGAAGAGAACCCAGTGGGTCGTCTGGTACAACCTCCCAGCTTAAGCAGGGTCATCTAAGAGCCCATGGCACAGGAGTATGTCCAGATGGTTCTTGATGGAGACTCCACCATCTCTGTTGGAGAAAGGGCAAATCTGTTTCAGTATGTGGCCACGTGCACAGTAAAGAAGTTCTTCCTCAAGTTCAGGTGGAACTTCCTGTGCATCAGTTTCTGCCCATTGCCTCTTGTCCTATTGCTTGGCTCCACTGAGAAGAGCCTGGATCTATCCTTGGACATCCTCTCTTCAGATACTTGGAGACATTTATGATGTCCCCTCTCAGTCACCTCTTCTCAAGGCTGAATAGGCCCCTGTATTTAATCCTCTCCTTGAAAGAGCTCCAGATTCTTAATCATCTTTGTAGCCCTCAGCTGGACCAGCTCCAGGACCTCCATGTCTCACCTGTAATGAGGAGCCCAGAACTGGACACAATACTCCAGATGCTCAGCTCACTAGGGCTGAGTAGAGGGGCACATTTTCAACTGTAGATACATTAGACAGCAATTAATAATAAGAGCTTAAGGTTTGTTGCACTTGATTAGCTGCAGTCAAATATTTCTTGAACAGGAAAAGCTGATTTTGTCTTTGTGTCTCAGCGTTGAACATCAACAGTCCCTTTTGCCCCTTAACACACACATTTTGAAATAATATCTTCAAATTCTCCCTATCTACTTGTCTTTGTTTTCTGTTGGGTAAGAGACTCCTCTATTGCTCTGTAATTTGCCACTAGTTACATGCCTGATGATCTGATGTAAGCATAGCTCTACCTGGCTGCCAGGAAATCCTGCTGAAAATCAACTCTCTCATTCTCTGGCATACGAACAAAGAAGTTCAGGGGTTGTCTTCAGTCCCTGGAATTACTGCAGAAGATTTTCCCTTCTGGTATCTCTATCTCACTTTTAAAATGATTTGACCTGCAGGTTACAAAGGGATGAACAGGGGTCCCTGTGGCATGACAGCAGAAGCCTTGCTTATTTAATGAGCCAGCTGTAAAACTGACTCACACATGATCTTAGAAATTACTGCGTATGATATAAAGGCTGATGCATGCAAGAAAAGCTGTCCATCTGGGCATTTTCACTAAAGTTTTATCAGATCATGCTCAAGGAGGCAGAACAGGTAGCTCTAAGTTTTAAAAATCCTATCTTAGTATCTTACTATTTCTACTTTTTTAAGTTCTCTAAAGCCAGTGAAGCCCACCTCAAAAGGTTCCATAAAGGGCTCTTGGTTTAAAGCTCCAGCAAGAAATAATCCTCTTTCAAGTCTCTCCTATACATACCTGAAGGAAAAATGTGATGAATTAAACAAGACACTTATCCCTTGTACAATGCAACTGAAATGGGAAAACTGGGAATTTCTCCAAAAATAGAAAAATGTCCTGAAAACATTCTAAATTTTAGGTAGACAAATGGAAATTTAAAATACTGTAATTAAGCATACAGCATAATTAAAAACAGCCCTCAAAACAAAGCCCCAAATCCTCTAGAGAAAAATATATATTAAGTGCATGATGACATTCACCAAATGTATTTCTCCAAAATGTGTGACCTGAGAAAAATGTTAGGAAAAAACTGGAGTTTTTACTATTTCACAGCAACTTCAGAGCACACAAACAGCACAGGATCAGTGCTACAGTCTGTATATTCTTTAGCAATGACATTGTTAATAGTATCTTCAGAGGAGGTGCAGTGTATCAAGCTCCATTTCAGTCCCTGAGAAGTCTCCCTATAACTTCCAAGAGAGCTGGGCACTGTTTCATAAGAATTATATTTCCCTTGCAGACTGATTTACATTTTATTACCCAAGTTAAATAATATCAAATCTCCTAAGAGACACAGAATTTCCTAGAACCTATGTCCTGCCCTGCCTTCATTCCCCAAAAGCAACACTGAGTAGAGGCATACAACTGCACTAACCTAGATTTTGGCAAGTTTTGCTCACCAATTAAATCTACTCAAGTTAAACAAGTCTGTTTGATCAGAACTGAAGCTCGGGAACATTGCTGGGAATCTATCTCCTGAAAAGTGTAGTACAGAAACACCAACACAGTTTTGTAATAACTGCTAATTTATTGCACATCACAAGTTTTTCTTGGAGGAACATAGAGGACAAAAATTTTCAAGTCAGTTATATTTTTACTCAAATGTCAGCCAGCCTTAGGGACAACCCTTACCTGATGAGCAATATGTGATGCAACACATGCACTTCAGGAATGGCCATCCATGTGCAGTGTCTCCCATTCCACTTACTGCTGCATTTGGCATCAGGACAAAACAGGGTGTTGGCAAAGGCAGAAGTTCAGGGAACAGGGAACCACGGCCTCTCTAGAGTACAGAACATGCAGCCCCTAGACACAAGTGCATAGGCATGGTCATCCACAGCAGCAAATATATGGTATAGAGTACACTTGCATTCAGCAGATGCAAAACCTCTTCCTTGTGCATGAACACAAAAACCTTCCAAATCCTTCCACTACTTGCTCTGTTTCATTCAGGGAGCTCATCCTTCTCTTAGCAGAAAAAACATAAACCTAGAGCTCTATTTACATACTATCACAAAGAAGTTTATCTTTAAGATTAATACCTTAATACATACCACACCTTACATTTTACTGAAAGCATATGCTGTTGCTTTTAGATGGAGATGTGCTCGTATCATTTGAAGGGTAATGTAAAAAAAATATTATTGCTGTAGTTGTGCAGTGCTTCCTGACCAAATTTGCTTAAACTGCGACACATCACTTACAAGATTTCCCTCCACTCCTCTAGGGATATATTTTCAATATCTTGGGAACATGCTGCCATAAGCAATGGTTCTTCTCAGTGTCCATATACAAGAATATATCCCACAATTTTCACTATCTGGATTTGTTCCCAGAATAATTTCAGGAAATTTCTAGGCCATTCTATACAAGCAAGCTTTTCGAAAATACTCTTTGGGAATAAACTCTAGAAGCAGATGGATCACAAACACTGGAGCCCAGCAGGAAACAAATTATTAGCAAAGTCAGCATTTGCACCCTTGCTCTTCCTTAGGACTTTTTGTTTAAAACTGATGATGTTGGTAAAAAAATAACATCACCCATTTCAGTCTTCTGAGCAGTGTCTTAGTTATATCTGTGGTATCCAGGTATGTCCAACACCTTTAGTCTTACCTTCATGATGTTTCCAGAATTTGTGCTACTGATACATTGCTCTGTCTTATTTGTTTATATAAAGAATTAAATTTCACATCACCTTTCTCTCATGTAAGAACACCAAAATGATTCTTGAATAAAAATGCGCCACATCCTTTTTTTTCTGGAAAAAGAAACTGCCCTTTAGAGATTCAATGAGTGGGCTATTGGAAAAAATTAGGTGGCAAAACAGAGAAGTCAGTGATGTATCAAAAGACTTATTAATTCCAGCTCCCTTGGGAACTATACCATGCTTTGCTCAACATTACAAAAGATTGATAGGTGTGAATTATTCTCTACTGGAGGTGAATACCAAAGCATATTAAAAAGCAGTACCATTTCAATTGGATTTCCCATGTCCTGCCCACTGAATCAAGTTTTCTTCCATTTCACATACAACATTTATCAAAACTTTTCAACACTGAAAAAAAAAAAGAAAACTATTAACAGGAAACTGGAGTGGCCAATATTTGCAGAATAGTTCCTTCACTCTTAAATATTTCTAAAAGACTGTGACAAGAAGTGATATTTAAAAGCATTCAGTACATTAAAACAGAATATTTTTTACTTTATTTGACTTAATCTTACTCTATAACCACAGTAAATTCATATTTACATCTGATGTAACTATGGATCAAAATTTACATGGAAATATTTGCTTGAACATAATTGCACTTGCAAGCCTTCTCTCCTATTAATAGTCAAACTTGAATCTCAGTCTATACTGACACAAACCGTTGATGTACAGCAAAACAGCTTGGAAGGCAGGAAAAGCAATATTTCAACAATTCTTCAAGTTATTGTTGTTTCAGCACAAAAAAGACCATACTTACTTAATGAAAAATATTACCAATCTCTAGGGTATATAAAACAAATTTGTTTTAATGCAGCAGTTTTGGCTCATATTAAAAGCATGTGGAGATTAATTTCTTTCTTTTTGAAGGTTAAATGAGTTAACTCTGCCAACACTTACAGAAAAAGTTCTAATGCTCTTAAGCACTCCATAAAACCCCCAGGCCACAAAGTTCTCTTTTGGTGTCAATGTAGGTATCATGTGAAACACTAAACACCTAATAATTAAAATTTACAAACTAGATTCTTTTTTGCAAACTTTAAGGTATAAGCAAGAAATTTAATTTCTACATTCAGTCTAAATAAGTCCTTTTCATAAATGGACACTATTTTTAGGATACAATTATCCAGTTTGATCTGATATTAGAAGCAAAGTGTCAATAAAGACATGCATTTTTATACTGTTTTGTAAATGAATATTGAATAGAATACTGCCACCTTTTGGCTATGATCTGGCCTTAAAAATGCAACTTCTTTGCAAATTTCTAAAAACATTAGATATGTATTGATAGTTCTGAAGAAATCAGCCTGTCAACAGGTGAATGTTATGCTTATCATTAACATATTGTTGATGTAAGAATAAAACTTTTCATACTGAACTGCACAGTTTTCTCCTATTATTTCAGGATAATGAGCAAGTACTTTCACAAGGGCTTTTGTCTTTAGCAGAAAAGACGCATCCATAGCTTTGACAGCAAGCTAATGGAATTACTACTTTACAATCACTGCAATTCATGCACTCAATTTCATAAATACTGAATCACAGACTGAGTCTCAGAAAATTCTTGCTGATGAATTTAGTCTAATCATAAGCATTTAAAAATGTGAAAGGTTAAAGGCATGTAAGTATATCAGTAACCTCTAAAGAAGGAGTCTAAAGCATCTCACCATGAATAAATGATGCTACTAGAACAGGCAGTGAAGAAGAATTGGGATTTGGGGTTAATCCCTAGCAAGTGTTGCAAGTCATTGCAGAGAGATTCTCCCAACTGTGGGCTAATCAGGTTTCAATTTAATTCATTTATGCTGAATAAATTAAATAAGAGGATTTGATCCATCTTTAGGGAAGAGTTTGCTGATTAAAAAAATCAGGAAAATAAGTACTCCCTTTTTTGTTTCAGTATTTGTTTTATCTCTTGGGGTGTCTGATTACCAAGGTACATAGAAGGACTATCACTTCTCCATGGGCTACTTTAAATAAGATCCTATAAGCCTACAACATGTTTACTATAAATTCAGCTATCTCAACTCTCCAGTTTTGCACTGTCAGACAAAGTAACTAGTAACTTGATGAAAAATACAAAATCCCCACTAGAGTGCTTTAATTAAAAGGAAAAAGGTTCTTACTGAACTCCCTGTAAAATGCCAATGCCATAGTTAAGTGGAATAAAATTTTCATTTGTAAGCATTTTCATGTGCTTTAAATAACATGTTAAAAAGCAAAAAACATGAATCATTTTGCTACTTTAAAGGCAGTGTTCTTGTATCCTTTTCCCTACTATCATAAATACTTTGTATGTCAAAACTGTGTTAAATCCTATCAGAGTTAAGTAGAAGGAATTCACTAGACTGGAAGCTTAATTTCTATCAACAAGTATAAACACTTGAAACTATCCTGACAACATTTTGGAATTTCAAGATAGCATTCACATCTAGAGAAGAACAAACAGCAAGATTCCTATACTTTTAGCCACTAATGCACTGGTTTCCCCTTTTAAACCAATCCTATTTAAAATACCTGCATTTTTCCACATATTGACCATTGGCACAGGGAGTTTTTACACAGAAAGCAAAACTGTGCAGGCTCAGTTGGAACCTTTTATACAGCAAATTTGTTCTTCAGAATTAAGTAAGTGTATAAATAATTCCCTTCAGACACTTTCTTCCCCATTTATCCTATTCCAAACATTTTACCCAGATAATCTAAAGAAGACAACTAGGAATATTTACAAAATGCCTGGTTTTGGAAACAAAATTTAAAGCAGCATTTAACTCTGACAAATAGCCCTCACTAACCTTTAAAAATTTGCCTGTAGGGATAAAATGACAAATGACTCTCACAATGGGACTTATTAGACTTTTAGACTATTGCTCTAACAGGGCCCTTCAGGAAATACTGTTTCAGATTATATCAGCACTTCCATTTTTCAGGGCCTAATAACTCAGTTTGAAAAAAATAACCAACCAAAAGTAAAACAAAAACCACACACACACCTTCCCTGGGGGATGAAACTTAACACATGATGTCATGAATGAACCTTGCTTCAAAATTTAAAACATGTAAGTTTCACAACATTCTGCGCTTGTATGCAGCTCATGATGCTCATGATATTTCAGAAATAAGAATATTGTAAAAGATTAGCATAGGCCACTGAAATGTTTTCAGTGTTTTGAGAGGGGAAGAAAAATTTGACAATGTCTTTAAATGTCTTAAGGTGATTTAACATAGCAGTGAAAATGCTGTGCTGCTGCAGGCAATATTAGCTGCTAAACATATGCTCTGGTCCAAATCCTCTATCTGTTTCAGACCCCTTAAAAACCACTGAAGTCAACAGACAAATCCCACTGCCTTCAAAAAGTTTGGATCAAACTCCTTAAGATTATATCATGCCACAGACAACAATATGGGATATACCAGACATTTAGAAATACCAGTCTTGTTAGATCTCCATAATTACACCCTCCTTGCCTAAGACATCTGTTGACTGAAAGCAGTAATACATATTGTAGAGATGAACATTTGTATTAGAAGTTCAACTGTGAGAAAGGAAAGTCAGCTTTCCCTTCACCTTTCTGGCTGAGGCTGCATTCAGAGCAGGGATTCTGAGCAAGCTCACAGAGGCAATCACAGCATTATGGAGTAGCTTTGTTCTCAGATGGACCAGAAGCACACAGCCACAGGGTGGTTGGCTGACAGAAGTGCCTAAACCATTTCTCCTTCTACTGCATTTTCCTGAAGCAGCCATGTTTATTACATATCTGCTAAAACACTTAAGTGGTGGACTCAGTAGAGGAATGTTAGTAATAGGCAAGTATCTTTATTTCAGATACTCCTTTACTCCTCCAATTACATCTTCCCTTTTTAATCTACTCTTTCATTATAAAAATTTTCAAGGTGTTCTTCAAACTATATTCCCTGAGAGTTCAAAATGTTAAGGCCGTACAGTATGATTACTAACAGTGAGAATTTAGAAGAGTTGGAAGATGTAAGAAAGCCTGTCTCTCAAACATCTTAACATGGAACTGGCAACAAATTTACAAAGGGTGCCTCAAAATAGAATTTAAAAATAAAATATAATAAAATCCAAACCAAACTTTGTCTGATCTTTGCTTTTGATATCTTACACCCATCAGATAGGAACACTGATATGTGTTCTGCTTCAAAAGCATTGAGTTCCTCACATTTTGTAAGGCAGCAATCTCTTTACTATGGCACCTTACTGACTCTTTGAATATGTCCAGACTGGTCTGCAAGCTTTGTGGTGACTCTCGGACTAAACCTCCTAAATATCCAGACCCTGTAAGTAAACCTGGATTTCCTATTAAAAGAAAGAAGTGCTCTTACAGCTCGTTCTTATATGGAAAAAAAGATGACAGGGTGCATAGGCAGCAGAGAGTTCTTCATGAGCACAGAGAATTTGTTTCCTTTTCTGCCCATGAGCTACTCACCTATCTTTAATACTTTAACTCATGTCCTGTTATATGACTTGTTCCAGCAGATGTTTTAGTTGCTGTTTCTCTTACTCATTTTTATCCCTATTTGGATCTGCTGTGCCATCTCCCACATTGTACCCCCCTAAAATTGTCCTTAGCTTATTTCTTTGAGCTGTCTTTGTGTAATTTATTATCTCCATATGATCGTCTAGTAATATTCTTACACAACTTTATCTCATGTATCAATCATCCATTCTATGTATTGTCCCACAATTATCACAATGAATGTAGGCTACTGCAGCTGTGGAAGAACAATGCCTTCAAAGACAGCTCTCAAACAAAAGGAGAGAAATGAACATCTTCACCACAACCCCCGCCCCCGTGAGAAATTGTGCTTTCCACTGTCTTAGACTCATTACTGACTGGAGGCCCCTACAACAATTAAGTACTCCAAGAGACCAGAGTGAGGTCAGATCTCTTCCTCTTTTCCTGGTCCTGCCACCAAGCTATTGTGCTAGCTCTCACTAAGTCTTTATCATCTCCCTGCTTCAATTTTCCTCCTCAACAAATGCGCCTAAAATGTTATCCCTCCTGGAGAAGTTAATTTGAGATGAGTACAGGGAACACTGTAAGATTGGAATGTTTTTCTTGTGGTTAGCATGGTGACGCAGTCCACTTCCCATGGACAAAGCCCGAGAACAGGCAGGGTTTCTTTTTGTATTTTCAGGCATCTTTGGTGCATTGCTGTTGCAGGAAAAAAAAAAAAAAAAAAAAAAAAAGCAATAGCAAGCAGGTGATGAATGTGTCTACACCAGTGTGAATATATAAAATGGAACTTTATACCCTCAGGAAGACTGCTGGTTTCCACTGGCAACCAGTACAGTCTGGATATAAATTTTG
Source organism: Serinus canaria (assembly GCF_022539315.1). Taxonomy (NCBI): domain Eukaryota; kingdom Metazoa; phylum Chordata; class Aves; order Passeriformes; family Fringillidae; genus Serinus; species Serinus canaria. The sequence continues at coordinate 133,908,839 of NC_066315.1, read as the reverse complement.
ATAATGTTGTGACTGAACAGCAGCACATCCCAACTCCTCCAATTAATACAGAGACAGAACCTCCAATTAGGAGGCTGATCATGCATTGTGTTTCTACACAGACTACTTGAGAAAATGGGAGACTAGAGGCCTCAAAGGAGGTTCCCCCCCCAAAAAAAAAAAAAAAAGAAAAAAGAAAAAAAAAAGACATGGCTTTGGAGAAAAAAAAAAAAAAAGAGGCCTGGAAAAAAGGCAACGAAAATCTCAGCTGGAGTAAAGATCTCAGGGGTCAAGGGGTATGTGTAGAAACAACTGCCAGGGGGTGCTCAGGGACCTTGGTCTGTAAGGATTGAGGCCAGCAGCCACAAGTAGCGGCAAAAAAAGATCCAACATGGCTTTGGCTCCAGCATTCCTGGACCAGCCATGACCTCTCTGCTGAGAAGGAAAGCCAAGACCTACTAAATATAATGCTGGGGATGAGCAAGTCCATGTGAAATAATCTAATAGAGTGAAACCACTCATCTTGTTGGTTCTTGAATGAACCCAAGTAACCAGATCCACTATGGCTGTTAGTTCCTGCCTTGCCCATGAACATTACAAGGATTACAACATTACATATCCTGTTACAGAGTCCCATCCTTTCTGAAGAAATGCTGTCTGACACTGATGCACAAGGCTGTGGATGTATTAGACCATTGTGAATACAGTTTATTTGTAGGATTTGCCATGGTGACTGTGACCATTATCATGACCTCATGAAAACAGGTACAGTAAGGTACAACCCTCACCCAGGTGTGAAATATACTGCCTGTATTTATACAGCATGCTCAGCTGACATCTCCAGATTGCCCTGTAACCCATTTTATATAGTCCAGAGACTCCCACAGCAAGGCACTTAGCACTACCCGCAAATATTCAGCACCACCTCTTTCCAAGCTACTCACTTCTGTGGAACTACAACAGGTAGGCAGGACGTGGCCTGGCAGCTCCTGTCCTGCCCTACAACAGAACTGAAGAATGGACACAGGGCTGTGATTTCTGACACCCCATCCTCCATGCTACCAGGGCCAGCCTAGACTCCAGTAAATGGAGAAGGCTGACAGCAGACAACAATCCTGAAATGACAAATTATTCCTTCAGTAAATGCAGGTAAATATGCAGCTACCAGGAAATATAAAGACTATCTCTGGTTTTAATTGTAAGCTCTTCCTAAGTTACCTGAAATGAATGTCTAGACCATATGCTCACAGTACCTCATCTGCCCTGTCCACTTTCCTGAACAACAACCCTAAGTCTCTCTTCTCCTAAAATTCAGCCCTGCTGCATGAGAACACTACCCCATGCAGATGAAATTACGTATTTGGCAACCTAAGCCAGTGTGTAGGGTGGGCTGGTTTTTTTAAAAAAGTGTACATAGAAAAATAATAAGTAGAAGAAATACAGCTCCCTTCCACCTCTTCCTGACTCTGAACTGTTTTCTGATGTTAAGTTTTTGGCCAGGTCCACCACCTGATTACAGAGCTATGGATTTTGAACCTAAAAAAGACAGAACATGTATGAAGCATTATACATCTTTCTTTCCCTGTTCCTCCTTGTTTCTCCCCTTAAGCTCTTTAGACAGCTTACTTGAGCAATCATTTATTGTGGGATTGATCTATCTATTTGTGTCCCAGTTAGCAGGGTTTCTCAGAAGGTTGTGTCATGCTTATGTTAAGAGCTGTGGACTTCTGGGTCACAGCTGACCAGATCCTAATGAACCTAGTGGGCAAGCAGGGCATACAGTGGTTAAATTTGAGTATTACTTTGCTTAGGTACTTTAGAATCCTGTACTTAGGAGTCAAATTTAGGATTGTAAATGTTACACATTTGCAGCCCTTATTAGAGCAATATAGTATCCATAAAGTGTCACAATTACTGAAAGGAAGATGACCAATAGCACAGCAATAAAGTAGAAACAAATGCAAAGCAATAGTAAAAAGTGTACAATATAATAAAAGATGAAAACATAATGAAAATTAATTCCACAGAAACTGATAAATTTCTGCAGGCCCTACCTCACATAGATGAATGTGACAAAAAAATATTTTACCCTCCCTTACTCTGAAAAAAGCTCAGTGAATATCTTACATTTCAAGAAATGTACCCACTTACTACATAAAGCCTAAAGTTTACTACCCTTTTACCAAAGTACACAAGAAAAAAATCCTCCAAATTTTCTGTGAATTAAAAAGATTTTTAAAAGATTTTAAAATATTGAAACTTGAAAGTAAATGTCTTAAGCTAAGATAGTTTCAAGCTTCATTTCCTGAACAATGAAAAGGGAAGCAAATATTTAAATCCAAAGGCAGAAACTGTATCTGAAACAGGTCATGAAACTCATACCTACAACCAGATTTATATCAACTTCAGATGATTTTTAAATTACAGTTTCAAAAAAAGTCTAGTGATATATTTATCACCTTCAACTCAGATTTTCATGTACAATCATTCTATAACCACTTACTATTTCATAATTGAACCTAAACTAATCCAACAGTCAAGGATAGAAAAAGAATATACAGTAAGCCCTGCTTACTGTTCACTGGCATGTAGAGTCCTTTTCAGATATGAAGTTACCAGGATCCAAGGGAATGGCCTGAAGTTGTGTCAGGAGAGGTTTAGCCTGGATATTAGAGAAAGGTTCTTCACCTGGAGTGTAGCTGGGCACTGGAACAGGCTCCCAGGGAAGTGGTCACAGCACCAGCCTGACAGAGTTCAAGCAGCATTTGGACAATACTCTTGGGCACCTGGTGTGATTCTTTGGTATGGTCCTGTGCAGGGCCAGGAGTTGGACTTGATCCTTGAGGGTCCCCTCCAACTCAGCTTTTTCTGTGATTCTGTGAAAATAATATTCACTTCAAGTTGTTGCACATTCATTATATTGAAACTTTTTCATAATAGCCTATTATTTTTCCCAAGTATCCTGGGGATTCAACATTTAAAGATATTTCCCACTGAGAAATTTCACTTTTCCCCCTCCTTTTTATTTCCCCTTTCTTCTTTTTTTTTTTTTTTTTTTTAATAAATCAAAAGAGGGAACATTTTTCAGTTACTTAAAGCATGACTTATTGTACCTCTTAATGTATAAAGCTATTTTGAAAAATAACTTTAGAGCATTTTATTTTGAAAAGCCTCATTTTTTTTTTCTCTGATCTCCAGCTCAAGTGTACTTGAACTGCAATGGTTTTTCTTCAAATCTCTCTCCTGTGAACAACTTGGGATTGGAAAGCAAACCTGGTTTATTTCATGCTCTTCCATCATCACCAATAAGAAAGATCTGAGATTAAATTATGCCCTTCCTCGTTGATTCCAATACTCTGGGATAAAAAGCTTTACTTACAATTTCCTTTGCCTAGTTTTGTATATTTAAAGTACACTATGTCATACTTACAGAGCCAAATTCATTTATTCCTTAGCAATCCAGCAAAGCTCACTGAAGTATTCTGTAATTCCCAGGCATTGTTCTGCCTTATAACAAGCATTTAAAGTCTCTCTTGAAAGCACAGAATTAGACAAGCTGGTAACACTTGAGATGCATGCATTATTTTCAAATAAAATTATAATTCCTTCTATATTTTCTTGTTACCATGATGAACATAATCAAAATTGTACCATAGGGTGAAAAGGAAGGGACTATTCCTGTGTAAAATGTTCCCCTCTCCAATCCTTTCACATTACTATATTCTCAAAAAAAATCAAGGTAATAGACCAAGAATAAGCCCATATTATATGGTTTTTAACAATTATCATTTTAACCCTATCATGTGTCAGTATAATATACCTGATGTAACCCTTAGGAGAATTTTAGTCAGCAGAGACATCTGCATTTGTAGGAGATTCACCTCTTAAAACCTTTGTTCCAACAGGCATCTTGGAAGTATAAGCCATGAGAAAGGGAATATTTTTCCTTACAAGTAGAGTGTAAATATAAACCCTCTTTCCCTATGAAATAACTATCTTTTCACTTCGTCTTGTTCTTCCCAATCCCCTTTGTGGAGGGAAAGGGAAAGTATTTTATTTATCTGTTTTACAAAAACCTAGGATTGGTTGGAACCTTGACAGAGAATATATTAGAACTGACTGACTTCACTGGATTCAAATCATCAGTGAACCTTGCAACACAACAGCTTCATAAATTGTTTGGGGTGTAATATAAGGGGAATAGTTCAAAAAAGACAGAAAACATCACACTGAAAGTTGAGGATAGAGCCTAACACAGTCTAGAGCCCACTGGTGAAGTACCATCAGGTAAGCATTTCTGCCCTTGGCTTTTTAATATGTTCACAGTTTCAGGTGAGGAAAATCTGCTTATCCCAGTTCCACTAGGAAAATGCAGAGTAACTCCACTAAGTTAATTATAATTACATTAGGTAAGTTCTTCAATATTCTTAAACCAGAAAAAAATGTATCAAATAATTATAAAGTCATAATGTGGTACAGAATCACAGAATGAATCAGCTTTGAAAAGACCTCCAAGATGACTGAGTCCAACCTATGACTGAACACCACCATGTACCCCAGGCCATGGCACTGAGTGTCAAATCCAGTCTTTCCTTATCCAGGGACAGTGACTACCCTTTCTGTGAAGAAATTCTTCAGATATTATTCAACGTAAACCTCCCCAGGCACAACTTTAGACTGTGTCCTCTTGTCCTGTCCTTTGTTACCTGGGAGAAGAGCCCAAACCCCACTTAGCTACACCCTCCTTTCAGGGAGTTGTAAAGATGATTAGATCCCCCTAGCTCTCTCCTCACAGCACTTGCATTCCAGGCCCTCCCTCATCTCCATCGCCCATCTCTGGACCCACCCAGCACCTCAATGTCCTTCCTGACCTGAGGGGCCCAGAACTGGGCACAGCACCAAGGTGTGGCCTCACCAGTGCTTAGAAGAGGAGGACAATCCCTGCCCTGGTCCTGCTGGCCACACTACTGCTGATAGAGGCCAGGTGTCATTGGCCTTCCTGGACACCTGGGCACAGGCTGGCTCATGTTCAGCTGCTGGCTCATGTTCAGCACCTCCAGGTCCTTTTCCACTGGACCACATCCCACTGCTTGCATTTTGGACTCTAGTGTTTCATAATTTTTTTGCCCAGATAGTTTAAATAGCACACCAACATAAATATGGATTTTATGATGATTCAGCTGAATTATGAGATACCCTTTTTGTAAATTTGAATGCTATCCAGAAATAGTTGACAGCACTGAATTCCTCCAGATGATATATTCTTGATTTTAGAAATATTTCTGTTTTACGCAGTGTAAAAGTATTTATGGAATGCAGGATTTAAAAATTGTTTTCAGGTACAAAGTCAAAAGAAAAAAGATAGCAATATAATTTCTGAATTACAAATGAAATTAAAAAAAAAAACCCAAGACAAGTTACATAAGGTTTGAATCATATCAACGGATGTGGAAGAAGTTAATAGATTCAATTTCCCTTTGATAATGTGAGACAGAAAAACATTTTACTATGATTTCCTAGCGATTATTTACTTCTAACAATTCAAAGAATGTTGGATTCCACTGTCATGTTAACAATAAGATAAATGACAACCAATTATGTAAACAGAATCCTTCAGATAAAATTTCCTCACTATTTAGGAATTATGAAATCAAAAGACTTAGCCCAAGCAAGATACATTCCTGTTGATTTATTTAGGATAATCTTCTAGATAATTCTAGCCAAATGCTTTTATTTCATTAACCAAACTAGCAATCTTAAGTACATTGGTGCTAAAAATATCAAGTACAGAATTTCCAGAAGAGAAGAACTTCATTAGGTTAGAGGACTTCAGCCACAAGCCTGTTCTATGTCAAAAATAAAATTTGGCCTAGAGGTACTATGCTTTGTATAATTCCTCAGTCAGGTGTCTGTGCAAGAATTCCAAATAAACTCACATTTCCTGTTATTCAGTTAACACTGGCTAAGACTGTTTTGCCATGAAAGCTTAAATGTATTTTAGAAAAATTTTACCAAGAGGGTGAATAACTCGCTAGATGATACAGCCAAAGCTGTCAAACACTCTCTTTTTAAAACTAATCCTCAGGACAGTGTATGTTTCACTGAGGGAATTTAAAACAGTTTGCTTGATATTTTGCCTTGGCACAGTATTGTTTTAAGTCTTATGGTCTTCCTCTAAAAGGAGGAAGACCATAAGACTTAAAACTTAAAACCTTCCTTCTGAAGCTAGTTCTTGACATCTTTTCACTCACTACTGCACCTGTTTCTTGCAGACACTAATTCATCAGCTAAAACCAAGCACTGTATGGGGCCTTGGATGCTTTAGCATTTTCTAGTGCTGAGAGTCTTCCACTGGCAGCTCTGTAACCTGACTGTCATGAGGAGAAACCAGTGGCAAGTTTGAACAGGCCTTCGTGAAACCCACACTGTTATTATGGGAAAAATAACAAAGGAAGATAGTTTTCACCATTAGAGATTATCTATGCCATAAGTGATACATCGGTATCAAAGTATAGAGTATCTACAACTACTATGAAAAATACTAGGCTGCCTTGCAGATAAAAAGGGATTCTTTCTCACAGATGATGTTCTCAGAAGAGTATTACTAACACAAAATGACACATATCACAGACTGATATGGAAGTGTTAACAATTCAGTGTCACGTGAAGAATTACTTCATTAACGCTGCACACTTTTTTTCCTTTATAAGGCATCATTAAGATACAATGAAGTCTTACCTCTAAAAACCAGCCTGTCACATCCTTAATTCTACAGCCTTAACATCTTTCTGTTAAGGTGGGGAGAACATCACTAGCTGCCTGAATAGTGGCTTAATAAGTGTTATGACCTTCTTACTCCTCACCTCCAATTTACATTTAAAACAAACCATCCAAGTCTAAAATTAACCTGTACTACAACTATACTAACTTGCTATTCCACATGAACAGCTATTGTAGCTACCGTAGACATTGTCTGAAGTTATGTGAATCACAAAACAAATTAATATGCCTCTGCTCATGAAAAGAAAAGTTTCCTAATGACAAAGGTTTTAGTCATGCTTCATAAGAGATGAGGCTTGACTTACTGAACTCAACTATGTGTCCTGACAAAAATCACTAGAAAACTTACAAAGTGTAACAGGGAAAGAAACCTTTTATCTTTCTGGAGAGTTAACATGGTGAATCACAGAATCATTTAGGTTGGAAAAGTCCTCTAAGATCTAGACCACCATTAAACCATGTCCCTAAGTGCCACATCCAGACATTTTCTAAATACCTTCAGGGATGGGGACTCAAGCACTTCCCTGGGCAGCCAGTACCAGTTCTTCCTTACAATGGCTACAAGTAATATGCAAGTTATCAGCAGTATTACTGATTCTTCCATTTCTGTTGTTAAACTCAGCAAAACATTTCTGGTTGGAGTTCCCTGCGTAAGCCATTGTCCAGCGGCTCCCCAGCCTTTTTCCATCTCATCTGGCACAGCCTCCCCACGGAGAGCTTGGAAACATGGCCAACATGGATCAAGCCGTAGCAAACATTTCACTGGGTGCCAAGGACAGCTTAGGCCCCTTTTCAGATTCTCATTATCATATTAGACGGAGATCAAGTCAAGCTCACACACGACGCACAAAGTGTGGGAGCTGCGCTCACAGCTGCTTTCGGGAGATGATCACCCCTCCAGAAACCATCCCGCCCCAGGTGCCCAAAGCCTCGCCGAGCATTTGCTCACGCGCTCCACCGGCGCCTTCACCCCACGCAAGCACAGCCCCCACAGCGCGCACAGGAGCGGCCCGGGACCCGCACTCGGAGCGTTCCCAGAGCGGCCCGGGCGCCAGAGCGGGGAGAGGGGAGAAGAAAGCGAGGGGAGAGGAGAGCGCGGCCATGCCCCCACCCCCGGCTGCGGGCCGGGGCCCACAGTGCGCAGGCACCGGCTCCCCGCCGCTGGCGGGGCGGGGCCGCGCAGGCGCAGCGCCCACAAGAGCCGCGTCGCGCCTCTGCCTTTCCTCTCTCTGCCGGCTCCAAGATGGCGGAGTACGACCTGACCACCAGGATCGCGCACTTCTTGGACCGGCACTTGGTCTTCCCGCTGCTGGAATTCCTTTCTGTCAAGGAGGTGCGTGTCTCTCCTGAGGGTGGGGAAGACGGCTGTGGGAGCGGGAAGGTGGTAGGCCCAGCTGCCGGTGCTTCCCGTGGGCCTGGGTGCGCCGGGGCTTCCTCCCGTGGGCCTGGGCGCTGCGCGGGCCGGGTGCGGCCCGTGGGGGATTCGGAGCCTCCGTAGAGAGGAGCTCGAGACTCCTGTGCCGCGTGGGTCGAGGGGCGAAGGGTGTGGGGCTGCCCGGACACGGACGGGAGCAGAGCCGAGAGGAGGCCTGAGGGAGCCGCTCCTTGATCACGCCGCGCAGCTCCTCGGTGCCTCGCTTGCGAGGCAGCGCAGACTTCGTCCACTTCCTCCTTCTTCGGATTTGGCGTAGTGTCTTTTCCTCACCTGTATTTGGAGAAAGAAGTCAAAACTCTCCCTTGCAGCCGCAGTCCCGCGGCGTGGGCCACCCTCGATAGCCCCGCAGCTCTTGGTGCTCGGGCCGTCCTTAGCCGGAGCTCTGGGCGGTCCGTGGGGTTATGCCAATCATGCTAACTAATTTTAATTTGAAACCTGTGTCATCACGAATTTATGTTGGAAACAAATATAAGTCCTTTCTGGAGTTATCCCTTGTTAGTCTTCTTATGTATTTTTTTAAGTTATAGTGTTACAAAGAATATAGCAATGCTGGAGATACCTCAGATGAGTGCTTCAGACTAAACTCATCAGTCTAAGCTATTTTAAAATGGGAGCGAAATGTGGAGAGTTATGTAAGTTTTTCATTTAAAGTAGATGCTGTTTTAGCCTTTAGATAGGAACTGATGAAGCATGTGTGCATTGAGACAACTTGACCTAGCCAGCTGTCACGTCTAGCATGAGGAGTTTGCTTAATGCCTCTCATCTTGGGGGCATTTGTACATTAGCATTTTTATGTCAGCTGAAGTTAATTAAACAGGTAATTTTGTGATGTTAGTTTTGAATAACACAATGTTCAGAGCCGAATTAAACTTCTACAGATTCTATATCTGAGATGTCCACAAATGTGGTGTGGTGAGTTGTAATATGGCTCTTGTGCAAATATGTTTTTGAGGAATATGCTGGGTTTGGCCCTTGCCTACAACTTCAATATCTAACAGTAGTTTGCAACTCACGTATAAATTATGGAATATGAACTCTAAAAAACAATTTGAGAGGTTTAAGTACACCATTCAATTACGTAGCTACTCTAAGTTTGTTTTTATGCTATAGACCTAGCAACATATTTTAGGTTAATTTGCCCTACAGTTAAATTGTGAGTTTAATCTTGTGCCTCTCTTCTGAAGTCCACTTTAAATAATTTATCTAGTCCTCACTAGATAAATTATTTTGTGGAAAGTACTAAGTACTTTGAAAGAAAAGCATGATTAAGTTTTTTTTTTATTTTTTAAGTAAATTTAAAAATTTTTTGGATTTTTGTAAAAGGAATTATTATTCCTGTTAAGAGACTAGTAATAGTTACTTGACTTCTCATTAGCTTTTGAAGTACCTATTTTTGTAGATAGCAGGAAATATTTAATATTTTATCAAGACTAAAAATGCACAGAGGCTTTATAGTAAGTACTCTTAACGGTAGAGCAGTGAGATTTGATACTTAAAACAATTCAGTTGTACAGAAGTCCATTAACTGTGCCATAAGAGTAATACATAATATGAATTGAAACTCCTTAACACTATTCAGATGAATCTGTTAGTAATTCCTTTTTCAGATATACAATGAAAAAGAGCTGCTCCAAGGAAAACTGGATCTCCTTAGTGATACCAACATGGTGGATTTTGCTATGGATGTGTACAAAAATCTTTATTCTGATGAAATTCCTCATGGTAAGCTGCTCATTTAGATGTAACCTTGTTTTTCAGCCGTTCTGTCTAACATAATAAATAACTGGTGGTAATTGCTTGTTGTGTGCAAAAACTGGAGTACTGTTTAACTTCAGCGTTACCAGAAGGATGTGCAATACTGAGACAAGCAGAATACCCCAATCCTGGGAAGTTTGGGTTTGTTGGTCTGTAAGGAACTTAACCTTTGAGTGACCTCTTAGTATTTCAATGCTGATTTGGTGATTTCAAGCGCTTTAAAGGTATTGCAGTGCAGCTAATGGAGTTGCAGTAGCTTTTCATCTGTCAAATTAAACACTTGTACTATGATTTGGTGTTATTTGGTGACTTTAAAGCATTCAGTATGTTAAGATTAGAGTTGCATTGTAAGTAATTTCATTGATTTGTCTGTGGCTATTTTTAGACTTAGAGAAAGCTTTTTTGAAAATGTGTGTTTTCCTCAGTTTTGGCAATATAAGAATTGCTGCTTCTCTAGGAGAAAATAAATTTAAGATTATAATGAATGTGATTTCTTACTGTCTTATCCATAATTTTGATAACGTCTCTGTTTACTACTTAAATTTCTATCATCTTGAGGAGCATTGGGGAATGGGGAGAAAATAGATCATCTAGCTTTGTCTAATTTCCATTCTTCATGGGTGTTTTGATTTTAAGGGTTTTTTCCAAGGTTTTTTTTTTTTTATAGATTGGCTGTTTCATTTTTTTTTTCTTCCTGGTCTGGTCTTTCAATATCCAGTGTCTTCCTATTTCTCCGTCTTTTTTTTGTGTTGGTGAATTCCTCGTCTTTTTCTTAGCTATTTGGACTACAGTCTATTTTGCTGCATCTTAGGAGGAAGAGATCTTGGGTGCTTTTGCATTCTTCCTCTGGGTCTTGCTCTTTCCAGGCCCTTGAAGCTGCAGAGATGGCCATTCTTCTCTTTGGAAGAAGAGAATTGATAGGCTTATGGACATTGGAGTCAGTGTTTTGACCGAGTCTGCTAGCATTAGGTGGGCATTATTATGGGCATGTGTACTGTGACACATGGGACTGCTAATGAGAACCGGGGCGGTTCACTTCTGTAGTCTCAGAAACAGTTGTAGTAATAGCTGCACCTTCAGGTTACTTAACAGCTCTGCTGATTAAAAAATTGCTGTATCAAGGCTATTAAAAAAAATCCCAAAGTTGAATAGGTATTCCTCTTTCTTTCCCTGCTTCAGTTTTTTGAACTGTTGAATATTCCTGTTATCAGTAGTAATTAAGGAGTAAAATACCAAAGCAGTAAGCAAGACAAGAAATAGCAATTCTAGCAGACTTCCACAAAGTAACTACTCCAGATGTCTTCAGAATTCTGTTTATGGCCAGTTAATTAAGCAGATTGTGTCAGAGTTTAGCTTCATAAGGTCACAGCTGCAAGAAAACTGGATGAATTTTCTCCCTTGGAGAGCTCTGTCTTATGAAAGACCAGAAATGTCCACACCTGTTTGAAAATAGTGTAAGAAAAGCACTACATCTCTTACAATTTTACATCATCAGTTTGGCAGGTTTTTGGATTTTTTTTTTTTTTAATGGAGACTTACAGTTGCTTGATGTGTGGCTTTTATTCAATTAACATAAGCAGAGCTAGTTCTTTCACACATTGTTCAGGGTGCTTGCTTGCACAGCTTCCTATGCAAAGGCCTTAACTTCTGCCACCTTTCTGGTATGTGTCACCTTCTTGTATCAGCGCTTATCAGAATGTGTGTATGGACAGGTGGTTCCTTCTTGTGGAATCACTGGCATCATCAGAAGTTTACACTATCCTTTTTTAAGACTTCACTGTTTAAAGTACTCAAAACTAAGTTCACTTACACAGTTATAATTAGAAATGTCCCTGCACGATTTATAGTTGCTTTTGTCTTGTCTTCCATAAGATCAACTTACAATTACACACCCAGGAGATGTCGCAGGAAAACATTTTCGTATTCTTAGTAAGTCAACTGAACGTTTTTCTTTCATCTGTTTCTTCTTCCTCTTTTATAACCTCAAGAGTTAACTGAAGGTGGAGATAATTTCTCCTTATTGGAACACTTCCTGTCAGGCAAGTTGTTCTCATATTTAGGTTGTGTCACCATTATGGTGTTAGCCACCTTGGATGTCCTGTTCAAATATCTGTATAGTCAAATCATGAAAGAAATGTCAACTCTGTTCACCATGGCATTGAGTGTTCTGGTGTTTGGCTCACTTTCACAGTTTCCTGCATTTATCTCCTGGGATTTAGTCTTGGCTTCTCTGATCCTGTGTGTTTCACATGCCCAATGTCAGGGTGGTTTTCCCTTTTTTTTTTTTTTTTTTTATTTTTAACATATACACTTTTCCAAATTTTAAGGCTTCATTTTATTGCATTGCTAGCACTTGGTGAGGAATCTGGGGTCTGTGTAAAATAACCACCCTAAAACTCTTAGTTGAATTTCCTAACAGTTTTTCTTAAAGGACTTAATGTTTCCATTAAGCACAGAGTGTTCAAAAATCATAATTTTGCAGTTGGAGCTGCTTGAAGTCTTTCCTGTCAATTTTTAGTTAAGTATGTTCTAAATGTTCTTTCAGAACCTGATCATCAGTCAGAAGAAAATCAATATTCATGGTATTATTGGATTGTTTACTTTTTTGCAAGTTTATTTGGAATAAGTGAACTTAGTTAAAGGTGGTTTCTCCCTTAATGGAAGCCTGAGGAGACCTTGTCTAATACAGACTCTGCTCCAGCTGTACCTGCTGTCTGGTGGCCTCCACTCAGGAGGAAAAAAACCAAATGTTAGGAGTTTTTAGTAAGTTACAGAATTGTTATGCACAGCTGGGTTTGAGACTCGCCTGAGAGGACAGGTGAGGTAGGAATTGGGAAGATGTGTTCAAGTGTCAGCACCATGTAATTACAGGCTGGTTCATGCAAAAACCTAAAGCATTATATTCAAGTCTTTTTGTTTGTGTTCAGCTTTGCGTGAGAAGAGAACAACTGTTGTTGCACAGCTGAAGCAACTTCAAGCTGAAACAGAACCTATTGTCAAGATGTTTGAGGATCCAGAGACTACGAGGCAAATGCAGTCCACTAGGTAATTTCTAACATAATTTGTCAGGATGGCTTGTTGGTACCTCTCAAGTGTTGCTGCTGGGAATGCTTTCTGTGTAGTAACTGCAAGAAAGACATTTTTATTTTCATATAGTATGTAAGTAGTGCTTGTAGTCAGGTAGTTGAAATTGCTGGACTCTTTTCAGTGCTTTTACCTGTTATGCAAAAGACATCTATTGTTGTTAATGTTTGTGAATCAACTTGGTACAAGTGACAGTCATCGTCCAGTGCAGTCCAACCACAGGCACATTTTTGTTTGGCTTTGATCAGGTTTAGGGTTTTTTTGAGGGAAAATACAGGCTGAAACAGTTCATGTTTTCTTTTCTGCCTTCCAGAAAAGGTTATGGAGTGTCATATTAGTCTGGGAGGTGGATGGGCATCCTTTCATCCTCAGAGGTGGATGAGCATCCTTTCATCCTGAGAGCACATTTCTTCAGGGTGTTCTGTCCTTTTCCTGCTTACTCTCTCCAGCCCCAAACTGTTCCAGCTTGTTGTTGTAAGGTTGTGCTCATAATAGTCTTTCTAGGATGCACCCCATTTCTTTTAAATTTTCTTACGGGAGTAATTAAAGTAGAATGAGTTTGTCTGCACATTCACCGTGGTTAAGGTTGAATTGGGCTCTGTAGGAAAGAGTTCAGCTGTAGTCACTGAGGAGTAACTACAGCTTCAGCAGAGAAGTGGGCAGCTATTTGTTTGGCATAAATTACTCCTTGTTTCCTTTACTGTTACTCCTATTGTAAGTGTGTCTGGCAAACTGGAATAATAATTGGATCCCTTCTTCAGCCTTACCTGCCCTAAAATTTTAAGTAGAGCATACTGTATCAGACAGCGAACCTATGGCTTAACTTGAATTTGAAGGTGAAGCCTGTACTTGGATTTATTGTTGGCAAGATTATGCATCCACTGATACTGTAACATTGGGAAGGCTGCAACACTGCTTGTGGATTTTCTTAGAAAAGTATTGAATGTACAAACTCTTCCTTGTAGTCTGCAGAAATCTTCTGTATGAATATACATTTTTTGTGAACAAACTCCCTGAAGAATATGGGTCCCTCAAGGGAGAAGAATTTGATTAAAATTTACTCTGTTTCAAATGCACGTTATTCTTTTTTTCTTGCCTCTGTTCTGTGTTCCACTCTTTGCATTGTTTTCATAATTTGTTACAGATCAGTTTAGATCTTGGTTAGTGCAGAAATTGTGAGGTGCAGTGTGTTATGTCTCAATGCACCCATGAAACAAGATGTCAGTAGGAATCATGAAACCTGTAGCTTTACAGCACGTCAGGAGAAGGTTGTTTTCTATCCTGATACCACCAGAATGTACTTAAGCTTCTGCTGTAAAACCATTTCTAACTCAAGAAACTGCTTTTGCATCTGATTTCAGAATGGATGTTTATTTCAGATAATTACATAAAGAAAAAGGAATTGCATTTGTTTATGACTTGTGATTATGCAAAGCCAGGAGTCACTTGCTTTTATAGGTATAGCTTTGAAAGTGAAAATCTCAGTTACTATGGCAATTGAGCCTGTCTAAAAACTATTCAAATCTAATTGAATATACAGAGGTCTTGTCCAATTCTTGCTTTGCCTTTAGCCAGTTTTTTTAATAATAATTAGCCTAGAAAAATGTTACTAAAATACCAGCATTTTGTGGGGAATATGCTCTGCTACTTGACTTCGGATTCACAAAAGTTGGTCAATAATAGGTACTTCGAATTGGAAATGCCTTGTTTGGGAGCAAGAGAGACAATACATTCAATAAATGCATGGAATATAACTTGCCTAATGCTATAGAGTATTAGCCCTGCTACTCATCTAGAGCAACTTTTGATTTAGAACTGGTATGTGATTTGTGTTTATAAAATACCTGGAAACTTCACAGCTTAGAAGTTCTGATTTTGGTGATTGGCTTGGGAGTAGTTCTAATCCAGGTTATTGGGGTTAGATAGGTAGAACTGGGCTGAAATATGTCCCATCTGTCTAGAGTAGTGTGCTGTAGATAGCAGAAACAAGTTTTGATTCTTTTGGGAATTTCTGCTGGTGATTTTAAATCTGCATCAAATTCAGATAGCTGCATATTATTGAGACTTTAGATCATGACTTGATCCATGATGGAGCTGTTTGGAATATCCAGCTCTGAATGAGTGAAGGGGATTTTGAAGGCAGAAGGTCTTTCAAGAATAAAGCAAAACATTTCATTACTCTATGCAGCTCTTGGAGGATGTTGATTTTAAAATTACTGAGTGATAATCAGTATTCCTCATCCTCAAAGTATGTTTTACTGGAACAAATCCATGAGATTATTTAATTGCTTTCAGAGGTATGACTGAGGATTGTCATTCTTGGCTCACTTGGCAATTTGCCATTTCCCTGTAGAATCTTGTACTGTAAGTTCTAATTAAACAACCTCATATCTTTGCTGTCAGTTGATTACAGAGTAAATGGGTAAAAATTCTTTCATACCATTTTTACTGTATCTTTGTCTCAGGGAATTTACAGCTTGCCTCCTGGAGGCCTAAACTTCTCTTTGGTATAGGTAATAATGCTTGTTCTTCTAGTATTAATGTTAAATAAAAAAACAGTCTTCAGAGATGTGATCACATGATCATAGAAGTTAAGAACTTAGTAGTATGATTATGTTTTATGGTTCTGTGTTCTGCACATATTGGCTGTGGTAGAGATATGCTTGTGACCCCCACACTGTCTCAGTGCTAACAGTAGGATAAGTTTCCTTTCTACTTCTATTTACTTTAGTCTTGACCATTTTTTTTTGCATCTCCTGTTAAAGTTGTCTAGAGTAACTGCTTTAAAATTGAAACATGAGAGTGGGAAGAGCTCTAATTCAGAATTTAACTTTCAAACTGAAAGCTAAGGATGCTATCAAATTTAAAACAACTTTCCACTCTTTCTTAACTGTAGTTGTTGTTGAATGTGGTATTCATTATTTAAAATCAGAATAATTTTAAGACTTTGCAACTACATGACCCAGTAATAGATGGCTGCAGCTACTTTTGAACAAGTGGAAGAATTTTACTTCAAATTCATGCTCATTTTTTTGTGTTTTACCTTTAAAATTGTGTTGCATTGTGTAGTGTTACATGGTGGCTACCAATTTATTTTGTAAAATGAGTGCTTTCTATCCTTTTATTATAGAGATGGTCGGATGCTGTTTGACTATTTAGCTGAGAAGCACGGGGTAAGTCTTATAGCTGCTGGAATTCAGTTCTATGTCCACCCATCCTCCCTCACAGCTGACAGCATTTTCACCAAGTATGGCCTAGCATTTTGTCAAGTCTCCTGTCAATATAGCTTATAGGTAGAATTCCTAATACTAGCATATTTAAGCCTTTGAAATTTTAATTTTTGTAACAAAAAAAAAAAGCTGAAACTTACTGTTCACTGCACCTGTGTAACTTAGGTGTGCTTTCTTTGTAATGCAAGATTTCACCTTTTTCTGGTATTGATATAAACTTTCATTCCATGGCATGGATTGAGAATATCATAGTTTTCTATTGTCTTTTCCTATGTACAATGTCTTTTGAAAAGCTACCAATTTCAAATGTTACTCTGCCATTAAAATTAGCTTGTGACTGCATGGTTTTTTTTTCCTAGGGAATAAAAGCTTTTATTGTATTCCTTTTCAGTTTAGGCAGGAGTACCTAGATACCCTCTACAGGTATGCAAAATTCCAGTATGAATGTGGTAACTACTCAGGAGCTGCAGAATATCTCTACTTCTTTAGGGTTCTGGTAAGTTTTGATTGCCTGTTGGCTTGGGGTTTAGTTTTTTTTTTTGTTGTTGTTTATTTGGTGTTATTTTCAGTGAAATACTCAAACCAGTAAATTGTCTAAATTCATTCTTAGCATATAATACTTTGTAGCTTTTTGAGGCAATTACTGTATGCCAAAGTTTTCAGTAATGGTTAATAATCATCACTATGGTTCAGCAATTCTGTTATTTTCAAGTAGAACTCATAATTGTTCTTTGAATTTCTATGTCTTGTAACATTTAATTATGTAATACAATGAAGTGAATGTTTGTTTTTAAGAATACTTGATTTTGTGCACAGATGTAGTCAACAGCAGTGAAAAGCTTGTGGGTGGGTTGAGTGTAATTACTGGTAATGGTGAACTGCCAGCTTCTTATCTGAACTCTGATCTGTCCTCTTGAATTCTGTGATGGATTTAAGAGTAAATTATCTCCCTATGAAATGTAGATCACTCAGATGATAAATGTAGAACCAGATCCATCGTCTCTGAAGCAGCTCTTTTCATCTTGTTGTAATTCATATCATTTGGTACTGGTGGGAGTGAATTTTAAGATTAAAGATTTGATGTCTTGTACGAATCCCAATACAGTGAATTTATTGTTGGTGGTCAGTGAATGTGCTGCTTTACTAACAAATGGAAATATAAGGTAACTGCTTGAAAGTCCAGATAATGTAGTTGGAACAGCTGTGTTACCTTAAAGCAGTTATTGTGAATAGCTACTTTTAATTAAGTGATTTGGAACCAGCATAGAGAATGTGAACCTTCTCAACTCAGTATCTACTAAACTGCCACCTGGGTTGCCTGGAAGATACTGCTCATCAGTCAGTATCTCATAGATTTGTGCAGTTATTGTTAAAAACATGTAGTGATTCATATCTTGATGCTTTTCCTTGCTAGTTTGTATTCCCATCTAAAAGTAGTCTTAACTTTCTGGAATACTGCTGGAGTAAACCACAAAAATTTCTCTAAATTACTGTAATTAAAGAAGAAAAATTGAGAAATGTATCTTTTAATCAGAAGAGCAGGGTTAAAAGTACGAATGAGTTGAATTTTTAGTCTTAATTTGGATGCTGGTGTTATGGGTTCTTTTAATGTGCCAGCAGGGGAAGTGAAAGTATGTAGGTTTGTGGGCAACTGTCCTTAATTCTTCATGCCTTTTTTTCTGGGGATAGCATTATGTTCTTGTATGTCTAGTAATCTCAAAAAATGAAGTACTGATTTTGTGCCGATAATAGCTTAGTATAAAACTTTTGTTACTGATTCTGATGGGAGGAGATTTGTTTCAAAGCCCTGTGTGATGAAACATAGTCTGTGAAAGAACTGTTGTAACCAGTCTAAGAGCAGAATTTGACATTGTGTTTGGCATAGTGCAACTCATTCCTGTGTATAACTAACACAGCTTGACCTCAGGCCTGGCCTTCCAAGGGAGCAGGTTCAGTGCTGCCAAGTTGCAGTTCCACTGGACAGTGCTGTAAGGAATACACTTCTGGGCAAGGCATTAGCAGGAAGAGTTTGGAATGCCAGCTTTTTGAAGGTGGTTATCTACTATTATGAGTTCCTTAGTAAACTGCCCAGTAATAACCTTGTTTTATTAGTTTAGAAGCATTTGTTGAATGGTGAAACAAAGAAAGAAAACCCAAAATAAATTTGGAACCAGTGTGTCATCTGGTGCTCAGCCATTTTTAATTTTTTTTTAACTTAAACTGCAGCAGCACAGATCTTGGTCTTTTTTTGACGAGATTTCCTAGTTTCTGTTTAAGAAATTTTAACTACTTTTTTTTTTCCTGTTTCTAAACTGTTTTTCTGGGAAAAAAAAACCTTACTTAATTTGGAGAGTTAGGACTATGCAAAATTGGTATCTTCTAAATGAAAAATACTGCCAGAAAATACCGTTTGTAATTTTAAAAGTAAATAATATTTTTTAACATTAATTTAAAATACTAAGAGTGTGACTTTGTTGCTATTGTTGAACATAGGTTCCAGCAACAGACAGAAATGCTTTGAGTTCTCTTTGGGGAAAACTGGCATCTGAAATCCTGATGCAGAATTGGGATGCAGCCATGGAAGATCTCACAAGGCTAAAGGAGACAATAGATAATAATGTAAGTAAAATCTTGGACATCTTAGCAAGGTGAGAGGTTAGAAGTGTTAGTACTCAAGTTTTATTGTAAATCACTCCCAGTCTTACTTAGGAATAGGTTACCACCTTTTCACTTGATACTTTCTTACTGGCAGTGGGAAAGTTGAAGGATGCTAGGGAAGAAATAATGAAACATTCTTTTTCAAATTGCTTGCCTCTTAACACCTTAGGTTCTCATCTGTATTTTAAAATATATTTCCAATAAACAAAAAAATCTTAAGGATATGTTTGAGGCCAAAGTATCATTGTGTGAAACTGCTGTTGAAATTTCAGATACTTGTACTATTCATCTTCTGGAAAGAATAGAATGCCTGTAAATAAACCGTATTATCTGATGAAGACAGTGGTTTTGACAGAAATTGCAATCATACTTGGAAACAGTTTTCAGCTAATTCAGCTTTCTTGACAAAACTCTCCTGAGTTCAGAGGAGTACCAAGAATGTAAGGGGTGAGTGGGGCTGCAGTACTAGTTCAGAGCAACCGATGAGATTAGGGACCTTTCAGTCTTCCTCTTCCTCTTTGCTTGTGCAACTTTATTGGCCATATCAGAGATGTGAAAGTTCCACTCTCCTGAACCAGAGTCTTGAGAAAACAGGTGTTTTCTGTACCCCAGTCATTCTTTGTCTATGTGACAGATAACTAGTGTTAACAAATTTTCTTCTGTAATTTTGTTGCCTTTATGATTCTGTATGTTTATAATAGACTATTCACTTCTTTATTAAACTCATAAGAACTTTTTAGGATTGAGTCAGAGCAGTTTGTTGTCGTGCTCTTCAGAGGGAGGATTACTTGCCATGTCAGTTCATCCTCAGTGTGTTGTTTCACAGTTTGTTTGGAGTGTTGTTGAAATTTAGAGCTAATACAGGTACTTGGAGCTGAGCCCTTGTTTGTCCAATATCAGCAGGTTTATTTAAAAATGACTTTTTTTTTGGCTGAAAGTGATTATAGAGTTTCGTCACTGTCTGAAGGTTTATGGCAAAAAAAAAAAAAAGGTCTTGTGAGGATTTAGAAAGGAAGCAAAACAGGAAAGGTGAAAAAGCCAAGTAGTTACTCAGATCACATCTGAAGAGGGAATATAAGGAATTCAGAATTGAGAAGGGGAACATAACTTAGGTTTGTATGGTGGTCTTGGAGAGCGAAAATCTCTGCTCTTACAATAAAAAAATGCAAATTTCAGGAAACAGTTTGGAATATAATATTGGAAAATTTATCTTGCTTAAAACTTTCAGTAGATGTATCATTGAGATGACAAAAAAGCTGGAAGTCAAACTCAGCCTGACAGTGATGACAGTTAAAAAGATCTGATGCAAAATCACAAAATTTTGGGCAATTACAGGTTTCTGTGGAATAGTATTCAACTAAACTTTGTGTTGTGTTTGACTTGAACCAATGTTACATTTTCTCCTAGTCTGTCAGCTCTCCACTGCAATCTCTTCAGCAAAGAACATGGCTCATCCACTGGTCATTGTTCGTGTTTTTTAATCATCCTAAAGGGAGAGACAACATCATTGACCTTTTCCTCTATCAGCCACAGTAAGTTGTTGTACCATCTGGGGGGGGTCTTTAAATCAAATTGAAGGCATATTATAAACATGCAAGCTAGCTGAGCTTAGGGCTGCAGGGTGAAGGTATTGTTCTATTCTGATCTTAGAAAGCTATTTCAAAAGATTCTTGGGAAATCCTAGGCTAAAAATGAAAATTGAAATGCTGTATCTATTTGTGAGAGGATTGACTTATATGTAGATCTAGCGGTCTTTGTTGGTCTCCTTTGAATGCTCTCTGATAGCTTGATACTTTTATGTTGTGGCACCCAAAACTGCACCCAATACTAAGCTGAGGCTGCCTCAGTGCAGAGCAGAACAGGACAATCTCCTCCCTTGCCCAGCTGGTGATCCTGTGCCTGATGTCTACCAAGACATAGTTGACCCTCCTGCCTGCTAGGACACACTGTGACTCACATTCAGCTTGTTGTTGACCAGGAGCCCCAGATCCCTTTCTGCTCTCCAGCCTCTGATTCCCCAGTCTGTACATAGATCCAGAGTTGCCCTGTTCCAGATGCAGAATCTGACAGTTGCCTTTGTTATGCTTAATACAGTTGGTGATTGTCCAGCCTTCTGACTTTTGTCAGGATATCTCTGCCGGGCCTCTCTGCCTTTGAGGAGTTAAGAGCTCCTCCCACTTAAATGTCATCAGCCAATTTCAGTATACCTTTGAGTTCTGAATCTTAGCTATGTTTTTTCTTTCTAGGTATCTCAATGCAATTCAGACAATGTGCCCACATATCCTCAGATATTTGACTACTGCAGTCATAACAAATAAGGATGTTCGTAAACGTAGACAAGTGCTGAAAGATCTAGTCAAGGTTATTCAGCAGGTAAGGACTGCAGTATCTGATATTTTTTGCCTCTTTTTAAAGAAGACTTCATTATTATCTTCTTCTAGTAATGTATCTGGGTTAGGATTTGAGGTATTTTGATACTTGGTTTTTGTCAGTGAAAGTTTTTACTGAAGTAAAATGCATATCAGTCAGTGGGATGATGGAATAATTTTTTTCTCCTTTTGTATACATGTCTGTTGCATGTACACATACATGCATGCCGTTCTTACTTTCTGTATTATTCAATGCTGAAAATTCAATGAGATGTGAAATGACTTTGGATCCAATTATTTTTCAACTATCTGTACAGTAAATTGTTGTATCAATAAGGGTTCTTTCTTACATTTCAAAACCACTGAATTGTGTGTGTTAATTTGAATTCATGCGCATTCTCTTGGAAATGGTTTTGTTGCCACAGTGACCTGAGGATGGAGATAGAGAAGAGCAATAAAAGAGTTGCTTGGTAGTGATCAACAGGGGTTTAAGGCCCAGATTTTTAACTGAAATCACCAAACAACTTGTATACAAACCAATGCACTTCAAATACCTGATAATGTTGTGAGTAATAAACATAGTATCTATGTGTATATATATATAAATATGACATTACCGTTATTATAGGCTAGCAGTCAGTTATAACTACTTCAAGTATTTGGGAAACCACCTGTGCAAAGCACAGTCAATGCTACAACTTAATCTGTTTTGTAAGCATTAGTGTTCTCAAAAGGTAGCATAAGCAATAAGTCCGTAGTAAGTGTTGTGACTCAGCTTTTATCTCTGTCTAAAATCTGATTGTAACATTGAGCTTTTAATATAATATGAATTTCTAATACTTGAAGTAAGTAACATGTTAAAACTTCTTGCTTTTGTTTAACCATGCACACCATTAGGAGATTCTTTTTGAAAATACCAACTTGGGCATTGGTTTTGAAATCGCCTATCAGATTTTTTACTACTCTTCTAACACTGTGTGATATAATATATCATTAAATGATGATATGGTAGAGGTTTTATCAATTTGAAATAACTTGTGTAACTGCTTTAGTAGCAGTAAAAGATTGTTTATACTTGCAACATCTTTGCAAGTATTGAACTCATAGGTACCCAGTCTATTTATTGAAATTGAGAGATGCTCCTCCTAAGACCATTTTGCAAATAATGGTTAACATGTGCAATTCTGATGTGAAAAACATGTATAGAACTGAATTTTAAACACAAGTAATGAGATTGTAAGTACAGTTCTTTGGGGAAGGAAAAAATAACTGATCCATAAAGAAAAATATCTCTTAGGAATTGCCTTAATCTGTTGATTTTACTGTATGCTAAAGCAGATACTGGTACATACTGATTTAAGCTGTCTTATAATATGCATTAGAAACACTTAAGGGGATGTTTGTTCTACTTGAATTTACACAATTGTATATAGATGTAGTGTTGTCTTTGCCTGGTAATTGAGAAAGTTGAGTAACTTCTGTCATACCAAAATAAATTGAAGTAGTTAGTGTGTAGAAAGTAACATTTTTGTTTGCTGTGTTGTCCATGAAAATCAAATAATCATTAAATTTCAAGTATGAGGGATTTGGTGGTGGAGTCATCTTTGAAATCAGAATTTAGGAAGACTATTTCATCTTAGTTTATGAAATTTGGAGGTTTGATACAGAGACAGCTCTAATCTCTTGACATTTTCCTAGCCCAGAGATTGCAGCATGAAATGCTGAAGGTGAAACTACACCTCTGGTTGTTTTACCAGACTATTGGGAGGAAGCACATTGATGTAGCTTTTATAAGAGAAATTTTGAAGTTCAGGATTTTTTTAAGGTGATATATGGGTTTGTTTCCACTATTAATTTTTTTAAGACTATAAGGAATATGTGAGCAACCATGTGGCCTTGATTTCTGAAATTGTTCCAATTTTTTTTTTTATAGGAGTCCTACACATACAGGGACCCTATCACAGAGTTTGTGGAATGCTTGTACGTTAACTTTGATTTTGATGGAGCGCAGAAGAAGCTGAGAGAGTGTGAAACAGTAAGACCTAAAATATTTATAAGACTCCTTTTCCTTTAAGTAAAGACCTCTAAAATTCACAATGGACTCCTAATTTGTTTGAAATGGTATTTGATTACATTGCCTGTGTTTTCTGATAAACTTAAATTCATGATTGGGTGGTGTTGGGTTTTATGACAACTCATTTTGTAACACACGTGACTTACCGTTAAGAAAATAGCTGTAATGTTATAATAATGTTATGTTTAAGAAGTTCTAGAAGAAGAAGCAAATAAGTAGTCATGCATTTGGCTGAGCTTCAGGTGTTCCATTAAAGTCTGAGAAATGCTTGAAGAAAAGCTCAGATTTGCCTTTTGTTGTGAAAGATGAGTGGGGAGTCAAATTTTGTGTGGAAAGGATCTTCAGTAGTTAGGAAAGCAGTAGAGTTTGACCTTTAGTAGAGTTACAACCTTACTCCCTTCTTGAGTCAGACCTCAGTGGTCATGTTAGCATGCAGTTTCAATTTAGTAAGATGCTGAACAATGAAACAATTAAAAATACTGTTCATCTACAGCTTTTTTTCCATGTCTTTGAACTTAGCAATAATGTTTTTAGGTATACTGTGGGCTGCTCTTAGTTATGGGCATTATTTACCGGCAGTGTCTACTGGTACATTTCTACTCACACTTTGCTCTCATGTTCCCCTTTCCCTTGCAGGTGCTTGTGAATGATTTCTTCTTAGTGGCATGCCTTGAGGACTTCATTGAGAATGCCCGCCTCTTCATATTTGAGACCTTCTGTCGCATCCATCAGTGTATCAGCATTGGGTAAGAGAATGTCTTCATTCCTCAGTTCAGAAAATTAGTCATGGAGGGCAGTTTGACAGACAGTGTCAAATACTTCAGGAAGTATTCAGTTGTCAGGTAAAATCCTAACTGAAATCTCATTTGCATAGTATTCTTTCTGTTTTTATAACTGTGATGTGATGTACTTGAATTTTCATTATTTTTCAGAGTTTAATTTATTGTGTTTAACTTCAAAACAACCTTTCTCTACCACCACTAGCCCCCCCAGACAAACTGTACTTTCAAGCTAAAACTGGAGTGATTTTAAGTGGGATCTCTGCTAGATTTAATGGGAACTTTCATACCCAGTGTCACCAAAGTCCTGGTGACAGTAACTCAGTTGGTCCTCATTTGGGCCTCAATTCCATATGTTGAGATAGTGTGTTAATATTAAGGAAATACAAACTGCAAAAACAATAATTGCTTAAATTTATTTTTATTTGGTAGATATAGATACCCATGTGTGTCTTATAGGTATGTTCTTGGAGATTTATTGAATTACATTGCCTTTTTCATTAATTAAATAGAAAATAATGGATTTTATTCCCTGTGACACAAAGTGATTCAGCTGCAAGAATTGTTATTAGCAAATATATCTGATTATTCAGATTTATTTTATAAATGCAGGCTTTTCAAATGGATCAGCTCTGATGCCTCTTGTATATGTATTAAAAAAAAAAACTAAATGGGAAGATACAATGTATGCTTGAGATCTCTTTCCACTTGGCCTTTGCACACATTTCCTATTTCCTATATTTCCCCATCCTTAAATTAAAAAGGAAGAAGTTAAAAACTCTGAATGCTATAAAAATCTCACTGATAGAGAACAGTGCAGAGATCCTTGGGACAGGAGGAATGAAGGCTGCTGATTAGATCAAGCTAAATGGAGTCCTGTTACTAGCTTGTGTCCAGAGCAAATGAGTGCATCTAGTCCTCTGAGGAAAGGATTTAACACTGCCTGATTTCAGAGGAAAGGATTTGAGAGAAAATTGTCTTAAAATTGCTAACTTCTTGGAAGGATTGCTTTTTTTATGGATAGGTATAGTTGGAAAAAGGACTGATTCTTAATATTTCAGTCTTTAGTCATGGGGTGACATTTGTTTTCATTGCCTTTGGAAATTTTTTTTATCCTTTGTATCAGCTTAAAGTAGTGGCTTTGATGTAAAAAGGAAACGGTGAATTTGAGCATTTTAGTCAGCTGTGGTGTATTGGGTTTAAGCCTCTCGTCCTAAAAGGAAATGGAACTACATTCTGTGAGCAGAGCTTTTCTATACTTAATATTTGTTTTTATAAGAGTGCTAATGCTTTTTCTAAAATCACTTATGGTTGTGCATAAAGGAGGAGGGTTGAATAAGTATTTGGAGAGAAAGAAAAAACCTCATACATATAGTGCTTTTAAAGATGGGTTTCTGGGTAATATAAAGCTCAATAGTGTCTTGCTCTTTCTAAGAATCTTTTTTGTGGTGTGAATACTGCACATATTCAAGCACAAGTTTTCCCTGAAACTAGATGTTTAAGCTTTTTTAAATAGAGACTAGATGTCTTTTTTAAGAAATCTCCTCTTACCTGACTCCAGTCAATGAGCAAAGACTCTGCAATGTGTATGTTAAGAATTTTTCTAGTCTTGTATCAAAAGATATTGATAAACTGTGGGCAACATACCAATGATTCATTATGGCAAAAATTGCAAGCTCTGTCCAATTTTGTGGTAGGTAATTGCCAATTATTTAGTGTTTATTACTTATTGTAATAGTTCATATTTTTGTGCTGTGTGTGGTATTTCAACTTTAGGTATGATAAAAAATATTGTAGTTGGCTGTCCTTGTTATGTGTGAGTAATTCCTAAATATAGGTAGCAGTGTCCTTTCTTTATAAGCATTGTAGTGTGTTCTGAGGCAAGTGATAGATTTGGAGTTGAGACATTTATCTCAGAGTGACATGGATATTTCTACCACATGCCCCTAAGTAAATTGCACATGGAGTCAGTCATCAGTAATGAGGTGGTTCTCAGTAGGTCATTGTGTTTTTAATGATGGATATCAGCCTTAAATTGATTTGCAAGCTGTAACAATCATTGTATTTGAGCTGATTAAATTAGGTACACAAGTATTTCTTAGTGTATTTGAGTTGCTTTTGAAGAAATTAGCCAGTTGAAATGAATGTTTCACTGAGACATAGTTCTTGCATTTTTTTGTTCACAAGTGATTTCCCCTGCTAATCCTGGAGCAAAAAACTAAATGATTGTAACACAGTACTTGATGAGTACTGCTTAGCTATTCAGAATGAATTTGAAAACAGTAGGAAACTTCCTTATATTTACCTTATCAGTTGTAACTTAATGTTTGCACATCCTAAATCACTCTGTGATTGGTTTGCTCTTTGAAATATCATGTTTATAGGAAGTAATAGATGAAGCTAATTCAGTTTTAGTTAGTTTTATATGCCTGTATTTAATTGGAGAGCTGAATATGTTTCATTCTTTTGTACTGCGCATACAAGAAAACTATATAAGATGGGCTTGTTCATATATGAGCGTGTGGGGAATTCAGTTAGCTTGCCTTTTAAGTAAATGAAAACTTAAATAACATCAGCCCCTAGCATGACCCAAATGAATTATATAGAAAGTGAATTTCTATATAAAACTAGGGGACAGAAATTATTTAAAAATCTGCCATTTAAAATTAACTGTAACTTTAAAGGGTAGATCATTATTTAAATGTTAATAGTATTTCATTATAATTGACTTAATTTTTATTGAATTATATCAGCAATCTTTATAAACAGTGGTAACCTACAATACAGATTCTGTTGCACCCTTTCCTTAATATTAATTATGTTAATATGTATTTGTAAGTCTAAACATGTCACTATTACTTTAGCTGTCAAACTTGAGTGAGGCTAAGCTGTATTTTATATCTCAAGAGATTTAAATACATCTTCTAACTGTGTTAGGAGAATAATGGTGTTTGTTACAGAGTTGTAATCAGGATAGATCTTCTGTGCATTTGCTCTGGAAAGATAGAGAATACTTTTTTGATCATGTGTGTTATTTACCAGGAAAATACCTCTGTTATACATCCATGCAGTTTGGGGGGTCCTGGCTGCTTCAGTGTAGGCTGCAAGGAGACTCTTAAGAGGGAATCCAGTTGCCACAAGGGCTGGAGGAAGGTTTTCTCTTGTGTTCAAGTTCTAGGTTTTAATAACTTTATTCCTTATTCACTTAAAGGTACTTGCTGCCCGATAATGTCAGTTGTTTTATACTAAAATTTAAAAATTGTTTAAGTCTCAAAGCTACAAAGTGAGATAAAACAGATTTTACATCCTTTTTACTCTGTCATTTGCATTCTCTGATTTAAGTTTTCCAGACACATGTACAGGAAAATAATACTTCTGTAGTGTTACTTCTGTTGTGTTGTTACATATATATTGTATGTTTGTTTAAAAAACAGTTTTTAGTTGGAAAAAAGCGACTTCTGAAGCAGCTGAGCTAAAGTAGTAAAAGGTGGATATAAGAGAAAAAGGTAAAATTATTTGCTAGTAAGAGATGCAAAATACTTCATAGTTTCTGGCTTGGAATAATTCTCTAGAAATCTCTGCCCTCTTTCCATCTAATGACATGAGGACTGTGTTAAGGAAAAAGGAAAGTGTAGGTGCTGTAGGATGGAAGTCATCTGGTTTAATCCTTTGAACTCAATTGCAGCTCTGAGCAGGTCCCACAGCAATACTCCATTATGCTGCTTAGTCAGGAATCCACAAGTAAATCCTCCTATCTCCATGAATGGAGGTTCCACACTGTAATCCCAAAGCTGGGTTGCTTAATCCC
The DNA here is from genome assembly GCF_022539315.1 of Serinus canaria. Classification (NCBI taxonomy): domain Eukaryota; kingdom Metazoa; phylum Chordata; class Aves; order Passeriformes; family Fringillidae; genus Serinus; species Serinus canaria. The sequence goes on along the minus strand of NC_066315.1, from coordinate 133,880,888 downwards.
CAGTGTAGTGGCAGTAGCCTTTCTTGTGGTCATCTGGAAGGGAATTTACTTTATTGAAATCTTACTAAGGTTTCTAAAAGAGAAACGTGAGAATCATACTCACCCCCATGTACTTTTCATTTAAAACTTCTTTATTTTCAAGTCAAATGGTTAACATCACTGATTGAGGGTAATAAAATTATTGTGGTTTTTTTCTGTTAAAGTATCTCATGTTCTGTCCAGGTGACTGATAATTCCACAAAAATTTCCATCCTGAGTGTCTTCTGCTATCTTCTGCCTTTACAATTGCACGTTTAAACTCACATTATAAAGCTCTACTGAAACAGTAGCAACTGGGATTGGGTTTTACTTCCCCTTACTTTGCCAAGTTTAAACACTTGTTACCCATTTGTTGTCTTATTTTGCTTAAGTGAGTCAGTGTAAATCCAGTATTTTAAGTTACTTTGGGGTTTTTTTCTGTTCACTTCATGTTTATCTGTGGAAAAAATGGTATTTGCAATTATAGTTGAGAGGAAGGTAAGAGATCAAGACCATATAGGAGAGCCAATTGTATAAACAAGTTTATGTAGAAGTCCAGTCAGGTAGATGAGGTAACAATTGATAGTTTATAAAGTATTTATTTGATGCAAATAATCACCAAGAAAAAAAACCAAACTGTTTTGGGTGGAGAAAAAGATGTTTAGGCAAAATTCTGTGAAATGGTGAGAAATTGACCTCTTGCGCAACTCAGCGTAGCCAGCTGGCTTTTTAGTCATGCCTGTAGCCTTTACCTCATGTTTGTTACCTCAGTCTGCAAGCTGATGGAAGAATGAGCGTTACTAATGCCCTGTATGAGCCAACTGCCAGCAGGAAGCTGAAGGAGTTAGCTGGAAAGCCACAGGAAGCACTGTCAGGAGGAATTATTCCTGGACAAGACTGCTTGTTTGATTAAGAATTTTCCTTTCTCTGTTCTCCCCTACCTTCCTTCCTTGAAGTTGCAAGAAGTTTTAACTTAGTGTATCTGTCATATCTTCTATACCAAGCTCTGTCTTGTGTGTCTTGTTCCTGAACTTTGGAGCAAAGTTTTCTTGTTAAACGTATTTTTTTGACTAGGTAATCTATACTTACTTAAATGCAATCAGCAGTCAAGAAAGAATAAAAGCAGTTGGGTTGATTTTTTTTTTTTTTTTTTTTTTAATTAACAGTGGTGGTGGGTTTATGTTAATAGTGAAATTACTTAAATGACAATTTTTCCAAGAATGTTTGTGTAGACAAGGTTTAATAGGAACATAGGACAATTGTGCAGGTCAAGATTTAAAAGCAGTGTGGTGTAGTTCAGAATGAGGAAGTGTATGCTTCAGGATATGAATTTCTTGTTTGCAGTGGGGGTGGGAGATGTGCAGGAGAGCATGTATGCAGTTTTTAAAGTAATTTCAGTCAAATTAAAGTAAGCTTCCCAGCTATGCAGTATTTATTGAATCTTGGACTGTGCTGTATTTTGTGTTGGTTTGACTTGCATTCCATAGTCCCTCGTTATGTTTACTAACATCAGAGAGATTTTATTTTGCCATTTAATAAGTTGTTTATCTTTCAGTATGTTGGCAGATAAACTGAATATGACTCCTGAAGAAGCAGAAAGATGGATTGTCAATCTGATCCGAAATGCACGATTGGATGCCAAACTGGATTCAAAGCTGGTAAGACTGTGCATAGAATCATGGAGTGGCTTTTGTTGAAGGACCCTAAAGACTGTCAAGTTACAACCCCTCTGCAGGGGCACCTCCCACTGTACCAGGTTGCTCAGAGCCTCATCCAGCCTGGCCTTCAGCACTTCCAAGAATGCAGCGCTCACAGTTGTTCTGAACAGCCTGTTCTACCCTCATAGTCTAATCTAAACCTGCTCTCTTTCATTTTAAAGCCAGATGGATCCAAGTGAATTTGTCTAGTTTTTCATTAAATTCCTTTTACTTCATGGACAAAGAAAAACAATAGAAATCAAAACTTTCTGTTCCTGGCTAAACTGTAGTGGGTTTCATTTATTGTGTTTTGTGCTTGTCTGTGAGATCTGTGAAAGATCTGAAAGCACAGTATTACATTAAAGATCCTTGCATGCTGAGCAATTGTTAAATTTGTTCTGTCTTTGCTGGGTTTTAGGGCCATGTAGTCATGGGCAACAATGCAGTCTCACCTTACCAACAAGTGATTGAGAAGACCAAAAGCTTGTCTTTTCGTAGTCAAATGTTGGCTATGAACATTGAGAAGAAACTGAATCAGAGTGGTAGATCTGAGGTTGGTATAAGTTTTGTTTTTCTGATTTCTTGCTGTCTTTTTTTAAGAGAGATAAATTTAAGTACAATTCTTAACCTATGCCTTAATTCACCAGATGTGCTTACTCCTAGGAATTATGTTGGGAAAGACATAGTGACCACAAAAACAGTGGTTCTTGCTTTCTTTTAGCCTTTCTCTTTATCATTAGATTTTATTCTGTTGCATAACTGTTTCTGTCATTTGCTGTTCTGCTCTGTTTAAATGGTCTCCTTCACTACCAGGAAAGAGCAGATTATGAAGCGTGACACTTATGAAAGTAGTTATAATACTTTTCCAAGTGAGTTGTACTCAAAAGTATTGTAGGTGCATATGTGGTATTGAAAGGAGTATCAATGGTGCTTAAGACTGGAATATGGAAGAAGAATTGTGCAAAAACCCTGTTAAATGAAATTCTAGAAAATGTAGAAAGGTTTAAGTAGAACCAGTGAAAATTAGAAAGTTGGCTAGATCATCTGATTTTGCTTCCCTCCACATTACAATATGAGAAGCTCTGAGGCAGAACGGTCCTGTAATGGGGATGGCTCTGAGACCCAGCCATACATTTTTGTTTGTTTTGTTTAAAACAAACAAAAAAAAAGTCAGAACAAACCACACAGTAAAAGAGTAAACATTATAGGTTTATTGTGCTTCCTCAGTCCTTGGCTGAAATATTGGTGGAAGTTGGACAGGCAGTGGTGCACTATTTTATTCTGTTAATAGGAAGTATGAAACTTGTGTATCATTCCTTCCTTTAAAAAATACAGCTGAAAAATTATTTCTGTATTTATATTGGGATCTTCTAGAACTTCTCCTTTTTGAAACTACTAGCTTGGAGGACTCTAGCTGTACAACTCAATGACAGTATGTGTGTCTGGGATATGAATACTTGGCTTTAATCTTACAGGGTATCCTTCGTTAGTAGCAACATTCCCACTGTTTAAATTAATGTGTTATAAATGTCAGTATTAGGTAATACAGTAATTTCTTCTAATCTTTATTCATTTTAGGCACCCAACTGGGCTACTCAAGACTCTGGATTCTATTGAAACACTTCTACAGTGGGGACAAATCTGTTTGACTAAGAAGCACATAAATATGTAACCTTTTTGAGAAAAGTAATTATGTGTTAGAGCTTATGTTATTTGAATAAAATTGGCTACTTTTATCAGTCTGTGTGTGTTTGATTTAAATAGATTCTTATGTTTTATAAGGACTTAACATCATAGTATTCTACAGGATTTTTTGATCACATTTTGCAAAATTGAGAATGTCAGTTGTGTTAGGTCTGTACTAAAGGATGCTTTTGCTCTCAGGGCTGTCTGAGTTTGGAAGCAGGGATTTATAGATTTTTATTACCTATTGCAAATGTTGCATGTTAAAAAAATTAGGAGTGTGTGGAACAAACAAATTGACCATGTTTGAACATGTGGTCAAGCCAAAATCTTCTGTGCTTCCATGTTTTTGTTTGTTACAGGAGAAGCGTGGAAGAGCAAAGGCACTTGCAGCCAGTATCTTCTGTGAAACCTAACATAGTCTACATGTAGAATAATTTGAGTAGACTTCCTGTGTTCTTGCTTCAGAATTTTTCCAGTTTGAAATCACATTTTTAATCTTGCCCTGTGTTGTAAACTTTCTGGAGTATTTTTGGTTGGGAGGGAGAATTAAAAAAGGCCTGACAAGTGAGCTGCATGTGGTTTATAACTTTCATTCTGAAATTTGAAGTTGTTAGGATGAAAGACGCAAATATCAGACAGCAAAACTCTAGTTCAGCAGTTGGATTTTGGAGAGAGTTTGTAAGTTTCTGGGGGTTTCAACTACTGTTTCACCCTTGCCTGGATTTCCTTAGCACCTTTACACTGCAGAGTATGCCTCAGTATCTTTAAGAGAAAATCACAGATCCTTTTTCTGAGTTCTGTCAGGTAAAGTGGCTGATGGCTGAGGGGAGTGTGGATGTTGGAAAAGAGGCATTATCACTGCATACAGTTATGTGTTTAAGGTTGAGGGAAACACCAATGACTCACCTTCAACTTGTTCCAGCTGTGTGCCTGTTTCCCTCTTAACTCTTAAGTTCTGGGATTCATCGATGTGTGTAAAGTTGTTTCAGCTTGCCAACACTCCTGTTTACTGTCTGAAATTACATGTTGCCTGGGAAAGGAGAAACAGTTTCGTGATGTTCAGCCTTAAGGCTAAGACCAGTTTTTACTGTTGTGTTACTGGGTAGATTCACAACAAGACAAGTCTTCAAGCTGCATGGAGACAGGATCAGTGACAATGGACACAAAACATGGGAAAAATTCAGTTTAAGTGGGAATATCAGTATTTTCTTTTATTACCTAAAAGATCATTAGGCACTAGAAGCAGTCACCCAGAAAGGATATGCAGTCTCCACTTTTAGATTTACTAAGTACCTCAGTACCCTGATAGAACTAAACCTGCATTGAGGAGGGAGTTGAGCTCTGCCCTTCAAAGGTCCCTTCCTTGGCTGAGCAACTGGAATTGAGGAGGTGGTAAATATAAGCAGTTATAAGTAGATTGCTGCTGGTCTGTAACCATGGTCCAAGAAAGCTGGTCCTACAGCACAAGGATTCACTTTGTGTATAACATTGGTTCCTAGGATGGGGATGAGGAGTCTGAAACATCTGAAGTTAACAACTTGATTTTTGGAGAGTAGTTTCAAGTCTGAGCATGGTCTATACCAAGTTCCTTATTCCCCAAGTTTTCTATCAGGGGATTGATTAAATTGCAATCTGTAGACTCACTCTAAATTGTTACAGCCCCAAAGCAGCCACTTTAGAGCAATCCAGATTGTGTAATAGCCATGTTCCTTGTTAACACAATCATAGAAGTGCAGTTGTGTAATAATTAAAGAATTTTTAAATGAGATAAAATAGGAATGTTTTGTTGTAAACAGCAGGGAAAGGGCCCACATGCAGATTTTCCTTTGACTGGAAGAATTTACTTAAAAGTACAGATTTAAAATAATCTCATCCCAGGAGTGAGATACTTATGTTATCATAGCTTTCAGTTCTCTGTGTTTTGGACCCTTCAAAAAATGATGCAAATATATGAGAGCTGTGTAGGCACAGAAGAGGTACATGCAGATTGTAGGGCTACTGAAATGTTTGGTAACTTTGTGTCATGTCAGTTCCATGAAGTTTGTAGGCTTGAGAATGTTCTGTAAATGTGAAAGCCTTGAAGCAAAGCTTCAAAATGATAACTACCTTCTGTAAAAGTATTGAGCAACAAATATCTTTGTCATCTCTATGCTTTAATTCTTGCACCACCATGATGCTGTGTGTGTCAGAGGGTCTCCCATTAAAGATTTCAGTCCAGCTCACAAACCCCAACACTTCTATGACTTTCACATTCACTAAAGCATCAATCATTACTCTTTTATTTGGTCCTTAGGAAGCTCAAAGGGTGGAGTTTGGATGTAAAACTATTGCTTTGTGGGTTGATTCTGATTTTTTTTTTTTTTTAAGGAGTGTGGCAGGCTAGGAGTTTCTTGGTTTTGCACTGTCATTTAAGTCCTCATGCTGTCATCACTGATGATTATAGTACATAGATGGGTTTCACAACAGGAATTCAGAATAATTCATACTGATTTCAAGAACTGATTTGCTAGTCAGTTTACTAAAGCAGAAATCATATAATGGATGTAAGATTCAGAGCAAACTATATTCACTGGTGGCATCTCGGGTAGATGCAGTTGTGTTGTGTGTAATGCTTCCTATTTGCTGAAATGGCAATTTTTGATGAAAGGGGTTTTAAGCAAATGATTTATTTTTAGTACTTTTGTCACTACCCCTCATCTCTGCTTAGGAGAATTTTAAAAAATGTTCTTGTCACTCTTAAAAAATGAAACAGAAGGGTGGTTGTATAGTTGGAGAGTGGTGCATGTGTTCTGAAGCCCACCTGCTGCTACACATATGAAGTAATGTTTCTAAAAATCATTCTTGTAAATTGACAGATCTCACCTGGTTTCAATGGCTGAAAGGGAAATGCTTCATTCAAAATGTTGCTATGAAGGACTTTGGTTCCAGGTACCTCTTGGTGAAGTAAATCCACTGCTTTCAGCAGCCCAGTAAGAATTCAGTCTTCTTTGTTTTTTTCTGAATGTCCCAACACTGCTGTTCAGAGAGGAAAGCTTGGCTGAATCTAAATTTCCAAGAACAAGCCCTGTCATGGGCTCTCCTGATGGTGCTGCAACAGCCCTCAGTTCTGCCAGCAGTCACCTGAGGGCTTTTCTATGTGGCTGAACGTGTGCTTGGTTGGGACTGTCCCTGTGGTTATGGGGAATGTGCTGCCTTCCCTGCTGGGCACTCTGGGACACCTTCACAAAGAACTGAGTTATGACTGGATTACACAGGCAGGGGAGAGTAGAAGAGGGAAGGCAAAGTTTATTCTCAGGCAGAGGGTGATGCTGGCCAGAGTGTGTGTTTGCAGTAGGTTGGCAGTAGATGAAGCTTTCTTCAAGCATGACAATTGCAAATTCTGTCATAACTTTCCCTTCGCTAAGCTTTAGCAATCTCATTAGTAGCAATATTTTATAAACATCCAAGAATAGTTGTTCTCTAAATTACATGAAGATAAGGTCTGCTTTGTGTCTCTTGTTTTGGCTTTGCTTTTACAAAAAAAAATATTTTTAGTAACTGCTAAAAGAAGAACTTGGAAAGGGGACTGTTAAGAACTTCTCTTTCCTTTAGTTTTTGGAATAACAAAGGGTGAAAGAGAAATTTTGTACTTCTGCTCCAAGGACTCTTTTAAAACGAAGTTTTTAAAATTTTTTTAAATTTGTTGAGCAGATACTATGTTATAATATCAAGTTTTGCCTCTTTTGGAGAATATAAAGATTGTTTTTTCCCTTTAAGCAACTGTAACATGTAAAGCTATGATTGTCTATGGGTTAAAATATTTCATCTATCCTATTTAGAGAAGATGTGTTGCCGTGTTTGTAATTATTTTAATAAAATTTTAATAATTTCAATAAATGTCTTCTCAATTCCCATTGTAGAAATGCCATCAGAAATGAAGCCTGCAAAAGCCATTCAAGGATCTTTAACAGGAGGGTTGTGGTAAGGCAGCAGTGCTGCTTCTGGTAGAGGGCTCCTTTTATAGTGTGTGAGAGTGGAAGAACTGAATGAGGGACTTCCACTCTTCCCTGCAATTGTTTATGTAACCTGTAATATCCAGGAGGGAAGCAAAATCAGATGACTGTAAGCTGTACATTAAAATAAAAGCTTAAACTAAATCCCATCTGCAGCTAGGAAAGGCAGACATATTTTCTACTCCAAGTCGTCACTGGGTTTATAGCCTAAGACTCTGTTGTGCCAACAAAGGGCACTGACTGCTGGAAGTGTTGTGATTCACAAGGGGGAATGAGCAAACGTAGGAGATCAACACAAAATGCCAAGAGCACAGAGGGGCTGAAAAGTGTGCTTGGCTTTCCTTGATCATTTTGTAACTCAGCAGAGGATTTAGTGTATGAGCTACCTTTGTAAATAAGGTGGCAACAAGTAGATGCCTTCCTCTGTAGAGCAAGACTTCCAAGGCCTGTGGATAACAGCAGGGTAAAGTGATTAGCTGATTAGCACCAAGAATTGGCTACCCAGGAACTTTGGGAGGTGCATGTGAGCTCCCTGTAGCTGGATTAATGAATAGGAATGTCCTTAGAAAGGATGGCAACTGGCAATAGCAGCCAAATTGTGAAACAAGTTCCTTGCCATGTATGAGTAGCCAGTTGATAACTTGTGTCATGCGACCCTGGCTAAATAAAGTGTAATTTAAGGACGTGAAAATGCAAATCTGCATGCCTCCTAATGAATACTTTCATTTTGTGTGAGAATGAGTAATGCTTTGCCAGGAGCAAAACCACCACTGATGTACAGCTCTCCATTAATTGTTCACACAGAGGGTGGCTATGGTTTCTTAGCAGCCTGGGCAAAGATATAGGCCACATAACCACATCTTCTTGGCTTCACATCACACACATCTTCAGAAGTAGTCTATTTGTGTCTTGATCAGTGCATCCTCAGTGATAGGAGGATATTTTGAATGAAGGGTATGAATAATCCATATCTCTCCTTGTAAAAAAAGTAGGCTGCATGGTAGCAGACTAAACCAGGCATGGCAGGCCTCACCCATCTGCCCCGTGCCAGTAGAAAAGTTGAAACTTCTCCATCCACTGTGTCCCAAAGTATCTTCAGTGTGAGGGTTTGTGTTCATATGTGCACTATGGCCACTGAACAAAGCTGAGCTTTAGCAGGAGGTGAAATCATAATGCAGTATGTACATTCCACAGTTTAAGGCATTTAAAGGGTGTTGGAATTAGTTTATTGTCATGTTGGATCTCATCTTCCTGGAGCTAACCAACCCTGAATATGCTAAGTTGGCTATGAGGAGAAATTTTAATGCAAAGAACATAAAAGTTTAAGCTTCTTTCAGTAGGTTAACTTCTTGTTGCAGTGAACATCTACTGTAAATTCGAGAATTTGCTTTAAAAAAATGAGGTGCTTGTGAGAGCTCGCACACACTGCAGTAGCATCTGTGGAAAGGTGCTGGCCATGCTGCTCAGCTCCAGCTGCCTTGGCTGAAGTGGCCGCAGGCTGGAAACTGCCCTGTGTGAGTTTGTAGGAGTTGGGGACATGCAGATGATATTTCTCTTATAAGGATCCTGGGCAGGGCATGTAGAATCAATTGTTTAAGGCAATTAACTTTTTATTCCCATGTTGAGAAGACTAAATTGTGTTCCTGCAGAGATCAGGAGTGGTGATATTTAAGGAAATATTGTGCTGTGCCAAAGAGCCATTCACTGAACATGTAAAAGTATTCACCTTGTGACTGAACAGTGAGGCTACCTGTAGAAGGATCAAGATTCTACTTGTGGACAGAGATTTCTTGTTTAATCTCATAGCAAAGAAATGTATGCTTTATGTCCCCTCTAAGGAATTAGAAGTCAAAGTACTTCTTTGGAATTTTGGGGTGTAAATTATTTCTGTATGTTTTCATATTTTACAGTAGGGCCCACAGAGATGCATTGTGGTATTTGATAATAATTGTTTGCATAATGCATAATTTAGGCATTTTTTGCCTATTTCTTCTGCTTTAAGGTACATTTTTCCTCCCATGATGCCAGATTGAGGTACTTTTGAAGAGACAAAAGGTGATAACATTTAGATAGTAATAGTTATTCCTACATCAAGCTGCAGTTCCTCCTTCTCACTTACACAAACCATGTGTTGTATGGTTTCCTCGATGTAAAGCCCCTTTCCTAATGAATTTAAATGAAGAAATTTTGTTTGCAATACAGGAAATTTAAAAGTTTGCTCAGTGCAAAGAACAGAGAACAACCTGTTTATTTCTTTTCCATAGGTTTCTTTTGACCTAACTAGTACTATTTGTTTGGTGCTGTGCCTTCCTTACTGCATCTGTTGGGAGAGGCATATTTCTACTTCATTTTTTCCCTGTTCCACACTTCATATTGACTTATAAATCTCCCTGAAGGATCTGAAACTTACTCAGGGCAGTCTGCTTCCAAAGCTTGGAAAACACTTATTGGAAATTATTAGTAGGAAAAATATAATCCAATATTTTGTATGATTTGAACATAAAGCAAATGTTACCCAGAATGGGAAATGTCAGATAATTTCTGTGAGTCTCCAGGAGGTTCAAATTAGGTTAAAAGTAACAAGAACACTCATCTATTTTGGCTTTCAGCAAGGTTAGATATTAGTTTCCTGGACAAATTCAGTGAGTGTTTTCAACAAATATAGAATTTAAACTATAATTACACATCTTAAAGGTACGAATAATTTGCAGTGTCCCTGCCAAGTAAACAGAATTTATGAGAGGTCAAACACTTGTGATTATTGAATTGTTACTGGTATAGCCAACTCTAGATTAAGGAACTTAATTTAGACAGCCACATCATTTCAAATTTTGGCTACATTCAGTAGAGGGCTGCAGGAGCCTTTTGGATCAAAGGTGCCTTGTGTCAATAGTATAGTGAAGGAATATCCCTGATGTGAAATGAGCTTTCCATTTTGACTTCACTCAATCCTCATCCCCCCAAAAACTATCTGACTACATCTTGTGTATATAATTTATCTGTCAATTCTCTCAAAAAGGAGAGCTTGTGTTACTTGGAGAGCCTTCATGCCAATTCCAAAATGAAAAGCAATTCACACTGCCAATGCAGCAATTGCCTGCAGGCTTATTGAATTTCTTTCTTCACTCCTACTTACCACCAAAACCAGCTCAAGGAAAAAAAATCCCCATAAAAAGCTTGTTAGGAGTCAACAGAACTGAAAGGTGATAAAATACTAAGTGTTTTCCTGGGGTGAAAAAAAAGGAGAAATTAGACATTAAACATTATTAATAGGCTATCATGTATATGCTTTGCTCTTGCATAGAGCCAGACCCAGCAGGACTGTTGTAAGTGTAGGCAGAGGGAGCCACAAAGAGATAAATGTGGTGTTAGTTTAAGGCCACATATTCCAGTACCCCACCATGTTCTCTTCATCTGCACTTCCCCTACAGCTTCTGAGTTGGTCCCATGGAGAGAAACAACACAGCCCTGCCCTTCCCTCTCTGGTAGTGCTGCACTTGTGAGAAAAGAAAAGAGGCTATAAGGGGATATCCATCAGCTGGCAGGCTCCATCTAGGTAATGAGCTGCACCCATTCACTTAGTTATTAGTATATACATTAGTATTATATATTATTCAATTTATATGTAAATATAAATTATATTAGTTCAATTTATATATATTTATTTATTTATTTATTTATTTATTTATTTATTTATATATATAAATTAAATATCCATGATGCAGGAACCATCAACTCAACATCACCAGTACTGGAGCAGTGGGGAATTTGAGATGCAGTGTTTTCCTCCTGTGGGTTTTTCCATCTGTATTGTTCTCAAACTGAAGAATTATTATGGATCCATATAAGAGAATAAAGGATGTGAAGGGCAGTAATGGGAGAAGCCTCTACTCCAGAAGAGTGTTTGAAAGGGACGTCTAAAGAAACAGGAGAAGGCAAAGGGAGGAGGAGCCTGAGGAAAGTACAAGGACAGAGTGAAACAGCATGGAGCATGTTATGAAAAAGAGAGAAAAGGAGCTGTTAGGTAAGAAGAATCCAAAAGTACTACGCAAAGTTAGGAAGAAATTAGAACAGAAATACAGACAAGATAAAAATTCCAGATAGCCACAAATATCAGGGAACAGTATTAAATTTGTATCGGTGCAGGGGCAATAACATTGGTTGAAATGTAATTTCTAAATATTTGTTGGTGCTAATTGTAATAACTGGGACATAAAACCTGGACAAAACATGGTGGGAAAAGACAGAGGATGAAATGTGCTCTGTTATTTGTCTCTTAATTTTATCTGTTTCCTGTGTATTGGCTCATTAGGTATCCTGCCTGCCTGCCAAGAGAGAAACCATTTTGGATTTGCATAGTTGTAGCCATGTGGGGAAAAGATACAGTGTTCTCCCTGAAAAAAAAACGTTTTCTCTCTAATGTAAGATAAGATATTTTGGACACACCAAGCTGTTTGCATGGAAATATTACAGTTGAGGAGTTACATGGCAGAAACAGAAATGGAATAATAAACTTGAGGGAAGTAATCTGGTTGGCAGCTTATTGGAGGTTTTGGTTAGTATTTATGACAATCCAAAGGCTTCTAGTACCACAAGCATCTTTCTTTTCTTTTTGGTTTATTTGTGATGAGAGAAGAATGACGGAAAAGATCCAATTTTAAATTTCCAACATATTTATATTTTTTCTCTTGTGTTTGGAATGGTGATTTATTAAGTGACAGGGAAGAAGACTTGCCACTGGGGGAATGGCTCACTGCAGCTCTTGCTATGCACTGGACAAAGTCTCCAAACTCTAATTTGCACAGGAGCTCTTATACAAAATGCCACAAATAAATAACATAATGTGGGGATGGCTGAGAGCAAGAAGTCACTGCAGTCCAAACCTCCTGAGCTAGAGATCCTGGCTGAACAATCCTGTGTTTCAACAAGGGATAGAAGGCTTCTCATGTTGGAGCAGCCTGCCAGGAACTTTAATAATCAATTTATTATTGCTAGACTGATCTAAAATGAGGATAAAAATTTCCAGAGCATAGTTGTTCCAAGCACTATAGGTAGCTTGTGTGTCTTGATGTTGTCAAATGGCCTGGAATATGAAACTAGAAATGTGGCTATTGTGTTAGTCAGGAGCTTCCAACTCCAGACCTGCTTTCAAGATCCTTCATGGTGCTTCTAGATGTATCTGTCAAGCTTATAAATGGAAAAGGTATAAAGTTCACTGAAAAATTAGGGCCTTAAGCCTATTCTTTACATTCTCCTGATCTGCCCCTAAAAGATTTAGTAAATAGGCTCAGGCTAGCTCATAAAGACATTAGCAGAAATGAGGATGCTATGTCACAGGACTTGGTGCAGAAGAAGAGTCCCAGGAAGGCCTGGGGGTTCCCAGCAGGTGTGCACAGCCCATGGCACTCTGCCAGCACCTCTCTGCTGGCTTACCCTTGGAGTTTCACTTTCAGGAAAGGCTTAATCTGTGTGTTAAAAATCCCCTAAACTATAGCAATGTGGGGATTGCCCTGTAAATAGCAGAAAGTAAGGATGTGCTATATTCCTACAGCAGTATTGCCCTGGGCACACTGTGTGTTCCCAAAATTGCTTTCAGGTGAACAGCACAGCTCTCTGTACTTCTGTATCTGGCATCAAGATTGTTACAGGTTTCCTGCAGTCTTTACTCAGATCTTCTAAAACTGAGAGAATGGTGTTTTATAATTTTTTGTTTCAACAGTAGTCACTGATAAAGAAGCCAGAAGGAAGAGATGTGGTAGTTTGCAGAAAGGGTTGTGTTAGTCTCATGGGCAGACACGTAAGAACACAGAATTCAACCACCTTTCTTCAGCCAGGTAGTGGGATTACAATTAGTGGGGAATGTCTTTGCAAACCATTACTCCATCTGTCATCACCCCACAGTCTGAATCAGTGATAGAAAATAGTTTCATTTTCAGGTGCCTACATCAAAAATTTAAACCTGCTATGCCTCCTACAGCTGCAGTCTAACCCTTGAGACTTCTGAATTCCCCATGTGGCTAAATGGCCTATTTCATACATGCAGGCTGAACTTTGCAGGAGCTGAAGTTGTGTTCCTTTTCCTGGAGTCCATCCTACCTGGTGGGCACTCTCTGAGGTCTGTCCTTTCAGGAAAACAAACCAAGAGGGAATTTTCAGCTGTATAGCCTGAGTGCATGCCCAGAACGTTTTAACACCAGGCTTACATCCCTGTTTTTCCTGATTTTAGAACAAGGATTTGAACCTCCACACCTCACCTCTCAGAGGGCACTAGGAGGTTTTTCCAGTTTTGCAATTCCTAGATGATTTTTGGATCAGGTCTGCCCCAGGAAGTTTGATAATTGCTCCCACATATACAATGTTTAAGTGCTTTTTTCAAAGCAAACCAGCTATATCGAAGGAAAAGAAACAATCAATTGTTTGGGACTCAACAAATTATAGAACTGGGCAATCACCAACCACATGCAGCTCAACAAGGGACGGTGCTGGATTCTACTCTGGGATGCAGCAACCCTGGATGTATGTACAGACTGGGGAGTGAGATGCTGGAGAGCAGTGCCTTGGAAAGGGACCTGAGGATTCCTGGTCCATGGCAAGTTGAACATGAGCCAGCAGTGCCCTGGCAGGCAGGAGGGCCAGGTGTGTCCTGGGGGGCATCAGGCACAGCATCACCAGCCAGCCAGGAGGGGATTGTCTTGCTCTGCTCTGCTCTGGGCCTCACCTCAAGTGTTGGGGGCAGTTTTGGGTGACATGATATAAGAAAGACATTAAACTGCTAGACACTGTCCAAGGGAGATGGACATGGGTCCAACAAAGATGATGAAGGGCCTTGAGGGGAAGCTGTATGAAGAGCAGCTGAGGTCAGTTCAGGTCTGTTCAGCCTGGAGAAGAGGACATTGAGGAGAGACATCACTGTGGTTACAACTTCCTCATGAGGGGAAGAGGAGGGGCAGGCACTGATCTCATCTCTGTGGTCCCCAGTCACAGGACCCGAGGGAATTGCCTGAAGCTGTATCAGGGGAGGTTTAGGTTGGATATAAGGAAAAAGTTCTTCACCCAGAAGGTGGCTGGACACTGGAACAGCTTCCCCAGGGAGGTGGTCACAGCACCAGCCTGACAGAGTTCAAGAAAATTTGCACAATTCTCTCAAGTACAGAGTGTGACTTTTGGGGATGGTGCAGGGCTGGGAGCTGGACTATGATCCTTGTGGGACCCTTCCAGCTCAGCTTGTTCTGTGATTCTGTGCAGTCATTTACAGGCTGAGCCATTCAGCTGGGGGATGAGAGATGGATACTCAAGAAGGTACATTCAGATCCACATCTACTGCTCCCTAGGAACTGCTAGCCATGTGTTTCACTAGCTAGAATCATCAAGAGATGCTTGGTGGACAGTGTTTGCAGACAGAATTTGTTGTGGGCTGATTGCTCCAAAGGCAATTTATTTATTGAGGGGCTCTCAGCCCCTCATTCCAAGGTGGTTTTCTGTAGTGGGACACATGGAATATTTTAGGCAGTAACTGATGAATGCAAACATAAATCTTTTGGGGGACAGAAAACAGGGAGCCATGCATGGATAAAGATCCTGGGCTTCTTTTCCTGCTTCTTTCTAGTCTAACAAATCCTGTTTTCCTGGGATTGTTTAGATCACTTCATCCTCATTCTGCCTTCCACTACTAATTACTTAGGATACATTCAGAGCTGTAGGTTTTGATATCGTGAGGCAAATGGGAAATAGTCAGTTGTGTAGTGTTAGGGTACTGCTGCTGGCTAACAAAGAAGTCACCAGCTGTGTTTTTCAAGGACACTATTCCTGGTTATTTTCTCAGATGCATCTGCTAAGCCACACTGGCAGGGCTAGGGGCATAGATTGAATATAGTGATACACATTTCATGTTTTGCAATTAAGGTTTGAGAATGTGTTTGCTGAAGAGGGTCTCAGCCTTCCACATTTGCCAGTATGAGGTAGAAGCAAAGCTTCCAGGATCTTTGAAATCAAGCCAAATGGTGTTATGGAGTTTGAAACCTCCTGCTGAGAAGCAAGCCAAGATTTTTATATACTTCAAAAAACTATTATTATTATTATTATTATTATTATTATTATTATTAATTTCCATTTTGTATTTAGATGCAGCAATTCAAGTAAAATTTAGTTGCAGATGTTCAAACGTGTTCTTCAGGGATTTAGCTCCTAATTTCTATCCCATATGTATAAGGGGTATGAGACAAGGTACCTTACCTTTCCCTAATATTAAAAACATCTTAAGTTTTGAAGGTGACACTTTATAAGGTGCCATCAGTGGCACAACAAAAATTCCCTTTTAAAAATCCCTTGCCTGACACTGTCCCAGCTACATCCCTCTGCATCCCTCATGAGGGACAGATAAAATGTGGATTTTGAGACTTCAACAATTGCTTACTGTGCAAGATGCTGTTCCCCAGAAGTACTAAACAGCAGGGAGTGGACTTGGGCCCAGGGATATTATTAGTTGTACTCACCAAGCCAGCTATCAGCCAGAAAATATTCAGCTGCCAGCTGTGTGCCAAACCAGCACTGGGGTAAAAGAAGGAGAGTCATGAGGGCATTGAAGATGATCAGTAGCTGTTTTTAGACTGAACCATGTGATTTGTAATATTCCCTTTGTTAATTTTCATGCTAGTTAAAAAAAATCCCAACTTAGTATTTTCCCCAAGGAGAGAAGCTGACATTAAATAATGAAAATCAACACAGAGGTCCAGCTGATCTGAAACTATCCCTCAAAGTGATGATAAAAAACTTCAGTATTGAGTTCAGGGAAAGGAAAGTGAAATATCTGCATTTGGCATGGCCTCACATACTCCTCTGCTTTAAAGGGCTCAGTGGACAGAGAAAAATGTCCAAAATAAAGTAGAAATGAAATCTTCCAGATTATCATATGTATTATTCTGCCAGAGCATGACTGAGTCCTTTAATACTTATTTAAGCCTTTCAGTCCCTAAGGAGCATGATTTATGGGCTTGCTGCTGATCATCAGAAGATAGGCATGGTTATAGGCTACAACTCCTTGCGTACTGTGGTTCATGCCTTTGGCTCCAGCAGCCTTCTCAGCCCCTGGGGTACTGCTGAAATGGCTGCCATCACAGTTTCTCTGCCCTATTCTCTAATTTAATTTTACTTTGAAGAATTGTTCTGAAGAATGATGACCTCAAATTTTCACTTTTTTCCCCTTATGGTTTATCTCTATTTTATTTTAAGGAAAGAAATCAGTCTAATTTTGTTTCCAGAAGATAGATACGGTACACTTCTCCAAAACTTGTAATGAAGTAAAAGCTGACATTCAGCTCCCATCATGATTGGCAGGGTATAAATCTCAAACAAAACAATATTTTACTGTGATTTATTGCACTTTTGAAAAATTAAAAGCTGTATTTTGTGGCTCTCACATTTTAAAAACATGTCTTCAGTTACATCTGTACAATTCCTCTGACAAAACTGAATGTAAGCTCTTTTGCTGCCCTTTCACCAAGACTCTTGGTTTCTGTACAGGTATTTGTACAAGGTCATGTAGGGGGCTGGCATCCCAAGGGCACTGAGCTCATGCTCCCCTCTCCTATTCCTGTCACTATTTACTCCTTCAGTGCAGGATCACCTACTGCTCCAAGCTCCCTCCTGAGCTGGGCTAAAGGAGGTGACAGTGTTTCAGAGAGAATGCCCATGACTCCTCTTTTAATTTGTTTTCCTGAGCTGTTTGCTCAATGTATAAGACAAGGAGTAAGCAACGATGTGGCAGTGGAAAAGTATAATATTTTGCAGATTATAAAACTGTCTTAAACACATTTTTTTATTACTGGAGAAAATTTTACTTTTGAAATTCAGTGTAGATTAACTACACAAATTTCAGGATTTTATCTAAGAATTCTCAACTGTCCAAAATTCTTTTTAAACTCCCTTCTTTATTATCATTTGGCAGAGATACTTCTTGTATATTCCAACAAGTATTGCAATCACTTTATTGCTAAATAGATATGCTGGAGAAAACATGCACTTAACATCACAACATTTAACACTTAGCCTTTATTCACATTAAATAGTAAATATCTCCAAATTATACTTGGAAGACATCTCCAAAGCCAGTTACTAAATTAGAAGGCTGTTAAGAGAAAATGTTGAATACAACATATGTCTCTGCTGAACAATGCCTCTGTTACAACAAATTGAGCCACAAATTCTGACATTTCAATAAAAAAGTTTCCATCATATCACTTTTCTCACTTTGAAAGCCCTTTTGATTGTCATTGCTCATTGTGGTAACAATTCTGTGTTTGCAGGTACACAATCATCTTTTCTCCCTTTCCTTCTGGCAACAGAAACAGTGGGAAAATAAACTAGACATTTCAAGATGATAGGGTTTGTCACAGGGATATAATTTTTTAAGAAATGTCTTAAATATTTTCTCCATTAGATGCATAAGTGATAAGGAAACAGGAAAAGCAAAGTAGAAATAAAAAGTAAACATACATTTGAACCAGAATAGATTATAAATATATATATATATAATTTTATACATATTTTATATATATATATATATATATATATATATAAATCAAATATATAAATATATCTCTACAAGCATATATATATATATAAAATATATATATATATAAAAATATATATATATATATATATATGTATATATATCTATTCAGGTGTAAGAAGGAGCTTATAGGAAGATGTGATTTGCAGAGAAAAGCAAAAGGGCAATAATTACAACTTTCAATGAGCAAAATTTTCTCCTGAGATATGGCAAAAATTTTCACTATGAGGATGGAGAAGCACTGGAAGAAGTCGCCCAGAGAACCTGTGGAATCTTCCACCTTGGACTTTTTCAAGCCTCAGCTAGATAAGGCTCTCAGGAACCTGACCTCACTTTGAAGTTAGCTCTGCTTTGAGCAAGAGATGGTCCCTTCCAAACTCAGCTACTCTACAATTTTTTGTGGAGGGAGGGGTGGGTTTCTATGTGTGTGAGAGATAAAGCAGTGATTGCATAAAACTTAGGGTACATGATATAAAATCCTTGTAAAAAACTATGCAAACACCAGCTCCCCATTTCATCTTTGCATTCCAGATCCTTGTGAAGCCGTTTTGTTGAGGCCATGTTAGAGCAAATTCAAACCCATATATGTGTGTTGCAAACCTCCTCTGTAGCTGTAGTGCCATGAGAAGCATTGCAAAACAGAAAGCCTGAACTTTGGTATACATTAATTTTTCAGTAATTTTCTGATCTATATGCTGGCAAACTAAAATCACCATTCTCCAAAAGAAGTGGATTTTCTGCAGCTGCCAGGCTGGAATTTGAACTCTCACCTTCAGAATGCACAGGAGGACACTGGCTCTTGCACACTCCAAGAGAAGCATTGTGTCCAAAGCTGGCAGGCAGGAACTGGTAATGTGGTTCCAGTCCAAACTGGGAAAGGAGGATACACACCATTTAGAATATATTTTTGTTACTATTTTCTGGTTTTCTTTCTTTTTTTTTTTTTTTTCAGAAAGAACTGAAAATTATATTTGAGAGCTACTGAAGTTACTTTAGAGAGGTTAACCCCCTTTCCCCATCTTTTCTTATTTGAGTCCTTAATGAAAACATAAGCTTTGATGAATTGATGGATTTGTTCTTTAGGCAAAACACTCATGGACACTGCTGGAAGCTCTGCAAGAGCAAAGTCTGCACAAGGAGGTAAAAAATCAAGGATTTTGATCATGTTTCAGAGAGGGAGAAGTGTCAGAAGGGTGACAATCTTTTGATCTCCCCAGGGTTTGGATGGAGGAGATGTGGGTGCCCAGAGGTGTGCAGGGCAATCCTCTCAGCCTGTTTTGGGAGCCCATGGGTTTCATAGGATTGACAGATCATGAAGGCTGGAGGGACCTTGGGAGTCCCGAGTGCAGCCCCTTGCTAAAAGCAAGCACAGTCAGCAGAGGCCAGACCAGGCTGCTTAAGGCCTTGTTGTAGGAAGGAGAGCCCACAGCTTGTCTGGCCAAACCACTTCCAGTTCTTATTCATCCTCATAGGGAAAATTATTTTCTATTATATCCAGCACAAATCTCCCTGTTTCAGTACATGACCACTGCCTCCTGTTCTTCTGTCCAGCACCTCCATAGGGGTCCTGGCTCTTTCTGCTCAGTAACCTCCTCATAGGTGTGGAAAGGAACACTTTGGTCTCCTCTAAATCCTCTCCTTCAGGGTGAACAAGCCCACCTTCTTAAGCTTTCCTTCACAGCACTAGTGCTCCAGCACCCAAACCTTGTGGTTCTCCAGTAGTCTTGCTCTGATCTGGGGAGACAATACTCCGTTATTGTCATTAACATTTCAGATGACATTTTGAAGAACTAATGAATTGAAAGAATTTTAAGAATTTAAAGAAGCTAAAAATAGACTTAGAAATAAAAAGTTTGAAGCTGGGTTCTATGTAATTCTTTTTGAAGGTTAGATATAAAGCTTGTCAGATTCATTAATTTCTTTCACTGAAAATAAAGATATGTCTTTTCTACTGCAATGTAAGGCTGCTAAGACTTACATGTTATTGCTGAGATTCTGGTCTTTGGAAAGATCATGACTTTCACATAGCAATGAGTTGCCCTGTTATAAGAATATGGAGAAATTTCTTCTAAAGTAAACCTTAGTGTTGCTGATTTTGAGATGATGAAGTTAGAATACTTACAGATCAAATCCTAGGGAGCCCAATAAAGAATTGAAAGATTCAATTACAATTACTTTACATCAAAAAAGCAGCAGTGCTTTGGCTTTAATACAGCTGAAATGTAGAAGGTAAGATCTTTTACAGTCAGTTACTCTGTGGAGCACAACACATAAAAATTTATTTTCTATGAACTGAAATTTAGTTCTAGAAAATAATATGATTTCTGAACAGTGTGTAATGAATCATCTCAGAACTATTCAAATACATTAATTTGGCTGCTAAGAGTTTTGAGTGATCTATGTAAAATAAACCTGTTCTTAGCTATCCCCATTGCTAAAGCTGTTGCCCAGACTGTCATCATCTGGTATTTCAATTATTGCCACATCATCCACTTGGGCCTTGACTGCAGCATTCTTTCTATGGCTGTTAATTGAACATGCTCAGATAATTTTCCCAGCTCCTGCCCGTGACAAAGCCGGCCTCAGAGTGAGTGCAGTGTTCACTAGAGCCACGGCACACAAGGTGCCACATCTACAGCCAGGTTCTCTCTGGTAACTGATGTGAAGCTGCAGAGACAGAGGTCACCATGTCCTACAGAACTCATCCCAGCACTTTTCCTTCCTCTGATTTTTAATCTCTTGGAGCCCCTGACTTTTTTTCCCTCTGACTGTAAAAATGTTCTGGGTTCTGCAGGCTCTGGTTTGGCTTCCAGGCCACTGACACCACACTTTGACAGACATCAGTCATCTTCAGTGCCAGCAGGACACCTGTCATAAAGTCCTTTCATGCTTTTATTGCCTCCACTTCCAGAAGTGGAGCTGTGTTAATGAGGAGGTCCTGGTATCACTGTTTTCAAAAATGACTCCAAAACTCTAGAAAGCTGTTGTAAAGTCAAAGATGCTTAATTATGGGTTTGTAGACATGAAGCAGCAAAGGAGATTAGTTCCTGAAGTCCTCACAAAAATGTAGGGAACACCTTTGTTTGGTTTCCCATTCTTGTACTTTGATATCTCTCTCCCTGGTATTAAAACTTGGGAAGATCTCTAGGGTGCTGGTACACTTCTTATTTCTGCAGCAGAAAATCACATACTCTAAAAATAGTGCTAGTGCAAAAAGGCTCACTTTTAGCTGTCTAGGGTACACAACATGTCACATGAAACATGAGTGGATACAAGGACTGCACATCTTGGAGAGCTCCAGTTGACACTAAACACACTTGACTGAAATAAATTATGGCATCAGTTGCAACAAGTTTTACAGAAAAGTTTAACTGTGTAAGTAGACTGGGGGAAATAAAGACCATAAACCACATTTACACATGCCTTTTTTTGGCACTCTTTCCTTTAGCATCCACTCCAAACCCACTTGGACACCACTGACACTGAGCTAGACTGACCTTGACTGACTGAGTTCTTAGATCTGTGTTAATTAGTTGACAGGTGACATCTTTGTAATTCTTGGATTATGATAACACTGAAAGATACTGATGCTCTGCATAGCACAATGGAATCTCACACACTGTAACCCCATCATGACAGTTACAAGAAGTAAATATTTTGCATCAAAAAATACCCATATAATAGAATCATAAAATGGCTTGGATTGGAAGGGACCTTAATGAACATTTAGTTCCAACCTTCCTGCTATGAGGAGGGACACCTTCCACTAGGACTAGGTTGCTCAGAGCTCCATCCAACCTTGAGCATTTCCAGGAATGGGGCAGCCACAGCTTCTCTGGGCAATCTGTGCCAGTGTCTCACCACCCTCACAGTAAAGAATTTCTTCTTAACAGCTAGTATAGAACAACTCTCTTTCAGTTTGAAAACATCCCCCCTTGTGTCACTACAGACTCTTGTAAAAATTCTCTCTTTTCTTGCAGGCTCCCTTCAGGCACTGGAAGGCTGCAATTAGGTCACTCTAAAGCCTTCTCTCTTCCAGACTGAATAATTCCAATTCTCTTGGGCTTTCCTAAAAAAGTACTCCATCCCTCTAATCGTCCTGGTGGCCTCCTCTGGACTCACTCCAACAGGTGAATGTCTTTCCTGTGCTGGGGACCCCACAGCATTCCAGGTGGGTTCTCATGAGAGCAGAGTAGAGGGATAAAATTGCCTCTTGTAGACCTGATGCCCACGCTGCTTTTGATGCAGCCCAGGACATGCTTGGCTTTCTGGGCTGCAAGTGCTCATTGCTGTTGCAAGTCCAGCCTCTCATCTGCCAGCACCCTCAAGTCCTTCTTTGCAGGCTGCTCTTGTATTGGTACTGGGGGCTGCCCCGGTCCAGGGGGCACATTGCCCTTGGTCTTCTTAAGTCTCATGAGATTCCTATGTGCCCCCTTCTTGAGCTTGTCCAGGTCCCTCTGGATGGACCCCATCCTTCAGCTGCATCACTCAGCTTGATGTCTTCTGCAAAATTGCTGAGGATGCACTCAATCCCTACTGTAGTGTGACTTCAAAAATCTTTATAATTTGTACTAGTATTAAACTAGTGTAGTGCTACTATTATACACTAGAAAACATAAAGATGGGCAGCACAGTGATTACAGAAATATCTAAGAGCTTGAGAAATTCAGGACACAGTCTCATGTGCCCCTTTTGATTTCAGGCAAGTTACATACCCTCTTTGTAAGTCAGTCTTCATTATGGAAACTGATGATACTGATCCTTCTCTGCTCCAGAAGAATATTATACAATAAATGCAGTCAAAAATTCTGAGCTCTCAGGATGGTATGGCAAACACCATACAGTCAGACTTCACTTATCTATGGTTAGATTGTTTGGGCCATGGATGAAAAACCAGCTTGGATCTAACACAGCATATTAGCTCAGGCACAGTGCCACATGAATGCAGTTATGCTCTTTCTAAGGCCAGCTCTGCTGTGGAAAGAGTGCATCTGCTTTTGTGGGAACCTAGCTGGCTCCATCCCGAGGCAGCTCAGGTACTTCAGCACCAGAATTATTGGCACGGGGTTTGGGGGGAGGGAGCAAGAAGGAGGAGCAGAAACACCCAGCACAGACCTCGATCCTGGATCTAGCTGGGTTTATAAGACCTGGCTTTGCACCAGCTGTACCAGATCCCCGCTGCCTCCCAGCTTTTGCACCTGCTTCACAGAGCCCCTTCGGGGCTCATTAGGTCAGGCACAAGGGGGTGAGAACCACAAGGAGAGTCAAGGTCTGCCTGTACCTGGCTGGGGAACAGGCTGTGAATGAGAAGCAGAGAAATGAATGGCACTGTGGAGTCAGCGTAGTGGATGTTATGAGGTATTAACAGATCTTCCTGTATCAAAACTAAATTCACTTGGAAACTCTTGGCTTCCCCCTTGTTTCAGCCTTCCTTACCTGTACTATTGGGATTGCCGTTTTACTAACTTTACAATACCTTTGCCAAGTAGAGATGTGGCTAGAAACAAGTACAAATCACTTACAGAAGTCACACATTAGGACTTCCAGAGCCATCTTGCCAAGACAATGAAAGTGGTGTTTCAAGGAAAAGACTTCGAAATGTGTGACATCAGACTTTAGGAAGCCAGAAGGAAAAGGGGGGGGCGCAGAATAAATCAATCAAGGTCTTAAATCCAGACTTGAAACATGTAGTTATCAAGGACAAAAGGGAAAGGAAAAATTAATAAAAAGAAAGAACAGGGCGAGAAGCGAGGAGGACTAGGTTTCCCCTGGCTGTAAGCAGGGCAGAGAAAGGACGAGGGGGCTTTGCGGGGAGAGGGAGAAGCCCGCCGAGGAAGAGCCTCCAGGCAAAAAGCATCAGCGGCTCTCGGGCCGGCTGGCGTTAGGGCCCGGCGGAGGCGGGGGCGCGGGCCGGGGCGGGCGGCGCCAGGGCTGGGCGGCGGGAGGGCCGGGGCCGCGGCACCACCCACGTACCGGGCCCCGCGCGGCCGCGCATCCCCGCGGAGCCCGCACGGCCCCGCCGCCCGCGCCCTCGCCTCGCTGCATAAAAGGAGCGGGCGGAGGCGGGCGGCCGGGGGCCCGGCGCGGACACCGCCTGCATGTGCCCGGGAGCCCCCGCCGCCCGCCCCGCCGAGCCCGCGTCCCGGCGGCCGCCGGCGGCCCGCGTGGGGCTGCCCCGCGGCGCGGAGCCGCGCTCGGGAGCCGGCGGCTGGACGGGGCGGCCGCGGGGCCGCGCCGCGGGAGGTAGGGGGGGACGGCTTCGCCCCGCCGTGCCGCGACCTGAGCGCGTGTGGGCGGGGAGCGCCCCGCGCCGGGATAAATAGCGCTGTGCCCCGGCTGACAGCCCGTCCCGGGGCGCGCGGGGCCGGCGGCAGCGGGACAGGCTTGGGGCTCTCGGTGACTCCGCTCCGCGGCTCCGCTCCTGCCCCGACACGGGTTGTGATTTTCCTCTGTCTGTTTGTTTTTGGGGAGAGCCAGAGCAGTGGAGGACCAGGAGAGCCCGGGTCCGAGCTTTTCACCTCTCTCTCCCCGCAGCACAGGGGAGATGCTGGAAGCGGCGGTGAGTTCGCAGAGCCCGAGAAGGGCGGCGAGAAGCTTGTAAACTCCCCAGCGGCAGCCGCTGCCCCGCGACCCTCCGCCGGCCCCTCCTCGCCCCGCACGCCGCCGGCCTCGCCGCCCCTCGCTGCCGCCGGAGGAGGCTGCCCACCCCAGCGGCCCAGGATGCAGTTTCGCCTCTTCTCCTTTGCCTTGATCATCCTGAACTGCATGGATTACGGCCACTGCCAGCCCGGCCGCTGGAGACGCAGCAAAAGAGGTGAGTGGCGCCGGCTGCTCACCCGGGACGCCGCCCGGGGCAGCTGCGGGAGCGCCCGCAGGGAAGGGCCGCTCTCCGGCAGGTGAGCCGCGCTCCGGCTCCGCGGGCACCGGGCCGGCACGTGGGGCGGCAGCGGGGGCGAGCCTGGGGCGCGGGGCCGTGCCGGCCTGGCGACCGCTCCGCGGGGCTGCTCGCCGCCGTCCTGCTGCGGAGGGCGAACCGGGAGCAGGAGGAGCGGCGTGGACGTGAGCTCCGAGGGGAAGGGACCGGCCGGAGCCCGGGGCAGCCGGGGAGGAGAATGCCGAGCGGTAGGCGCACGGCCCCCGACCCCCACGGCATGTCCTTCCCCGGGGGCCGTGGCGGGCAGGGGACGTCGCTCATGTCGCCGTCGCTCCTCGTCCAACGGGTCGCGGCTGCCGGGGGATCGCTATTAGCCCGCGCAGTTAGAGTCGCGTGTCCACGGGACGGACTTTGAAGCTGCTTTCCGTGGGCGTTTCCGAGGCAAAAATGCGGCTTCTCCCCTCCATCCTCCGGTACCGCCGTGCCCGCTCCCGCGGGGCTTGGCCGCCGGGAGAGCCGCTGCGGCGGAGAGCACCGCGCCTTGCCCAGCGCCCGGGGGAGTTCTGTGCCGCCAGCTTTGCTGAAAACGTGCCGATCCCTTTGAGGAAAAGTCATAAACGGTGCGTTGGGGCTTCATCGGTTTCCCTAAACGCTGATGTCGGGATGCCGGAGCTTTGAGCCGGAGCGGTGCAATATGCCAGTACAGCTCCCGTGTGGACGGAGAGGTTACTGCAGCGCCTTCCGGCAGGCAGCCTGGCCGAGGCTTCGTCTGCTTCTTTTTTACTTTTTTTTTTGTTTGTTTTTTTTTTTTTTTAGTGGTGGGGAGGTTCACCTTATTATAAAATGTTTTATTATCCACATATTGTGAGTTATTTTTCTATCCCTTTTGCTGTTATTTTCTCAGCCACGCATCCCCTTCACATTTCAAAAGTTTGCTGAAAATCAGGTGGCTCAAGCTGCTGAGAAATTTCTGAAAGGATTGCGCTTTTAGTGGTATTATATGGAAGGGGAGGGACTTAACATCTCCAGTGTTAAGCTGCTACAAATAGTAATAAAACTGTGAGAAGAAAATAGTTTGCACTTTTCTGCTTACATCACTTTCAGAGTAGGTGCAAATAAAATTGTAAGGCAGTTTGGTTTTGATGGTTTCCAGAGTTTAATTTATGTGTGTGTGGCTAAAACGATAGCAGTCCTTTAAAGTGACCAGACTATCTGTGCTAACAAAGGGTATACTGTGTCTTTAATTAAATGTGGAACTACTTAGAGTGCTGGCTAGACAGCGGAGGGTGATAGTGGTATTTCTGCTTTACAACAGAGCTTAAGGGCTGCATTGTGGGAGTACTGAAATGAATAGACATCTAACTCAAGTTGTGTGAATTGTCCTCTTACAAAAACTTAAGCTGGTTTTAATTGATCTCATGTTCACTGATTGATCCTAGACCAATTGTTGTGCTTGTTGAACAGTTGGCTTTTCCAAAGAAGATTGATTTAAATTAGTTTTTAGTTTAATTATTGGATAAATACAATCAGTATTGACAGTTGACTTACTGGGTCTATTTTGTGCTGTCACCTATGTGTTTTGTTTTGGGCTTTGAAGAATGCAGTCTTTTTCAGTTAATAAGTATAAAGAAGTAAGCATAGCCAGTTCTAAGCAGAGAAAGCACAATCTAAGAATGTATTCAAATTATAATAGGTATTTGCCATGACATATCCAGTCTGAAGTAATGCTTTCATACAGGACTCAAAATTCCAATAATTTCACAATTTTTCCATATCCCATCTGCAAATAATCAGGCAGTCACTGTGGGGTACTGGCAGTTAAAATTTCTCTGGCATTCTGTTTTGTCTGTTACATGATCTTAGATGCTCCATAATATCGTTTTCTTAATGAAATACAATTTTTGGCATAGAATAAGTCTCCTATGTGGTAGGAATCAATTGCATTCAGTCTGGAATGATGGGCAAATATCATGTGTAGCTGATTTTTTTAAAGCAGCTAAATGTACAATAAACTTCAAGTGTATATGCCTGTACTGGTGTTTGCTTGGATTTGTTGCTGATGTAGAATACTCTAATAAAGAAGACTTAAGTAAATTTGGGGAGACGTTCCCAGGATTCCTCATTTACCATCTGCTTGCAACCCTTTCCCAAATCAAGGCTTGCAACATTGCAGTAGAAGCAGAATAATAGAATAAGGTTCAGAAAGTGGTTCCTGCCTTGTATTGATTTGTGTTTTGTTAGTTAATGTCACTTCACTAAGATTTTTTGATAGATACATAATAATCAACAGTCTCTACTTAGTCCACTGCTGCTCTTAATTACTTTTTCAGCTCACTACAATATTGCTTTGCATAGTTGCTCAGAACAGAACCTTATTTTCCTTAAAACACCTCACCAAATTCTCCTTCTGTAAGTCACTGCCCTGAGCAGGATGAAAGCCTTTTGGCCTTTCCTGCAGAAGATATTTGAAAACCTATTTAAGGGTTACCTAGCTGAAAGTTTGGTGGTGTAGTATCACAGCTGGTTTAGTCTAATCTTTCCTTTTCTTGTTGAATTGTATAACTTGATTTTTTGTTTCTCTTGTAAGCCTTCTTCAATGAAAATTTATATTTATTTTTCAGATTTCTCTTTAGCAATCAGTATAAGATGGGCAGCTTCATGTCTTAGCATTTCACTGAATATCACAGGGTACAGGAAAGACCATTGGTTTTTCCCTTAGAGACATAATGAAAACAACTTTTCCAAAGATTGCCGCAAATCAAAATGGAGATATGTAGAAATGGAGACTCTCAGGGAGGCATGATGGTATTCTGAAAAGTTTTGACAGAAGAGAATATAGGGATCATTATAAACAGTCATCAAAAACCAGATGCTGACAAAATTCCCCAAGGGGAAAAAAGTCAATGATAGCAGTCAGTGCCTGCCTTGATGGGGAAACTCAAGAGTCTACAGAGAGGCTCTCTACAGTTGGTAAGACCAATGTTGGAGTAATAAAAAATGTGAATGGGACACATTCACATAGTTAAACCTGTTTATATCCAAGTACTCAAAACCTGTGTCTGTAAGATACTTGTCTTTCCATTTAGTTCCTATTGATGGAGTGTCATGAGGGCTGAGGTGAATACTTATCTCCCAGATGCTTACACTCTATGTTAGAGGTACATAAAGGGGGAATATCTGTGCCAAGGAGTGACAGTGGTGATGGCAAAATATCCACAGGTGGAAACAGGAGGAATACCTGGGGCAGGAAATTTCCCAAGTGTTTCTCAGACTTCAATATAGCTTTGTGCACAGCATTTATTGAAGAATATGAATAAATGGAGGGGCACAGTCACTGGGTTCAAAATTATGTCAATTAAATTTTTATCATCTTAATATAAGATGGGAATCCTGACCACAAACCTGTTATTATTATAGGAAGTTGTTACATGGATTTTCAACTAGAAGAAAAACCTGCTTGGATATTGGGGACTGTGATTTAGCTTTCCTAACAAGGTGTTTACCTGGGATAATCTTGGAACCTGTCTCAGTTGGGTTGTATGGCCAAGCTTTGGGAAAGGTAGATGATTTAAGCATTAGGGAAAAAGAAACTCTGTTGGATATACTTGACTGAAATAAATACCACATCTGCTTTTACAAGGACTGTACTAGCTCCTGAAGAGTAATTTACCTCAAAAAAAGTCATACTACATGACTTTTGTCTAGCATTATCCAAATATTCTGGCTGTTATTAGCTAATCTTCCTCTCTCTGAGTCTGAAACGTGTTTGAAGGAAAGTTAACCTTTTTATCTGCAGGTTAAGACTTAAAATTCAATGTGGAAGCAGTACTTTGAGATACTTTTTTTCCCTCAGGTGTGACATTAAGCAGTTGTAACAGAACCTGTGAAAGAACTGAGTTGTGCTAACACAAGTGGTAATTTTCCAGCACTCATGATCAGGAGAAATGTTTTGGAACATAGCTTCTGTTCCTCAGACCTGCACTTAGGATAGTTACTAATCATTCTTTATACATACATTGTTACTACAGCAATTAGAATATCCTAACTCTGTAACCATTGAAAAGTTGCAACTTTCAAACCTTTTGCTATTTACACTTATTACTGTCATAAACTGACAGAAATCAAAATTTCTGTGTGAATGACTGAATACTGAACTGGCTAATGATGCAGTGTTACTGAGGATAAGCAATGCTCAAACAGATTGTGAAGATTTGCAGGAGAATGCTCAAAGCACCAAGAGCAGGATTCACTGTCAAAATAGACATCTAAGGGTTAGGTGTTTCAGCTTCCCAAAGTTGGTTTTTAGTGCTGCTTATAATATTTATAAGATATACTTCTGGGCTTGGTATGTGCGTGACTCTCTTTAGCAAGCAGAGGCTGGACAGGATATTTTGGGGCAGGTCCTGTGCATTTGATACCTTTGGGTGTCCCAAGACCTGTTACTGGGGAAGTTAGAACTGGGGAGCATGTTCTGGCACAGTGTTGGGGTGTGTGTGCTTTTCCTTGCCTGTATCCACCCCTTTAGGTTCCATCATAGGTCACTTGGGTTTAGGATGCTGGGTTTAGATGGGTGTGCCTGATCAGACCTTGAAGTCTGTGTCCATGCTTTTGTGTTAAAACCTGCTGTAAGATTTACACTATGATGAAGAGCTTAGATTTGTACACTTGATAAACTTGTCTTAATGGTGTACTTTCCCCTTTTAGAGGATGGAGGGGATTTTCTAAGGCTTGGCTGAAAACTCTCACTGGAGCAGCTCAAAATGCATGACAGATACTGAAAGGGAGTTTTTGCACTAATATAGGGACATTATGGTGACAAAAGCAAGAGTGCAGTTTCTCAATTTAATGTGTCATTTACAATACACAGGCCAGCATAATTACTATGTTAAAGTATGTTAGCATAGTGTTGTTTACATAAGATGCCTTTAAAAATATGGAAAATATGAAATTATTTAAAAGGTAGAAAGTGGAAGAGGTGTTTGGTAATAAAATTCAAAGAATAAAGAAATAAAAGGCTGTTTCTTTTTTTGGGTTTTTTCTTTCTCTTGCTCTTTCTGCCACGACTCTGACTACCCCATGGAGGCCTGCACTTCATTTCTGATAATCTAGCTTTTTTTTTTAATACCAAAACCTAAAGCTAACTAGAGGGACTGTCTAATCAAACCTGCAAATCATCACAGGCTGAAAACATTGCCCAACTTACTGTACCTCCAACTTGAAAGCTTATAACTGACCATAACATCTTTTCCAAAAATGCATCCTTGATTTTGAATTCTGGGGTGGGACTCATGTGAGTACAGGTAACTATCTGGAACATGAAGGTCTACATGTTCTTTTATAATTGATCTAGTTGGTGCAGTCCATCAAACTCTTAGTGCAATTTAACTCATCCCATGGTAGATGCCTGCCTTTGATCAGATAAACATACCCCTACTTAAATAAAGATAAGATTACTTGATTATCTTTATCTGTAATTGAAGTGTAGTTCAGCTGTACATGTCTTCAGTGTTAGCCCCTGAACTAAACTGAAATCAGCCCCCAATGAAAAAGTATCCACTACCTATAGTAAAATTAAATGTTGGTGCAGCTCTTAACTGTTAACAGATACAGTCCCTGAAAGTTCTAATCTCTCCTGTATTAGAGATTGGTTTAGTTTCAGGTATTTTTTAATAAATTCAGTTCCTCAAGCATGCCCCTTCTTTTCACCTCAAAGTTTTGTTCAGGCACAGTTGGAGAACCTTCTGTATTTGTCTAGGCTCCAAGTATTTGCTAATCCTTTTCTTAGTGAAGAGCATGACTTCATAAGTATTGGCTGTTGGTAATGCACAAATGTAACAGCTTGATCCTTTCATCATGGACTGCTTTAGAAACTGAAATTAGGTGCTGCCATGGTTTGTATACTCATTGTATTGGTAGTATGTGTTTAGCAGATGTAATGCTTTGGTGTCAGGGTGGTGCTGCAAAGTAACTTTGTGCAAGAGGAGGAAATCTATCACTTTTTGGGACAGCAGTGGCAGGCTTAAACCTGTTCCCAAGTAATTTTTGGTGTAGAGGGTGTAAGAGGCTTTGTATCACATTTTGATACTTGGATCCTAAGTCATACATCTTAGGAAGGGAGGTGTTGAGGTGTCAGCTGGATCTTGCTGGTGAGCACCATAGGGCAGATGCAGAGCTCTCTTTCCTGCCTACACAGTGGCTTTGTCCAGGCAGCTCCATCCATGAGGACCACTTACTGATTAGTCTTCAGTGCAACACTTGTTGAGTTTTGCCTGTCTGTGGGCAGTAAGGTCCCTTGTCTGACTTGAATTCTTGCTGTGCCACTTTATTCTCTCTATGTGTGGCTCCTGTCCGTTTTTGCTAATACTTTTCAAAACTCAGAGGAGAAATGAAACTGAAATGGATCAGGGTGGTGGTCTCTGCATGTTTGCCCCAAAAAGGCAGATGGTGATACAACGCAGTGTCAAGCACAGGAGAGGCAAGAGTGAAAGCATAAGTTTGCCAATACTCTAATGTCACCTTTCTGATTAAGTTTCTGCAGTGGAGGGGGTGGGTGGGTGGAGGAATTATAAAAAATTGGTATTTATACATAATACTATTTCAAAATACCTAATTGGTGTGAAACTTGTGTTCTGAACATGGAATGGAGATAAGTGAAACAATGAAATATGATATTTTCCTCTTTAAGTTTTCCTCTGAAACTAAAAGGATTTGAGACTTTATTTGTTTGTCCTTACTTTGGGATTTCTGTGTCTTAGCACTTTGATTTCACACGGCTGTACACATCTCTGACCTTTGTGTGTCAAACTGTGGTCCACAGAGCAGCTGCCAGCATCTTCTGGATGTGTAGAGATCACACTGTCTCATCCTTGTGTTTCTACCTAAATACCCTTGAATGAAACACTCCAGTGAACTTGTATAGCTCTGCTTCTTTAATCTTATCCTATTTTGCTGCAAGTGCTCGTTAGTTAAATTCAAATTTGAGCTTAAAATTTTTTTTAGGGGACAGCATATGAAAGATTGGCAGTTAAATTTTCTGAAATTTCCTCCTGTTTGTGGATTTGAATGTGCAAACTGTGAAGTGCAAAAGGATATAAAAGAAGGAATAGAACTACAGTGTGGGGAAGAGACTAATTTTTATAGGAAAGCAGAGAAGGAATTACTATTTGAGGTACCTTGATTATGTGATCAATAAGTGGCTTTTAAGATCCCATCTGTTAAGATCTGGTGAAAAGTACAAAAACCCTTCATGTTCTTTGTTTCAGTAATTAATCACTTATGTATTTCTTTTTGAAATACAGATTTCAGTAGAGCCAAGTACTTGATGTATCTCTAAGGTTTTGTCCTTCTGTGAGGAAATGTTGTCTCCATTCCTTCCTCTTTTGTTGATTTTAGGGGATGGTCATAAGACTATAACTAGGGAAATGTAAGCAATTACAGGTTACATGCAGAATATTTAGAAGAGGTGTGGAGTTCTGTAATTTTGTTTCAAACACCATCCTCCCCACCCCCACACTTTCAGTGGAATTATGTGTGTTATTTCATAAGGATAATGGCAAATCTTGTGTACAATTAACATAGATCCAAAAATGACAGTACTTCAACTGTGATTATCTGTTTGTAAAAATATTTTTTCTCTCAAGAATTTAAATCTAAAAATAATCAAAAGCATATGGTTTAGGGACTGACTCTCAAATTTATCTTGCAGAAAATTTTCTCTATTTTTTTGTGAGTATAGTCAAGATTTTCTCCATCGAGATGAAAACCGGACCCAAACATAGATGTAGTGAGGTGGAGGAAGGGACCTGGAATATCAGTAATGTTTCTGTGTTGGCTTTTAGGTTGGTGGGTTTTTTAATCACTGGACAATTGTATGTGCACTAACTCCAAAGCAGATCATGTGCAGCAATAAATACCGTGTTTGTGCCTTTTTGTCTTGATATTTGTACTGCTTTTACACTGCAAAGGGACAAGTGTATTTGTGTTAGAGAATTGCAGTGCTGCCATAAAATAGAAACTTCCTGATCCAAGCACATTATTTTCTCTTTTGAGTTGAAATGCTGGCTGAAATGTGTTGCACACAAACATATACTCTGCAGTGATGTATGGTCTTCTCAGCGTATGGTTGCCACCTTTGGAATACCAAAAAACCCCAAACTAGCCACATCAGACAAAGGGCTGTTGTGCATGCACAGATCAATCTGCACGTGTACAGCAGCACTGACAGCACCCATCACATCCATAGCAAAACATTATGGGCAAGATGGAAACAACTGAAACAGCAACTGTGCTTAGTAAAGATAGATGTTACTGATTTGCTCTTTCTTCTTTCTGGAAGTACTCAAAAATTTTGGTAGATACCATATGTTTTTATTATAAACCTTCCAATTTAGACAGTGTTTCCACTGCCAAACATGTGGCTGTCACTCTGTTGAGTGGGCACTAAAGTTCCATCATCTTTTGCTTTATCTATTTTGAGATGGTAGTTAACATCTCAGCTGAGCTGAGGCCCTGCAGTGCTGGCCCTGCTGACATGGCAGCCTCTGAACTGAGGTCACCAGAGCAGAAATCAGAAATCTGTCCTGGATCCCCTTCCCCTAGCAGACATGTTCTTTGGCCCTTCATGTGACCTACTTCAGACCTGGTTCACATCTCATTTTACACAATGCACACTAATAATGTGGTGGGCATGGGTTCAGTTTTGACTCAGCAAGAGTAACTAAGTTGGCACAATCACTTTGCACATGAGGTGCATTAGGTTCTGTTTACAGAACAACACAGCACAACACAGCAGCTGCTGGTTTCAGTTTTCTTAAAGCTTTTAACCATTATTGTGAAATACTTACCACTGGCCTCTGATCTGAGATGCTTCAGTCCTGCAAGAAACCTAAAGCTAAGGAAAATTTCACAGAGCATTCGCTTATTTATCTGTTGGCATCAAGTTATGTATTTTACTTTCACCAGGGACATTCTCAGGAGGTGGCTTTACCTCTAAATTTGCTCTGCTATCTTCTCCAAAATGGTCAGCATTCTCTCCCCTGCTTTGTTGAGTGCAAGGAAAGCTGAATCTCTAAGGGACATGTGAGGGAAGGCACCTCTTGGAGTAGGGTAGCTGTGTGCCTTTGCTGTTGTGATGTACTCCTGTGGCAGCAGGACAGTTCTTCAACTTAAGTTCCTTGCCTGGATCATACAAAATGTGCCTGGCCTGCATGCATCTGTCTTGGCCTTTTTTTAAGTTGTTCAGCAAATATTGATTGTACATGGGTACAATCATTATTATACATCACATGTTTGGTTTTACCTGACGTGGTTCAGTGTTGGGAGTTCTGCCTCCCTGGTAAGAGGTTTCCTTCAGGATGTCAGAGGGATTGCTTTTATTGTTAATCTTCCTGCCTGTAAAGCTTGTGGTTCATATACATATATTCATCAATGAAAATGGTAACAGAAGATAAATTCCTCTTTTCTGTGAATGCTAAGCAGCTTTCCAGTGTGAAATGTTATGGCAGTAGGGATGTGAAAAATGTCAGCATCTCATTGAAGTGGTGCTTCTAGAGTGCTTTGGTTTCCAGCTCTATTTCTTACAGCACTATTGCAATATGCTGGAATGCAGCATCTTTGCTGATGCTGAGATGACACTGGGTTATGATTTCTCCTTTTAGCTATAATGGGATTGCAGAATTACAAGTAGTTATAATAATTCTTTTATTAGTCACAGGATTTGCTGAATTTTGTCTGTGGCCTTCAAAGTTGTTTTGGAATTCAGTTTTAGGAAATGCTTATGGCTGCAGTTAGGAATTAAAATAAAAGGGATGTCTAATATTTTTTGTAGTGTTTAAAGTTACTTTTTTTGTTTTCTGTGAAGCTTGCTTTGACTCCACTCTGGTTTTTGGCTTTTTTTTGTGGTTGATTTGGTTTTTGTAATGGAGACTCTTATAGAAGTAGCAGCTATGACTTTCTTTGGTGCAAAATGTGTAGTGTGAAACTGAGAAGAAAATCTACAAAATCTTATATTTAGGTGAGCAGAACTTGTAGACCACCTAGTCTAGTGCTGTACAGATGTGAAGTAGTAAGAATATATATCCTCCTTTTGAAGGATTCAGGTAGACAAAACTGCCACATGGAGAGGAAGAAGAGGCACAGAATTACCTCTTTATTAGTGGACAAGGTTGGGTATCTGATCTGTAGTTTTGATTCTCAGATTCATCCATATTCCCTGGATCATGTACTCCCTCTGTACTGAGGGCATGTATTTGCAGAAAAACTTATTTTCCCCAGTTCAGATTGGTGTTCAGCCTCATCTGTATCTCTTTGAGCAAGAAAGACCATTTTTTCTGTTATTGTTCTGCATTTGTGTTGTACATGCTCCATCCATCTCTTTTGCACTGTCTCTGCAGCCCAAGACAGAGGCTTGTGTATTATGTCAGAGGGAATCTAGTTTTGCTCAGCTTTGAGTACAAGAAGAGGATTATACTGTCTGTTCTTCTGCTAAAAATGTCTTGTTATTTGCATCTGGTGCCAGCAGTATTCTGGAAAATACCCCCAATCCAGGGGACATCAACAAGCTGGAGAAATCAAAAGAAACCTCACAAAGTTCAACAAGACATTCAAAGCCCTGAGCCTGGGAAAGAGCAACCCCAGAGATCCCTGTAAGTTGGGGGGCAATCAGCAGGAAAGCAGCTTGGCAGAAAGGGCCCTGGGGGACATGGAGGGTGCTGTGCTGAGCGTGAGCCAGCAATGTTCCCCTGCTGCAAGGAAGATTTGGGGTGTTCTGGATTGCCAGCTGTGGTGAAGCACAGCTAAATGCTGTGTCCTTCTCTGGGCTCCTCAATGCTGGAGGGAGTTCAACAAAGGAACACAAAGATGATCAAGGGACTGGAGCATCTCTCCTGAGAAGAAAGGTTGAGAGAGCTGGGACTGTTCAGCCCAGAGAGGGCACAAAGGGGTTCTCATCAATGTAGCTGAAAGGGAGGGTGCAGTTAGGGCTGGGCCAGGCTCTTGCCTGGTGCTCAGTGACAGAACAAGAACAATGAGCACAAACTGAAACACAGCAGGTACCCTCTGAACATCAGGAAATGCTTTTCTACAGTGCAGGTGACTGAGGACTGATATGTGTTGTCCAGAGATGTTGTGGAGTCTCTGTCCTTGGAGATACTCAGAAGTCATCCATGTGTGGTCCTGGGCAGCTGCATTTGTCTGGCCCTACTTGAACAGGATTATTGGACCAAATGGCTCTTTTTGCCTCCAGAAGTTCCTTCCAACTTCAGCCATTCTGTGAAAGATAGTTTGGAAATGTACTGGGGACCTGGCTTGAGCCTGCTTTTTTCTTTTTAGTAGTAGCCAGCAGTGGAGAGGAAACAGACAAGTCATTCCCTTTAGGAATCCTTAGGATAAGTGACAGAATCATGCACAGTTGCAATCCCCTTAATTTGTTGGAATACTAAAATCAACCTAGAGAATCTTCTTGGTATTTAGCAGTAGCACTGGCTGTCATAAAAATACGATTCTATGTCATGCTGATTTTCCATCCCACGAGTTCCTTGCTCCCCCATTTTTCTTCTCTCAAATATTTACAGATACCAAAGAGTGCACTGTGAATGTAATAATTAAGATACTAGACCTAACTCTGGTCTCCCTCATTTTGTTGTAAATCTGGGGGTGATGTCAATCTCTCTCAGGCAGAGTGGATGTTCCTGAGATGGTGCTTGCTCTGGGATAGTGTTGTCAATTTGCTGATGCTATATTTCAGATCTCTTTAATTTAACTCTTTCATCAGACTCCTGGAAAAAACCTTGCTGCTTTCAACTTTTATTTCAGTTTTTGTAATTAGCAGTGGCATCCATATGTAGGAGTTTTCTTTCAGCTTTGGAAGGAGGCTTTTCTCTAACTGCTTTCCAAGCAGCAACTGAGTGAAACTGCTGCATATTGAGCCTGGTGAAACATGAGGCTCATTGGGTAAAATAACATTAGTCTGTGCTACTTAAACACACTCTGGAAGGCTTAAGGAGGAGAGGAAGGAAAATATTTGAAGAGATCAGCTGGATGTGGTTGAATACATGTAATGTCACCTGAGA
Source organism: Serinus canaria (assembly GCF_022539315.1). Lineage (NCBI taxonomy): Eukaryota > Metazoa > Chordata > Aves > Passeriformes > Fringillidae > Serinus > Serinus canaria. The sequence goes on along the minus strand of NC_066315.1, from coordinate 133,843,986 downwards.
AGGATTAGAATTTGCCAAAGCTTGACCTGAAGGAAGACCTCCATTTAGGGCTTGTGTTCCTACCAGATCAACTACAGTAGTTTTTCTATGCACAGCTCTCTACCAGCAGTCATAGAGTGAAAGAGTCCAGTGATTTACTTGGCTTCTGTGTCTCAGATGTAGTAAGTTGAAAAAAAAAAAAAAAAAAAAAAAAAGAAGGTCTCAGTTTAACATTCCTTCTCCTTATTAGCTGCAGCTGGCTTTTTCTAATTACTAAAGTCAACGTTTTTTCATCTGCATTCTGGTGCTTTTATCTTTGCTGGGAGCTCAGTGTATGCACTCTAGCTGATAAGCAGCTACACGTGTAGTTCATATCCATAGATGTGGACAGCTTCAAAAAATACATGGACTGACACTTCCAATTCCAAGAGAAGACCCAGTGAAGTAGTTAGTAGCAATGCTACTTCACCCACCATGGTATTTTCTTTCTGATTATGTGATGTTAGCAAACCCAGTGACCTCATTCTTAATGACTTGATTACTGTGATGGTGAAAATCATGTAGTGTTTGTGAAAATTGTGATAGTGTTTTAGAGGGCTCAGAGTGCTTTCCCATGCACCTCCCTGAAGTGATGAGGGTCTCTTAGAGGTGTAGAAATGGAGTCCTGGGGTTACAAAATGAAGTAAAATAGAATGACAAATGGGGATGCTTAGTAACTCCGAAAAAACAAGCCACAAGTGATGTTCTTGTTTTATTCAAGTCTGCTACAGAGCTGGGATAGAGGTTGAAGAAAATTAAATGATTGTTTGTGCCAACATTATGCAGCTAGACAGATGTTCACCACAGCAGGCCCCTATAGCCATGCCTGCTAAATCTGAGGTTTGACTATTGAATGGTAAAGTAGGTAATACTTCCACATAACAATTTAAAAATACAAATTTTCTTATTAAGAATATAGGGTTTTTTTAGGAATTACCTAATCTCATGCTTCTAGATATGGACTTGAGTATCACAGACTGGGAATACTCTTAGTTGGGGGATGAACTTGCCTTTACCAACAGGAGGTTTCTGATACCTTCCTCTAAAGCATTGACTGCTGCTGGAGTGGGCAATGCTTTTGCTCAGTATAAGAATTTCCATGTAAATTTTTTGTTGCAAAGTTTCTTTTTATGCACCAGATGGTATTTGAGTCTATATTGTTGGGCTTCTGTATAGCATGTGCCATACTGGGCTTGATCTAAAAAATACCTTGAGTTACAGTTAAGTTTGGTGGATAGGTAATGAGAAAAGGCACACAATGAAATGCAGTGCTGTGGAGGAATAACATGTCTCTCCAGAGACTTATATTGCAATGATTTAATGTCAAAACTATTTAGAGTTAACCTTCTTTTGCATTTGCATCTCATACCACTAAATTATGAAATTGTGACTAAGATTTAACCATTTTGTTTAGCCACAAAGTTATCACTGCTTGTTATTTATTTGTTTCTTTTTTTCATTCATTCTCAGTTTGTAAGAGAAACACCGTCCTTGTAGTAATCATGTAGAGATCCCCATGATACTCTGCTCTGTGGAATAATTTTTCTTTTGTTTATGTATTTTTAGCTAAGAAGAAATCTGATTAGCTGAATGTTCTTGATAATATTCAAGTCCATCCTAGAGTTTTGCATTTGCTGTTTGATGTTCCATTTACAGCTTTACTTAAATGCTCTGCAAGGATTGTGGTTTAGTGGTGAGAGCATGAAATTTGAATCCAAGGTGCCTGGTTCTCTTACCAACAGAGCTGGCCAGTGTGTTTAAAACCAGATTCTTCTACACCACCACCCCATAACAGAGTTTTGCATGTGTGTCTACAAGTTTTTTTTTCCTCTCTCTGTTTCTCTTAAATAAATGTTGAGCAGCTTAAGCAGGCACTGCAGGTCTGTCTTTCCCTTCAGTGCCTCAGTACCTCTGGTGTAGAGGGTGGTGTTTTATCACAGTGCAGTTTAAACTATATCAGTGATATGTGTGGCTAACAGGTCCTAGAGTGTTAATCTCTAGGCATTTATATGGTTATTTTGAAGGATAATAAGCACATAAAAAGTTTCCTGCCTCCAAGTTTATTGTCTGAACACACACCAGCGTGTAGACCATTGCATTTATGGCAATGATTTAGGAGCTTTAGGAAGTGCTGGCTCTATCTAATATGAAGTCTTTTGTGCTGTCATGTCTCTCAGAACTGAGATAGCAAAACCTGTTAGACTCTGCATCAGTGCTCTGCAGGGTGCAGGATCTACTTCTGCCTCTTTTCATTACTAGGTAAGTGTCTGAAAGTATTTAATGGGGTTTTATCCTGGCATTTTAACTTCCAGATACAAAGGATGGAGCTCTTCAATTGAAGGTAGGTATTTCCAGTGGTCTGATTTAATTGCTATATGAAGAATCTATGTACTCTCAAAAAATCCCCCAAATTCTATTTTATTTCCTTCCAAACTGAGGTAACTATCAGATACCTCAGAACTGGGCTGTGAAAGGAAGATGTCTCAAAGAGGCCCACAGTTAGAGTTACTAAGCTGAACACCTTACTAAATTTACCTTATCTGAAGGTGGAAACTGAACTTTTAAAACTTAAGGTATTCCCAAAGTTAAGAAATGTGTATTTCTTGTATTAAGAATGTAAGAAAAGGAGATAACCATTTTTGTCTTTGCCTCCTCAGAGCTTCCTCTATCTTTCCTTTAATTCTCCAGTCTCTCATTATTCACATTGCAAACATAAGCTGTGTAATGTCAGCCAAGTAGCTTTTAATATTTTAGAAACATATGACCTGTCTGTTATTAAGACTGTATTTGCATTTCCATAGAATTATGAAAAAAATCAATAGGCCCTTGCTAAATACCAATTCTAATTTTTGCTTGAAATGTACTGAATGGTAAACACTTGGAGTCCACGGGTAAATATAATACATTTTTATCTTCTTTAAGAGGGAATTCTCATTTGAATTTAAAAAAGCCTTGTAGTCATGAAGTGTCATATTTCAGGATGACACTCAGCCTCCTGTGATTTAAGTGGATCTGAAATGAGGAAGCTAGTACATTTAATTTCATTTTTAATAATATTCCTGCATGGTGTGGAGATAGCAATATGAATATATCTGAAAAGCAAATATGCTCCATCTGTTCTAGTTCAAGATTTCTAAGTCTGGTCCATCATCTTTGAAGTTTCAGACTCTGGTGCCTGGAGTTGACAACAGGGAGCATGACAGAAAATTTGGTGGGTGTTTTAAATATGGGAGTACAAGCAGGATGTAAAGCTCAGTGATGTTGGATTGAATTAAAGTGCTGTCCTGAAGCTAAGTGTAGATTTGTGTAGTTTGGAAACATTCACTTTGAGTTGTCTTTTTCATGTGTTATTTTTCTTAATCAGATACTTTCATATTTTCAGAGTTTTATTTTTCAATCCAGTGTTTTTGTTTAAAGACACCTATTCTGATCTTCTACTTCCCCCTTTCTAGTTAAATTGTTTTGCTGCTCCTCTTCTCAGCCATGTGTGGCTATGGCAGCATAAATAGCATTTATTCTTCCTTCTCTGTTTGTCCAAGTGTCTATGAACTCTTTTGCTTGCCTGCAAATCCAGAATTTTCTCAGGGCATATTGCTAAAATTTCCATATTTATTTGAAATACCACCTTCTTGTCTCCCAATAACCAAAAAACTTATTGAGAGTGGTTTCATTGGTTCATTTTTGTCTTGGAAGAAAACTTTTTAGGACTTTTTGAAGTTTTTAAATCTAGTAATCTGAGTTTTTTAAAGAGTTCTACGAAATATGGCTTTGCAATGATTGTTTGGTTTTGCTCAATATTCAGAGCAGGATGACTGCAGTGATAAGGAACTCTCTCAGGTGCACAGAAGGTATATTTTCATTTCCTGATTCTCAGCACGTGTGACCTTGGTGAAGTTGCTCAGAAAACGTCCTGTATCCACATTTCTTTTTCTGGAAAATGGGACATTTGCTCCTTACATAGTCTTGCAGCAGCTCTACAATGGTGAAGACTCTGCACATCTGAGAAATAAATTAAATTCTGTTGTCTAGTATTTTGGATTTTGCTTGCATTCTGCTACATGCTTTTTTTTTGTTCGCATATTTATGACTTGGAAGATCTTTTCTTTAGCACTGCGTGTTTTCTTCTTTCAGTGCTTCTATCTGGCATGTTCTTTGGAAGCTTTCTTCCTAGAAGCAGCACAATGGTCAGAATCTCACGCTCAGACTTTAGTGCACAGTATTTCAATTTGCTCAAATTTAGCAAAGTAAGTTTCTTAGGGCAAAGATACAGGGAGAAGAATTCTGGCCCTGTGAGATGAATTGCTCATCTTATGCTGACCTGGGTGGAATGAGAATATCACCATTGGTTTACAAGTGTCTGATGAAATGTTGTAACAGTTGGATGTGGTTGTGAAGACACTTTGCTTATCCAGGGCTTTTCCTGGGTTGTGGTAGGACTGTTCTCCTTTGCTAATTTGCCCAGTAGTTTTCCCATTTTACATGGATTATAGATTACCTTAGCCTTAGGTGCCTCAGATGTAGCTGAAGTGGGCTGGAAAACAGGCTATTTCCAGTGCAGAGGCAAGCTTGTTACTAATGCTCAATAAAAATAAGAGAATGAGATTTCCTTCAAGTTTCTGAATTTTATTTACTCAGCTTAGTCTTAGCATGTAAAATCTTATGGGCATGAATGAAATTAAGTAACACACGCTCTAGTTAGCATTGTTTCAGACTTGGCAATAAACAAACTTTGCTCTTTTCAGCCTTCCAGTAGATAAATGCTTCATATTTTATTAGAACAATTTGGCTCCTGACATGAACTGTAAGCCTGTTAAGCCTGTAATATAGTGATTAAAATTGGAAAAATACAGGATGCAAATATGTTCTTCATTATGCACTTTAATGCCAACCAGATATGTAGTGTGCAGCCTAGAACATGATAGTTGGAGTGTACTAAGCAACTAGCAAATTGTTGACAAGGCTCATCTGCTATTGGTTTGTGTTGGGGTTAAGAGCAAAAGACCTTAAGAAATTTCAAATGTTTGACATTTTATGTTGATGCCCATTGCATCTGGCTGGATGCAGTTTAAATAGACAGGGCCAGTACCTTTATTACCTTCAGTTCAGTATTCTTCATTGAAGCAAGAAACAGGGCAAACTAAAGACTATGAGAAGAATTAATCAGTACATCTTACAGAAGAAAGACTCCTCAGTTATGAGAAGGGCTACTTTCTTTACATGGAGAATAATAATAAAAAGTAATTATAGTCTACGAAGCAGTAAATCCAAGCTGTTCTATTTTGCCAAAATCTTTTAATGTGGGACTGGTTTCCTTCCCAAGTTTAATCTGGGAGTTGCTTAGATCTCTTAAAAGGTGAGAAAGAATGAATTCCTAATGATACCATAGCATCTGCTATGAGGGCTTTGGAAGTGATGGTGGTGGTCTCAGTTGCCAATGAATGAGCTGCTCAGTGGGGAAAATCAGCCTCCAAACCCTGGTCTCCACATTGGAATGTGTGTGTCTTATCTGTGGGGAGCATGCATGTGGAAAGGAAGCTTTTGGATACAGTTTTAATTTTCCCATGCACTGTTTTCCTCTTGGATTGCCAAGATATTAGACTTCCCCTTGAAATTGTGGAAGAAAGAATATTGATCAAGAGTCCTCATTAAATAATGGAATCATAAAGTCATTCACCTTGGAAGAGACCTCTAAGATCAGTGAGTCAAGCTGTTAGCCCAGCACTGCCATGTCCAGTCCATTGTTAACCCACCTCCCTAGACACTCCATCTGCATGTTTTCTAAATACCTGCAGGGATGGGGACTCAAATGCTTCCTTGGGCAGCCAGTACCAATTCTTCCTTACCATGCCTATGAGAAATATGAAGTTTTCATTGGTATAAGTGGTTCTTCCCTTTCTGTTGCTAAACTCAGCACTACATTTCTGCACTTGCTTGGAGTTCCCTGTGTAAGCCATTGTCCAGCAGCTCCCCAGCCTTCTTCCATCCCATCTGGCACAGCGTCCCCGTGGAGAGCTTGGAAACATGGCCAACATAGACCAACCCTTAATAAACTTTTCACTGGGTGCCAAGGACAGCTTAGGCCCCTTTTTAGATCCTCTTTGCCAGATTAAACCAAGTCGAACTCCCACATGGTGCACAAAATGCGTGGGCTGGACTCACAGCTGCTTTCAGGAGATGTTCACTCCTCCAGAAATCCCGCTCTATTAAGCTGGACTTGCCCCAGGAGGCAGCCTGTCCCTCAGCACTTGCTCCTGGACAGGACAGGATGCAGAGAGGGCTCAGCTCAGCTGCTGCCTCCACTCCAAGCCTGCAGAAACCTGGAGCTCCCATCAGGGTCCCTGTACCAGGTGCCCCAGGACCAGACCGCCTGCTCATGCAACTGCTTACAGAAGTGGTTTGTGGTGTTTCAAAAGTTTCTGAAGTCCATAAATGGACCTATCATCCTGAAATAGGTTCTTTCAGAGTACATCAAGCCCACTGAGTGCTGTAGAGATTTGTATTGTTTATACTGAAAGTCATCATGTTTTTTTATAAAGTTTCCCTTTCTACTCCATGGAGTTTGTCCTGAAGATATTTCTGTGTGTTGGCTTCCAGGCCAGACATATTTTTAGTACATTTGCATAAGTGAAAGAACAGTCCTTTTGTAAATGGAGGAGACATTCTTTTGAAATTGCCAAATTAATGATAAATTAATTATTGTTTTAATAATGCAGCAAAATTAGTGTATTGCATTAGTGTGCTGCTATATTATTTTCTTTCTCTTAAGAGACAGCCTAGAAGAAATTTCAGGTCTTCATTAATGGCTTTTATAAGAATCAGACAAGTTCCGTGGCACTGGCAATTGAGCAGTAAGAGATATAGTGAATCTGTAGCCTTAATTTGTCCCTTTTTTAATCCTCAGACCTTTCTTTTAGGACCAAGAACACTATGCTTCCACAGCAGAGAATGTGGAAGGACAGAGTGAAGGAATCAGTGTACTTGGTGAAGAAAAACAAAAAGGTGCTTTGGTCGATGGTCGAGGTTTGGCAAAGAAATAGGAAAAAAACCCCACCCTTTTCATGAAAAGCAGACCATTATCATAGAAAGTATCACTCAGTGGAAATAAGAATAATTGCCAAACAAGATGTCAGTCTAGAAGCTTACAAGCAGTCCCAGAATACAATACTAAATTCATTGGTGTGGGATTTTGGGGTGCAGTTTTTATTACATCTGACAAAGTGTGCTGTGATCTCTTTGGAATGAGACTTCATAGAACTATATTAACAGCCTGCACACAGATTCAGAAAACATTCCTGTATTTGAAGTGGTTTAGCAAAATTCATTTATCCATTAAATCAAGAACTGTGTTTAGGCTGCAGGACCTGATGGTCCACATAATGTGCACTGGGCTCCTACCAGTCAAATGTAAACTGTCTAATTGCTCTCAGCTGTGTTGTAACAAATAATTGGAAACTGAATATCCACCAGCAGCCCTACCTGTAGCTGTAACAGTAGCAGATTCCTCTTACAGTTCCTCAAAAAAAAAAAAAAAAAGATGAGAACCCTCAGAAAAAAGCTTAGGGTTCTTTTTTTTTTTCCCCTGCTACTTTTAAAAGCTGCTGTTGCAGCGTGACTTGCTTGCCTGTTGTCCATGTTGTATTGCTTTCCTTGAACCAAAGCCAGTCGCCTTTTTGGCAAGTACTCTTGCTAAATGCACCATTTGAACAACTGTCAGTGGGGAGAGATACATTTCTGTGTTGATGCAGTGATGATTTTAACAGCTTGCTGATGCAGTGGAGGACACTCCAGAAACTTTCCTGAGTATGGAGATCTTGGCTGTGAATCCCAGGCTGCTGTATGGTGGCCAGCTCTGTCCTGTCCACCAGGGAGACTTTCACGTCTAAAAGACCAGTAAACAGCCATGGTAGCATTTGATGTTATTCCTTGATCAATTTATGTGTGTGGGATGCGAAAGCAATGAAAAAGGTCATACCAAGTAATCTGTAGAAGGATTGTTTCTGTTTTTGTCATGTTACCTGATCTATTGGAATTTTCCAGATATTGAACTGGGGAATGCAAAGCTGCTCAAATGTATTACAAGACCTGGGAGAGTACCCTGAAGGTAGGGTTATGGCACTAGTTAATAGAGCTGTGCAGTCCTCTCAAAAACATGAAGGACATACTTGTGTCAAAAATTGGGAATAGCTGAAGCAAAGTTGTAATGAGATCTCTTGAAGGCTGTCATTATGTACACTTTCATTTTAACTCAAGTATGAAATGAGAAATCTTTTCTTTCATTGGTGGCTGTGTCTGAGCAGATGTAACTATTTTGGTGTTCTATAGTTAGCCCAGTAATTAGCTGATGATTGCTCAGCAAAGACACCAGCAAATTGAGAATGTACAGAGTACGGTGACTCATCTGAGAATATTTGCTGTGTGTTATATTTGATTGTTAATTCTTGGTTATATGGTTGCTGTATGAAGTATCCAAGGTTTCATAACTGGAGAAAAGAGATAAAGTGTAAGAACTGGTTTTCAAAGGAAAGTATTCTCTTGGTTTCATGTGGAGAGGATCTTTCTCTACCATATTCAGGATAAGCCAATGAGGCCAAAACAGGAATGGAAAAGCTGGAAAAGTGTCACTATGAAGTTGCAGGTGATAGTATGATTTAAACATTTAATTGGGAACCTTACATCTCTCTAAGTTTAGCTGTGTTTGTAATGTTTAACAGGTGCTGATGTGTATTAACCACCAACATCTTCCAGGATATGATCACCTCCTCTTGTTCTCCTCCTGATGTGAACTGAGCAGATGATGGGCTCAGTAGGATGTGGATCTGCCCAGTGAAGAGCCTTGCACATCCTCATCTGTGTGGCCCTGTAACACTTCACAGGCTGTATGTTGGCATGTGAGGAGAACATTCTTGAATGATAGAATCATAGAATGGCTTGGGTTGGAAGGACCTCAAGGATCATCTAGTTCAACCGCCCTGCCATGGGCAGGGACACCTTTCAGTAGACCAAGTTGCTCAGAGCTCTATCCACCCTGGCCTTGAATGCTTCTAGGGGTGGGCCATCCATAACTTCTCTGGGCAACCTCTCTGTTCCAGTGCCAGGAATGTGTGGTCTTCTCTTCTCTCCCATTTTCTTCAGTGTATCTATTTCTAATGGTCAGCATCTGTGTGAGATTTTTTATTTGTGGACTTTCAGACTCTCTTGGAACTCCCAGCAAAAGCTCAAACTTCTTGGTATTCAACGCATGTTAAGTTGAATTTGGTGGTTGTATGGACTTGAGAATTTGTAGTTGTCAGTAGCAGAGTTAGTTCCTTTACTTCCATTTATAACTTTGAAAATATTCCTTCTTAACTACTTGAGCAATTTACTAAATCTTAGAATTTTAACTACATTTCATGGCAATAAAGGGATGAATAAAAATAAAGAAGTTTTCCTGTGCTTATCTCTTTTAGTTACCCTCTGCTGTAATTTTGGCTGACACATTTTTATTGACAGTCCATATCTTTCTTTATATATATATATATGTATGCATACAGGTTCAGTGGAGCTATATTTTTTTAAATACTTCTTAAACTTTACTTCCATGCTGCTCATTATTGGTGTAGGATGCATTACAAGAACGTCGTCCCTTGAATCTTGAGTGTGCACTTTGTTCCCTGCCTCTTGGGTTTGTTTATTGTAACCCTTATCTTGAAGATACAGTGCAAGGTATTTTGTAGGTCTGTGATGAACTCCACTGAATTCAGGAACTGCATGCAAGATCAAGGCCTAAATACTTTAATCAGGACCCTTTAGAGTATAAATAAGGAAATTAAGGTGGTAAAAGATAATGCTAAAATAAGGGAGCAGAATGTGGTACAAAGTGGAAGGAACAGTGAAGAAGGGAGTTTTTACTGTGGAAGGGAAATCAGTTGAGTTGATTAGTTTCATATGTGAGATTCTTTTTTTAAAATATTTGTTTAAGAACTAAATGGAAATTCTTTACTTGGGAATATAGTGGTTGAGAATGATTATGCATGTGTGACAGAGGATAACAAAGTATACATTAAAAAAAAAAAAAAAAAAACCTATAAAAAAAACCCCAAAACTACTCAAAATATCAGGGGATTTACAGGAGAAGCACCTATTCATTGACTTTACCAGCAACAAAATTTTGTGTCCCTGACTTAATCAGTGTCAAAGTTTCTTTAATCTCATCATATTCATCTTCTATTTGTAACAGTTAACTGAAATACAGTTCTCAAGAATGTTTAAGTTTTTTAGGTGCTGATGGACAAAGTTTGTGCATCTAATAAATTGCATGCACTGTGTAGAACACTTATTAATTGGTGGTGGAAGTTACAATCCATATTTTAAATAAGTAGTATAGTACAGCCATTCAGAATTACACCACAAAAAAGAGAGGGGTTTAATGGGCTCCATATGTCTGCTCTTAGAACTGGTTAAGTAAAACTTTGTTATACCACATAATGGTAAACCATCAGTGCTATAATGTCCTTGGGGTCTTTTAAGAACCTCCTTTATAGACACTCTTCTGACAAAGATTAATTCATTAATGGATTCAAACTAACAGGAATATAGTTTATATTAACACAATGAACAGGCATCAGTGTTGGTTGCATTGTCCCTTTAAATTCCTGGAAACTGAAATGCAATATCCTTGCTCATGAGGAGGAACTAATTTTGAACAAGCAGCAGCTTTTCAAGTACGTCACTTGCATTTTAAAACAATCGTTTCAATGCACACCTTAGCATATGCTCTTTCAGAATAAAGACTAGAATAGTAGATGTGTCTAGGAACACAGGAACATAGAGTGCAATCTTCCTGTATCAGTGATAATTTGTGATATGGAAATATTAATAACTATTTCTTTAAAGTGGTTAAGCATTTTAATAAAATGGGTCTGTTTATAACTTCTAAGTTATAAATAGCTAAGGTACTAATGGGTAGCTAGCCTAGGGCCCCATTATTTAAATGGTTTGATGGCCTTCATCTCCTTCATCTCCTTCCACCCCACTGTTTCTCCTCCCTCTCCCCTTGCCCCAAAATTGTACTTATGCCTGGAAGTATTTCCAAGCCTAGTGACTGTCCATGTGCGCTGCCTGGCCAAGCCTGTGGTCTTCTTGCATATTGAAAATCAGATGCCTGGACTCTTGATCAATATTGCCATGAGGAGTGTGTTAAAAGCTGTAGCAATTTGCCCTCCTTCATTTGCACTCCTGGGGCACAGGCTGGTGAGAAATGTGCACACCACATCTCACCAGGGTGTTCTGCTTCTCCATTCACACCTGTCTGGGTCTGCTGCTCTGGGGATCAAAGCTGCCCAGTGGCACCAACACATTTCTAGGGGGCAGGCAGAAACTCTTGATGGAAGTTGATGGCAGGAATTTGGACATTGGCATAGGTGAACGCTGATGAGACAAGTGTGTTTTGGTAGAAAACAAAGACCATGGCTCTGTTAAAAGGGCCTAGACAGGAAGCTAATCATCTGATTTTGAATTAAAATGATTTGTGCTTTTCAGAATAGTGTATGTGAATGTGTATGTTTGCAAGTATGTGAGCACATACAAGGGAGTTACTGTTTACTTTTGAAGTTCTTACTATGTTCTGTTGAGGTGTCAAAATTAAAAAAAATTACAAAACAAGCATATAAAAATTGTGTGCTCCAAGATTCTTTTGAAAAATTTAATAATATTAATATTTTTATTATTTTCATTCAAAATCTATTTAATATTGAATTAATAATTCCATGAAATGTTAAGCTTTTAAAAAAAAAATACTGACTTTGAAAGGAACTCTTTTACTACACGTAGTTGACCCTCTCAAAGTCTTATTCAGAGCATTTCATTCTTCTTTTCAAAGCAGCTGCCCCTTGTTCAGCTGCATCTCCCACTTCCATGGTCCCCATGGATATTCACGCTTCATCTCAGGATGGCTGCATGTGTCTAAGCACAGGGCTGACCTTGGCTGGAGGTCAGATGCCTGCCCAGCCTCTCGCTCCTCGTCAGCAAAACAGCGTGGGGGAAATAAGATGATAAAGCTCACAGGCAGAGATCAGGACAGGGAGATCACTTACCAAACTAAATGTTCTTTTGCTACATGGGAGTAACAGCAGCAGGGGTCTATTTTTAAATCCTGGAGAGACAGAAAGGCATATGGGCCACCTCTCGAGTGATATCACAGTGTTGCCTTTTGAAAATGAAGTAAAACAGTTTCCTCAAAACTTATTGGAATTTCTGATATTTCTATAAAGCAAGGGAAATAAAGCAAAAAATTGAGCAGTTCTTGCTCTGTGAAGTAGCCCATGCATTTCAAGGCTGTTATACAAACTGACTGCAAACTTAGACATTGCTTCATCTATTTTTCCTTAGTTTGGTTTTGGTTTTTTTTTTTTGAGGAAAAAAATGCTATTGCTTGCTCTTTTATTTCTCATATGAACCCAGGACCTGTATATTTAGGGTCCCAATCTCCCGTATCTTAAGTGTTGGAAATACCTTTGGAGGCTCTGCATTTCACCAAAAAAAGCAGTTTGATGCTGGAAGGGAATGATGTAGCTATCAGAGAAGGACAGGAGAGATGTCCTCTCATGAAAGTTTATTTGTAAGTCATCATTTCTCCCTTCAAAAAGAGCTGATAATTAATTAGTTTAGTTATTTGTAAATTCACTTTTTTCATCAAGCTGTAGTATCAAACATCATACATTAGTTATTTCAGATGTTGGGATTGAATACATGCTTGCAATTACCTTCTGCACATATGTAATACATTCTAGCTTTTTATAAGGCTGTTGGTTACAAATGGCTTTGAAATAACTACCATGCCTTCCAGCTATAAAATCCCATAATAATTATTCATTATCTCATTTTTATTATGTTAAAAGGGATTCTTCCACACACCCTCCCACAGCAGAATATTGTAGAAGAGATTTCTTTTGCCCACATTAATTCAGGATTGTTCAGCACTGCAATACAGCCATATTCATCTTTGTTGTAGGGAAAACTGAATGGAGCGAGACAGCTGCTCCATGAAACTTCAGTAATTGGATTCATGTTTAAATAACTTGGGCAAAAAACCCCTTCAGCTTCCTAGCTTAATTCTTTTTATTATCTGCATGTAATCTGAGTAGGTTCTAACTAGAAGTTCTCTAACAACTAGGCTAGCTGGCTTTATAGCTATAATTTAGGCATAGCTGAACATACCTCTGACAATTCCCACTTCCTGTTACACATTCAGAACATAAAAGACAAGGATGTTGAGATGGCAATTTGTTTCTGAAAATGAAGTCTGATTATTTTAACCTGTCTTCCTTAAATTTTAAAATTATTTCTGGAACTTAAGGTCATTTATTTGTTTTTAGTTTTGTTTTCTTCTCTTTTATATTTAAGACTACAGAAAGAATCTGATTTTAACTTAATTTTAATGTGGTATATGCTGTTGTAAACATGCAACTGCTTAAGCATATTTTAGGCTATAAAATACACTCATTTAAACTGCTTTGCTTCCAGAGCATCTGATTTAGATACCTCTGCATTCACTTCTTAAATAAAGTGAAAGCATATTGTGTCATACAAGATTATTTTTTTCTTCATTATCTGATCCTTATGCATTTGAACTTGGGCTTCTGTGACAAAGGCACAGTTGTTTGTCTGCTGATTGAATTTAACAAGAAGCTGGTGTTCTCTAAGCACAAGTCCCTCATTTCCTATAGCATAGCAGTACAGTAATGCTAAGGGCACATGTGTACAAAAAAGCATTAAACTCCAGAAAATCCCCTTAAATCTCAAAGTTGGAAATTCAACCACTGAAAGGTAATTGTACTGAAATTTAAGCCTGAAGTAATTTTCTTACATGGTTAAGGAGTTTTAAATGTGATTAATAAACTGCAATAAAAGGGGTATTTAGGGGTAACTTCAGGGAGATGTAATGAACTCATGTGTTGATCAGTGACCATAGTTGCCAGCCAAATGTACAGAAAACAGATATTTTAAAACCTCTAGGGAAATAATAGTAGTAATGATCCACATTTTACTGCAGCTGCTCAATTTCTTCCTTTAGATATTTAGGTAAATGAGGTATTTTTGGAGCTGCTGCCTAATGAACACAGACTACTGGCAAGTGTCTCTGCACCTACCCCTGAAGTGTAGCCCCCTTTGTACAGCAAAGTAAAGCACTGGCTTAGATTGAAGTTTAGAGAGGGACACCTTTCATTTAAATGTAGCCATCTGAAGTTCAGGCTCTGTCTGACCTAGCCATTAGTCAGTGGAACAAAATGGGCAGCTCAGCAGGGATGCTCATCCCCCTTAGCTTTTAGGTTCCTCTCCAGCCAGTGGAATGTGATGAGCATCTCCAAGGGTAGTTTGGCTTATCCCAAAGGGCTAACCTAAGAATGAATCCCTAAAGTTTTAGCTGCTGAATTTAGGTGAGGAGAATTCCATCCCCAGCTCACTAAATATTGTTACTAGGGCATACTTGTTTATGACTTGAGAATGAGCCAGGATCTCTGTGCTGCAAATTAAATCACCTTACAAACTTTAGTAAAGCAGAATGTTTGTTTTAATATCATAGAGCAACAAAAATTTTGAATTGTGAATTTCTGAAAAGAAATACCTTTGTCAAGGCTTGGGATCCCAATGGATGGGCTTTCATCTGGGAAATTTTGATAGAGTCTAAAGACTGAAATTTCAGTGTTTTTTTTTTTTTTAAGTGTCATTCCATTATGATGAAGGGCTACAGTAGGAAAACAGTTTTAAGATTAAACCTAAACATGTATTTTACATTGTGCAATGTGCACAGGTCCTGTCCTTTTCTTCATTCCTGTATTTTCTAATCCTGGCCTTCACAAAAGTTGGAATCAATATATCCTGCAAGCCTTCAAGTGCACAAAGCTAACACACTTCTGTGAGTGACATCCTTTTTCTCACAACTATCAACGAGCTCATAAAAATACCTAAACAAACAAAAAAAAACCTGCTTGTCTCCAATTCTGTCAAAGCAACTTAAAAGTTTCAAATTATTCAGCAATATTGTTTGTGTAGCATCTTGCCATAGCACTTGAAATCTCTGGATTGCCTAGAAAGATGTTCTGCTAAGCTTCTAATCTTAGTATGTTCACTTGCACAGCAGTATGAACCTCTCCATAGTATTCTGTATGTGGGAATAGGTTATTATTTTTCTCTAGTTCCTGTCTGGCTCTATATAGTTACCACCCTGGCCTTTTTTTTGGTAGATGGGTGGGGCAATGGATTGGCTCTTAAATTATTTTGCTTTTGGCACTGGTGCCTGACAGGCTTCTGCCTTCCGTTCAACTCCTATTTTTTATTTTGATTGTAGTCTCTGTTCTTTATCTCTAGTACTTACATTGTGATGTGTTTGTTTTAGAGTTTCCACAGTGTGTGATAGTTTGTTCTTTGCACAGTCCCATATGTTCACCTACTGACTTGGACAGCAAAGAGGAAAAAGGAAAAAAAATAAAAAGGCAAGAGCATATGTGTTTTTTTCCAACATTTGTAGTCAACACTAAATACACTATGGAAAACACAGTTATTTCAACAGACTCAAAGCTGAGGCCTGGGTAAAGTTTATAGTTTCAATGAGACTCAAGGGAACATGTATTTTTCTGCCAACTCTAAAAAGACTTGAAAATGTGTTGAAATCTTATATGCTTTGTATTTGTTTTGTCTGTGTAGGCAAGTGCTTCTGTGTGGCCCCTGTATTTCTTGATGTTCTCTACAGCTGACCTTGTAGGTGGGTTTTATGTCTCCAGTGTTGATCAAAGGGAGTTTGTAAAGTAATTTTAAAAGTTATTTGAGAGTTGGTATGAGTCGTGTTTCATGGGTTTGAAGGATTTATTGAAAATATGTTCAGCAAATTAATTTTTATTTCTATGAGGATTTTTAATTTAGTTTTTCAAGTGTTAGGAATTTTTTCCCCTCTCTACTACAAAAAATAGGGATTTCCAGTGGTATTTGAGTGGAAAGCTGAGAATTCCCATTTTATGATCTGATTCCATATAACTGAGTGTGTAATTCTGCTCATGGCAAAGTTACTGGTCCCATGCAGGTGAACATATTAGACTTGTATGCACCTGTACATTAAGGTAAGATTTTTAGAGTGGCATATGTTGCAACTTCTTACACACCATTAGATTAATTAGTTCTCTTTTAAACACCTACTATTCCTGTTAGCAATTGTTATTAAGTATTGTTCAGTGCAGCTAGGGTAGGGTTGGGGTATTCCTCTGTGCCACTTCATTGAGGAGGGAGCAGGTACCTGCTGTTTGATGTCAAGTGAAAGAACAGATCTCTGTCATGTGGCTTATTGATTAATTTATTATCCCAAGCATGCTTGTTAGGTACCATATATTGCCTAAATTCAGCTATAACTTTGAAAGTAACTTTCCATACTGATGTTTCCAAACAAATTCAAATGTGTACAGACATAACTGATTTCAAATATCCAGTCAAATAAGGCTGGTTTCAACACCACTGGAAGCAAGGAGTGTCAGTACACTTTCCATTTTGACCATGTTGGAACTGTTTTCATGGAATTGCTTGGTGAGGTGGATTAAGTTGGTAGTGAATTCCTCCAACTACCATTGGAGCTGGGTAGAATTTGCCTTGTCTCTCCATCATGGTGCTTTCTTCAGAGAGTTGCTGTTCTCAATCTGTGGAAAAGCTCTGCACAATAAGTATGTGAAGATGGGAGCTCTCACAGGAACATATTTGAAACTGCACCACATATGTAAGCAGATGTTATTTTGTGGTTTAGAAACATTTACTTCTTTTTCTTTTTTTTTTCCTCCAGCTGTATACCAGGATCTTCCATTTGTGCACTTTCTGGATACAGTCAGAAGTTTATGTTTTATCAGTTGATCAAAAATCAGTCTGTTCTCTCTTGACTTTGTGCCTGATATTTCCAAAGACATCCAGATACATTTGGATGCACTCTTTCACTTTTGGATGCATTTTTATTTGTTTGTGTGGATACATGATATTTTGAGGTTGCTGCTCTGCGAGAGCAATGGCCAAAAGGAGATGAGACTAATCCTTTGTTTAAACAGTTCAAAGACTAAACTGATATAGTAACTGCTTTTAGACTCCCCAAAATACTTTGTAACAAAAATAATATACTTAACTTTCTCCCTGTTTTTCTAAATGCAGTTTAATTTAATCATCTTCTCTATCTGAGAATGAAGTGATTTGGGGTATTGCAGTAGGAGCCCATGTCAGTCTGCGTTTTTGTCTGCCTTTTTTTTCCTCCTTAGTCCCACTGAGTCATGGTCTCCCCATTTCTTAGAAGAGTGTGTCTCTCCTGCCAGTAGTGGACCTGTTCAGCCACAGTGTTTGAGTGTGTGTGTATGTATAGCTTTCCTTTCTGGGCATTGTTTTCTGAAATTTGTATTAATTCCTGTTTCTTAGGTCAGGTACTTTTCATTGCACTCACTTGCACTGCAGTGTCGAAACATACCTACTGCCAGCAGGTGGAGATTGGTTAAAAAAAGAAATCAGTTGGTTGATCAATCCTCTTTATCAAAAGTGACATTTTCAGATGTGTTTAGGATATCTAACTTATTTTTTCCTGTTCTAAATCCTACTTCACCATAACCTGTTAATTTCTGCTGGTGAAACCTTTTATGCCAAAAAAGCATTGAGAGGGAGATCTCCTGAGCTGCAGAGGCCTTTGAGGAAAAGCTGATGAATGGGCAGAAATATTGCAGC
Source organism: Serinus canaria (assembly GCF_022539315.1). Lineage (NCBI taxonomy): Eukaryota > Metazoa > Chordata > Aves > Passeriformes > Fringillidae > Serinus > Serinus canaria. The sequence goes on along the minus strand of NC_066315.1, from coordinate 133,826,256 downwards.
TGCCCAGGAGGACTCCAGGAACACTTTCTGTTCCTCAGAGAACCTGGCAACTCCCTGCCTTTCCAGCTGAGTGCCACTGTGAGACTCCTCTCCAAAGGGATGGAAAACATTCTAGACATCTCTAAGCTGTGAAGTGTCATCTATGCGTTTGCTACTGCAAAGCAAGAGGGAAGGTTTGAGGATTTGCAGTAGGGGTTAATAATTTCAGCCTTTTTGGTCTGATTGCAATGAGTTTTTTTCCTTGATCTTCCATTTTGAGGACTTTGCAGGTAACATACTACCACGGGAGACCTCATGGTCAAGTTTCTATTTAGCCTAGGGTAGTCTGGTCTTAACCACTGGGCCTGTAGAGTAGGTTTGGGTTTCTTCTTGGGAGACAGCAGCATCAGAAGCTCAGGGCAACCCTGAGCTGTGTCGGAGGCCAAGCTCTGCTGCTTCTCTCCTCATTCTCCCTCCCTCCCTCAGCAACTTGCAGCTCTGCTGACTCCCTTCCTCCAGTTGAGCAAAGTGCAGTGCTGAGGTTTCTCCAAGGCTGTGACGTTGCTGGGTGGCAGATGCTCCCAGCCCAGCTGTGCGAGAGGCAGCTGGCTGGTTTGCCTTCTCCAGGGAAAAGGCACAGAGCCAGATTCAGCTTGTTAACTTCCAGCTGGATCCTACTAGCTAGTCTGCCCCAACATCATGCACAAATGGCAGCTGACATTTGGGAAGTGAGCTTAGAACTGTGGACTGTCAGAGAACATCCTTTGGCAAAATTTGAAGCATCCCTAAAAGCACTGAGAAGGCTTTCATGGTACAAGAATTCATCCAATAATCCATTGTCAGTTGTGCATCTGAGCTGGGATAGGCCAGACCTGAGCTCAACAAGCACCATGAAACAGACTGTTAACAAACTCTTTTGCTGGCTTTGCCTTAGCATTTATTTTATCTTCCTTTTCCATGGGAGTTTTTGGTCTGCATCCACTCCTCTGCACACCACTTTCTTCAAGAGCCTTTCCTTGAAGCCTGAGGAAGTGGTTTAACATTGGATACAGACACAGGCACACAGACACACACAGGCATAAAATCCCAGTGATAGAAAAGGAGTGTGACTTCCTGTGCACAGCAGGACTGATGGGGGTGGGAATGGCACAGTTTCTAAAATGCAAACAGTGGAAAGGCAATCCCCAAAGTATATGAAATTCCTATGATTAAATGACTAAATCAGCTGAATGCTGCTGAATGTTCTACTGGTTCAGTACAGAGTTTGAATGTGTAACCTGCAGTGTCTCCATCAAACAAAGTTGGACTGTGGAGCCAAGAGAAGACCATAGGGGTGGGTTATAAAAGAAGGTGGTAGGAATGGTTTTAAGCATCTTACTACACAAAATTATTTGCCATTTTGTTGTCAAGTAGAACTAAAGGTAGGGAAAATATCTGCAGCATACAAAACTTTGTTGAACTGTAACCTGGGCTTCCTTGTTACTGAATTTCTGCTTCTCCTTTGTTAATATGCATCTCATACAGTAAAGAACTGAAATAAAGATCTCAATCAAATGCATCCTGGCCTGGAGTAAGATTGCTTGTGATATATTCAAGGTGGAATAGCAGGAAAATGGTGTGAATGTGATGGAATAATTTTCATTTTTGAAATTTTGTCTATATTTCCCCCATATGTGTTCTCCTGTAAAATTGTTGAACACCCACCTCCCTCTAAACTTGTTGAAACTCCTTCTGAATGCCCTTGATGTTCCCATGTGCCCTCAGACCAGCCAAGCTTATGGCCCAGTGGGGTAAAAAGTTGAAGTGACCTGCTTCTCTGCTACAGAACCCATTTAATTGGGCACTTGGAAATGTAAATGCCTGAGTGTCTTGCTTCCTAACTGACATATTCCTGATTCCCTGTGCACCTAGTTAGAGAATGCAGGTTGTTCCACGGAGATCCATGCTTTGCTAGGTGGTTGTGCAGGGGCTGCAAGAGGACCTGGTAAGACAGCATTTGTCTGGAACTTTTCTTTATGAGGAAAAGAGAAGTATAAGCAGATGCTGGTACAACAAAGAGGTTTCTGAGGGCCTGTTGAAGGCTTTAGGGGAGCTTGTGTCTGCAGCAGACTCTAGCAGTACCTGTGCCATCAGTAGGAACAAAGCTATGAGAAAGATCCTGCTCATTTTTAAGTAGAAATGAAAAGCAATCAGCTGAATAAACCCAGAAAAACTCTTCAGCTCGCTCATTACCAGCCAAGGCTTTTCTTGCTTCTTGACCAGCTATTATGGGGAGAAATCCATTCTTGAAAAGAAGTAATGTTGAAAAGATCATCTCTTTAGCTGAAACTCCTTCTAAACCTTGTGGTGGTCCAGATTTCCAAGAGCACCACTTGGACTGGAAGAGTTATGGCAAGCTTTCCTTTCTCTCCTAATCACCAGATTCCTCAAAAAGACTGTCTCAGTATCACTTATTGCTCTCTATTCCTTTTCTCTCATGTTTTTGGACATGATAAACTAAATTTCACCCTTAGATAACCTTGTGTCCCTACAAAATTTTATTTAGATGTCTACATTCCTAAAAATAATACACGAATGAAGCGTTCCAAGCAGCAAACCACAGCTTCCTGAGGTATCAGTGGCTGTAATGCAGTTTCTAGTTCAAGGATTTTGTTTTATAAGTGATATAACACTGTAGAGTCTACATCCAGTACTGCTTTGCTGTGCACTGTTTGTGGGGTTTTTTAACCATTTTTGGGTGCAAAGCATATGCCATTTAGCTGACTAACATAAACAGAAGGCTGCTAAGGTGTGTTTTCTATGATGTGTGTGCCCACTCCTCTACTTAACAAGGTTTTTAGCTATATAATACTTCTAGGCTCAATCAAAACACTGCCCACAAGTTTTAGTCATATATTTTATCACTTAATAATGAAAATGCATTTACTTTTGCCGAAGATTTTTGTATGTTACACTGATTCTTGGTATAAATTGTTTTCCTGGTGTCTAAAACCATGTTTGCTCAAGCAAACTCTTGTGAAAAGGAATCTAACTGGGATTCAGTAGCCAAATGTTTTTTGAAAAGGCATCATAAATGGTAAATTATGATTTACAGTTAATTTGTCTGGGACAAAGCCAAGCATGATTGGTGTTATGTTCCAAAGTTAGTTTTGTGAGATAGAGTGGGAGAAGGTGAAGGGAAGGGTGAAATAGTAATTTGGCAATACAAAAGTACCTTATTTGCTTGGCAAAGTTCTTGTATTTTAACACAATTCCATTGTTTGGACAGCAACCATACACTTATTAATTACTGACAGTAAAACTAAGGATTTAAGAGCTCAGAGTGTTACAGTGGGAGGAAGCTGTAAGTAAGACTGTTTGCTGAAGGAAAACAGAGAGTTCAAGCAGCTTTTCAAAGAAGATGGTAGTTATAGGTGAACTTCTATGAAGACTGTGTAAGACTAGAGAACTACATGTTCTCTAGTCTTACTCCAATAAGTTCAGCAGTAAAGCATATCCTAAGTAACTTCTTAATTTGTGTCTCCCAATGAGCTGTTTCAGGTCTAAGGTGATTTATCTAGTAAAAGATAAATATCCTTAGAGATTGATAATAGATCAATTTCCTTTTCTTCCAATTGTAAGTCAGAATTCCTTAATCCTATATCTTTTGTTGTGGACTGAGAAAGAGAGGTGTAGAACAAAGTAAAATGTAATGGATAAGGTTAAGAAATAAACTGGCTCTAAAATATGCACTGTGTTTGTATTTGCACTCCATTGCAGCCTGTCTGCTTCCAGAGAGTCAGGGAGACACGGCTGCTAATGAACACAAGAGCTGGAAGACTGTTAGTCGACAAATAAATGTGGGTGTACTCAAGTATTGTCAGTCAGCAGGTCATTACATACAACTCAGTCTAGACCATCTTGGAATCACTGCAGAAACCACTGGCATATAAACCCCTCTTAGTCTGATGGGCTTCCCTGGGGCAATATTTTTTAGTCGGGAAGGATGCTGTGGAGGCTGGAGCTTGGAGTGGTGATTGCGGCAGCTCCTGTGCGCTGCAGCTCTCGCTTTACCACAGCGTTCCATGGCTGTCAGGATTTTGGCTGCTTTTTCCACTGGCTTCCCAAGCACTGTGGAGAGAGCAGACTGGTGTGTCCTGGTGCTGAGCCATGTGGGCTTTCCCTTAGCCTTAAGTATGCTGGAAGGGCATGAGTACCTGGGAAGCCCTGTGATAGCAGTTCCCAAGTGCCTGTGTTCCAGCTCTTGGTGCAATTAAATATTCTTGTCAGATGGGCAGCACCAGAACTTGGCTTAGCTTTGAATTATTTATTCCTATGTTATTCTACACTGGAATGAAGACTGATTTTGAAATGGGAAGATCTGTAAAGTGGAATAATATTTTCTCACCATTCCTGCAAATGAGAATGACTGTTTTTGTATCACAGGACTTTGAAGTATTAGGTAGATTCAGGTAAAGAGTTATGTAGTGAGAGAACAGAATACCTTAAAAAACTTTGTCTAGAAAGTCATTGCACTAGTGGCGTAGAAAGATAGTGTGGCATATAAAATTCTCTTCTACTTTATAATTCTTTTTCTAACCAATTCTCCATTTAACAATCATTGTTGAATTGGAAGATTAATTCTTGTTTGTAGAGTCAAGGATTAGTGGTGATTTTATTTGAATTTTAGTGGGGCAGAGTTCATGTCTCTAGCATTAAGGTTTATTTTATGAGTGAGTTAGAGTAACCAGAACATTTTGTGTGATTTTGTGTAAACAGATCATTTTGCATGTGAGATAGTTTGGTTTTGAGGCAACTTCTTCAGAATCTAGTTAGACCTGTCTGTAGATAAACAGCTGCAGTGCTGTGAAGAGGATGTGTGGTCCACAACTTAATGTCCCGAAGGACAGTGGTGGCAAGTGATGTCCCTCAGGGGCCCACACTGGGGCCAGTACTGTTTAATATCCTCAATATTGACACAGTGGTGGGATCAAGTGCACTTTTAGCAAGTTTGCAGAAGACACCAAGCTGAGCAGTGTAGATGGCATGCCTGAGGGAAGGGGTGCCATCCATATGGACCTGGACAAGCTTGAGACATGGACCCATGGGAACCTCATGAGGCTCAGCAGGGCCAAGTGTGGGTGCTGCATCTGGACTGGGGCAAGCCCCAGTATCAATCCAGGCTGGGGGATGAGCAGATTGAGAGCAGTCCTGCAGGAAGGACTTGGGGGTGCTGGTGAATGAGAGGCTGGACATGACCCAGCAATGTGCACTTGCAGCACTTGCAGAAAGACAAACAAGTCCTGGGCTGCATCAAAAGCAGCATGGCCAGCAAGGAAGGGACTTCTGCCTCTCTACTCTGCTCTGCTGAGATCCCACCTGGAGTGTTGCATGCAGCTCAGGGGCCCCCAACATAAGAATGATGTTTGTGATAGGACAAGGGATAATGGTTTTAAACTAAAAGAGGGTACATTCAGACTAGATATAAGGAAGAAGTTTTTTACAATGAGGGTAGTGAAATACCAGAACCTGTTGCCCAGAGGAGTTGTGGATGCCCCATCCCTGGAAACATTCAGGTTGAACAGGGCTCTGAGGAACCTGCTCTAGTTGAAGATGTTCCTGGTTATTGCAGGGGGTTGGAATTACATGGCCTTTGAATGTCTCTTCCAATCCAAATTGTTCTGTGAAATTGTTCATGTACCCTCCTGTCTTTTTCATGTATGAATAATTTTAAAAAGCTAAAGTAAAATTAGCATGTTTCATAGTGCTTGCAGCAAAGCAGAGCTAAGCATAGCACCATGTTTTTGTACAGGTACATGCCACAATTATGTTTTCTCTCCAGGTCTGGAGATGAAGGAGGCAGCTGTTCAATGAGGACCATACTGGAGAGTGAGGGAAAACTGTTCTTTTGGCACGTGGGATTCTTTTTCAGTTTCTAATTTTTACATTTAACCATCCCTGAAAAAGCATAAAAAATGTTGAAACACAAAGTGTTAAGAATGACTTTCTAGGTCACAGGTTATATTTTAAAGCAGACTCATGTTTTTATGGCTCCTGATAATATTTTTGGAATTAGAAACCTGTCAGTGTTTCCATTTGGAGATAGGGAGCTATAACTGGCTATAAAAATATGTTCCCAGCCAAGGCATGCCATATGAGGTTGCTGCTGAAAAGCAATTAAAGTCTGGCAGCTTTGAAATAAGAGGCACATCAACAAGATTGGGAAATCTGCTGTTTTGTGTTGCTGCTGCATTCTAGAGGTCAGGAAATGTATGATGATAGGTGTGACTGTTCAGGGTCTGCTTTTATGGGTCACTGTGCAAGATCAAGTCTGGGTGGATGATTTTGGTTTGTCTTAATGTCAGGTTTTCTCATGCTCTGAATGTCATTTCACAAATTAGGTTCTTGATAGATATTTTAACACCTTCTATCCATTTCCTAAATCTTTTGTGAAATTGGTCCTTTTCCTTTGGTTCACCACAACTTTAAGTAGCTCCAGCACATTCCTCCAATTTACAGTCTCCCTGACCCACCAGCTGGACTCCACACATAGCCTTGGTGCTCCAGGAAGGAAGACTTGGCATCAAGTGAGTCTGGGGTTAATGAAAGCCTGGAGTGGGAAGTTATAAAAATCAGATGGTTATAGTAATTTTAAGGGGCTGTACTGAGTTTAATAGCTCCATGGGGAATGGTGTATATACGAGGAGTGGAGAAGGAGAGAACGGGCATAGCAAGGTGCCATTACTTCTATATAATAATGTTTGTATATATGAATCCCTCATCCCTCTCCCCTTTCATTCCCTCTTTTCAGGAGATTTGATATGTTTTGGCCAGAATCCTAGTCTGACCTGACTGCACTGCATCATAATACAATCCCTACAGAAAGCTTGCAGAGAAGGGAAGCTGTTTTCAAGATTCAGTTTTCTTTGGCTGCAATGAAATATTTGACTCTGATAATCACACATGAGTTTCTCCCCTGCATTTGCCATGGTAATTCTAAATCATCTACTTTATCTTTTATTGTGATCAGATGAAACTTTTCTGTTTCACTTTTTGTTCAGGCAAATGTAAGATAAGTTTCTTCAAAAGGAAAACAGCCCCAAAGTTAACTTGGATTTTGGTTAGCCCCAAATTCAGAGTCAGAATCACATGGGCCAATGCTCCTGCTGAGGTGGAAGGAGATAGTAGCTGGAGGCAGGTGAAGGGTTGGCTGTAATCCCAAGCTTCTCGTGGCTGGCTGCCTGTAGTTCCCAGTGTGGAGGCAGAGGTGCAGGCTTGGAGCTCACAGCTCCGTGTGCAGGCACTGGAAGCTGCTGTTTGTACTGGGCTTGATGCTCCCATCCTTGTCCCTTTGTGGAGCACATGCCAGGTGCTTGATCTCAGTGAGCTGGACCATTGAGTCTTGTCCCATGACCCTGACTATAAAGAGATAGTGGTGTTGCTTATCAGGCATAAGCAGACATGAAAATTAGGAGTTGCCTCATGTTTAGGGTGATGCTGTATCTTAGTGATGATAATCTGCAGAAAATGAATGGTTAGGTAACAGTGAATAGTACTATGTTGAGGCATGATGATTTCAAAATAAAAAAAAAAGATAATACAACCTTGTAAATGTAAGAAATCTTTTATGAAATAAGATATTCTGTGGGAATGTCTTGCATTTATTCTCTGTCATTCTAGTTCCATAGTGTTAAAAGGAAGTTGTTTTGTTTGCTTTGCAAATACAGTATTGTGACAAAAAAAATCTTGTATATTTAAGAACAATGAAATAAAATTGCAATTTCATTTAAAATTTTACTTACATCTTTTAATTATGAATGCCATGTTTTATAATGTAGTTTGAAAGAAAACATAGGGAGTACAAAACCTTGGAGGGAAATACAAGCCCTTTTTATGACATTGTTTAATTAGTTGTTTTGTAGGGCTGGTTTTGGCAGGGAGTATAAATGCATCTGTATATGTGGGCATGTACATAGATGCACACACATGCTCATAACTTGAGCAAATTATTCTGGCAAGTCCTTGAGACTCAGCTGTGGAACACCACTTTGTTGGTTTAGCAGTCATGTTTTGGAGAGGAACTGTACTTTGAAGAATATTCTAACTGCATAATTTATTCCATTTTTAAAAAATACACTTGAGGTTAGGATAGCTTGTTTTCTATATGCTTCACAATGTCAGAAAAATAATAAAAGCAAGCAAACAAAACCCCAATACTACAGAGATTATGTATCTTTAGGTTTCAATTTAAGTAAAGTGTTCAAGTAGACATTTAAATACAAATGTGTTTAATGATGTTTTTGCAAAGGCAAAAAATGTGTTATGACTTCCTAAAAATACACCTCTGGTGGTAGAGATGAAAATGGTCTTATGATTCACTTTGTGTGGGAAAGGGTGCTTCCAGCTGTGAAGACACCATTTTTGTTACCTTATCTGCAGTTACAACGCACTTCTAAAATGCTTTGTTTCTATTTCATTCATTGATAATTGTTGTCTCCCTCCATGGGAAGTCCTGTGTAAAGGAATATACCTGAACATCCAGAAAATTTTGCATATCCTCATGAGCTTTGTTATCTATTCCTCCTCCATCATGTAGCTCAAGCTGCCTCCTTCTTCGGGCAAGAGGTGAAATATGATACTTCACATGCAGGTTGTAGGATGACAGGGTGGGTCCTGTGGAAGTGACTTTTCTGGCAGGATTTTGGACTTCCTCCAGCAGTCTCCTGCTCAAAGCAGGGTCAGGTGTGATAGCAGACCAGATTAATTGGGCTTTATCTGTTTGGGGTTTGTAATGGCTGTGCCTTCGTTAAACTGCTGTGACACCACTTGGAGTCTTGGACTTACCCAAACTGGGTAACTCTTGGAGTACCCACAACATCCATGTTACTTTGAATTTCCTTCCTGGGCAAGGATAAGATGGTATTTCCTGTCTGCCTAGTGCTTCAGGAAAATTTTGACAAAAAAATTCAACTCGAATTGTAATGGATTCAGCCCAAGAAGACAACATGGAACCTCAAGTGCTCTCAGTTTTCTAGAGCAAATATAAACATTGTCTACTCTCAGCCAGCTGCCATACTGAGGAAATGCAGTGTTGCATCTTCACAGTACCCAACTCAGTTTCTCTTCAGACAAATCTACCAGGAAATTACTGGCTTAGTCCTCCACAATACTCTGAGGAGCAATTTCCTTCGGTGTGGTCAAAGCCTCATTCTCAACCTGTGGTGGCTAGTCTGAAACCCTGGTGCCCTCCATCACACTTGGACATCTGGCAAATCTATTGCACAGGCCCTCACTGAAGCTTAGGTCAGAACTAGCTTTGCTCAGTGTTAGGAGCTGTGCAACATTCCTTCTGCAAAACTTCTGATGCTGTGAATATAACCTTATGTAAAGTTTCCTAATTAGCTACTTCTATCTAAGTACATTAAATCTTCCAGGCCATTCACAGCTATCTAAACCTTGAATTTCTTCATTCCTAGAGTGTTCACTGCTGTGTAATCTGGAGAACTAAGGCAAGTTCTTCACTGTTATAGATTTACAATTGCAAGCAAGCATTTTTTTTTGTTTCCTTTGTCATTTCCTTTATATGCTAGTTCTGCTGAACAATAATGTGACAGTATCAATAGTTAAGGTATGGTTATTAGTTTACTGGTACCAAATATAACTGCAAATAACTGCTTAGTCTTTGCTTCTGTTTATTTCTGCTGGAATTTCTGTATGAGTCCAGATTTGGTATCTATGACTATTAAAATATGTTTCATTTCATCTTCTGGGAAGTGAAAAAGACTTTGCCTAAACTCCTTCTCTAATTACATTTTTTCTTCTGTTCCTCAGTATTTTTTACCTTCTTAGGAATTTTTCAGTAAAAGTGTGGAAAGGTAAAATGAAATATCACCCATAATGCATAAAGTCTCCTTGTATGTCATTGTACTTTGTGTCTTAAACAGAGTGTTCTGGATCTTCTCGTCTATAGCTTCAGTGCTGCCAATAATGTTTTGTCTTCTGTGGTTTGGGTGGATCTGGATTTGGAGCTGTGTTTTTGTTGGAATGCCTCTACATTGGATCCCTGCAGTTTTCAGTACTTGGAAAAGTTATAACTTACAATAAAAGGCAAAGTAAACCCACCATCAAAGGGGAAAAATTAAATCTCTGTTTATTCACCTGCATGCTAAGATGAATCTTATTGACAGCAGCTAGCTGAAATATTCTAGATATTAAAAGACTTGGAAAAAAGTGAATTTTTTAAAATGCCTGGGACTTTGTTTCAATAGGATTTGTGTTCCAGATGTTGATTTTCAGCAATATGCTGGATGAAATTTGTGTTGAATGTGCTATCAGATAGTGGCACAGAATGTGTACATGGGAAAAATGCATTTCTGTGCAGTTTTGTAATCAAGGAATAGACTGGGACAGCCTCTGCATTGCTGAGTGACTATAGCATGGGAATCTGAAATTGAAAAGTCTGAGAATGGTGTCCAAGTGACTTTTAACCATCTGAGAGGTGAAAAAACACTGCCTTGTGGACTCCACTGGCCAGGCCTCTCCACTGGCATGGTGTTATGAGGAAAGAGTAAAGGAGGGTTTGTTGTTTAAGTTTTGCTTCCCTTTGCAGCTTTCACAGCAGCACTATATATAAAGAGTTGGTCCAAGTCATAGTAAGTCTAGCTTCTAGACTTCTTTTAGCTTCCAGAAGAAGCATGACTATTTTTCTGTATTAGAAATGTAACTATCAGCCTTGGTTTGAGCATCTGCTCATGCTTCCCAATGAAATTTATTTTCAATGGAAGGCAAATAAAACACCCACTTGAAATAAGCTGGGGAAGATGGTGGTTTTCATGTACTGTCTTCCCTGCATATTTCTTCCCACATACAAAGTCTGGTAGGAGCTCCTGTGCCTCATATATGGGTAAGACATAGTAGATTAGATGTAAGTGAAAAAGAGATAAAACCTCAGCTAAGGAATGTGATTTTTCAAAAACCTGTATGGGAGAGCCCAGCAATTGGTTTTGAAACCCCACAACTCCTGCTGTAGATGGTTTAAGGTCAGCTCTGTGTAGGCTCCCTGTCTGAGCAGGCTCTTCAGTGGACATGCTCCTGGTGAGACACTGTCTATAGCAGAGCTGAGACTGCTGAGTCACTGCGTGGTGGCCTGATGGAAGGGAGCTCTAGCTGTGCCTTCCCTGAAACCAGCCTGCTGGCCCACTGTCCCGTGAAAAGAGGAGATTTCCTCAGCCCTTAGTGCGGGGAGATTTCCTCAACCCTTGGTATTTCATTTGTCTGTCAGTGTCCCAGGAAAGCTGAGACCCCTGTGCCCAGCCAGTCTGTCAGCATTACAGGGACCCTTCGCTGAGCACTCCTGGATCAGGGGGTGGTTTGACTGACTGAGACAGGGACACACACCAGCAGCATAAAGGAGACCCCTCAGTGGGTCTTCCCACTTTGAGTGTGTCACCTGCTGCCAGTGACTGCTTGTGCCTGTGAAAGATTCAACACTAACAGTTCACAGTATAGCACTCTTTATTAGAATAACATCGTGACAGATTAATGTTCAAGAATTGCCAGTGATAGTATCTGATGGCAAAAATGAATTCAAAGCAATATTGCTAGTCCCCAGTTAAAGTATCAGTGTGCATAGAGTATCTTGCCCAAAATGTGTCCCTGTGGGGAGGGGGAACAGGTTCAGCCCATTGGCTGCTCCCAGAAGTTATGATGGAGTCTTCCCTAGCATTTCCCCATTTTCACTTACTTACTATTTCTTTATGTTTAGGTGGAGCTCGTGTGGCTCTATATATATACTTTTGTTGCTGAGCGGTGTAAAATTATCTTGCTTTGCTCTTAAAAATACCGTCAAAAAATACAGAACACATGTTTAGTGAGGGGTGATCATATCTTGGAGTTGGGTAACTTTGGATGGAGCTTAATATTATAATTAGGCTACAATGAAATGAGTTCATTGAGAACTCATTCAAGGAGAATAATTTAAAGGAGAATAATTTCACCACGCTTGCTGACTCAGCAACTGGGCACCCTCTCCCATCTCCCCTGGCTGACAGGCGCCGTGCAGTTTATCAGCTGCAAAGTACCACTGAGTTCCCCTTCCTCCCAGGATTTCTGCAGAGCCTGGCTGTGGTGTCTCCACTCCTCTCCACCATCCATTCCATCCCTCCTGGTTGCAGATCGTGTGTATGGGGAATCATTGTGGAGCATTCCAGCCAAGGAGCAGCAGCTGTATTTTACCTTGTAATTTCCACAGTGTTACAATTTATGTTAGGGTGTGAATGTAGCTTCTCAGTTTCCACTTATTTTACCCCCAGCCCTTTTTCCACTAAGACAGAAGAGCCCTGCCATTGCATGAGGTGCATTTCAGAGAGAGCTGAACATTGGGGTAGACCTGAGGGGTAGGGCAGACTGGCTGTCTGGCCTCTGTCCCATCACTTGATTTGTGCAGTCTTCATCAGATAAAAATATTCTGTGCTGTGGCCAAAGTCAGTGATTGTGGTGCTCTTCCTCCCTGTCTGAATTTCTGGGGTTTGAGGAAGAACAGCATCTTCTCTTTAAGGAGCTGTTTTGTGGGATTTCTACATTTTACTCTATAGACATGGAGAAAGGAGGAAGTGTAATTAATGTAAAATCTAAATAACAGCATTTGAGTGACAAGTTATCTTTCAAAAGTACTGCATGTTAAAAGTCCTTTTGAGTTTTATGATTGGAATTTCTTGAGGTTACTATATATGAAACTACTGACATTTCATCACATTATCTGGGACTTGTAAAGTATCCTAAAATCCAATGGAAGTTTATGGGAAGCTTATATAATGAACATTTTTAGGGAGAATGAAGATGCCATATAAGAAAAAAACTTTTGAGATTTGGAGTAGACAAAACTGCCCAGAGCTGTGCAAATAGCATGTAATTGGCAGATATTGTCTGTGCTTCAGTACTGTTAGACTTATAAGGTTTCTAAAAAAGCATCAATCAACCCATAAGGAGATGAAACAGATTCATCTTGGAAGAATTCACTCTTCTCATTGTGGTGAAAACTGAAGCAGCCACTTTACAAATCAGCAACTTCAGTTGATTAAAAGAAGTGGCTGGTTCATTTGTTGGAGTAATGTAATTTCTTACTGTATCTGCAATGGATTGGCCTATAAATTAAAACTCAGAAATGGAACTGGGAACATATACATGAGTGTGCATTGTGTAAGTCTTTTAAATACCAAAATGAGTACTTGGTGGGGAATGGGTGGGGAGCTAGGCTTTGAAAGAAATGACCTGTGAGTGGTATTTGTGAATCACTTGGTCGGTAAGGCTTGGTTATTGTGTTGCTTTTTTTTTCTGAACGGGCACTTTGTCTGTCCTGTTTGCATGAACACAATGGAGCAGAGCTTTTTTAGCTTATCTTTTTTTTGTCTCTGAGTATACTCTATGGTTGTGAAACTTGGACCTTTTATGTGTTTCAAGTGTGTATGTTGAATTAGTCTCAGTTGTAACAGGAAGACCTGGAATAAAACTGGTGAATCTGTGAACAGAAAATATCAGTAAAAGCTAACATTTCCTAGGACATTGCAACTCTTATTATGACACTTTCTCTGTCTATTTCTGTACTGCTTCTGTTTTTAGGAAGGCAGGTGAGGGGGTGGTGTTTGTGACCTGCAACAGATGTTCTGTATTTTTTTTTCCGTCCTGTAGACAGAATGAACTTCCCAGGGATAAAACATAAATTGGTGACAGCTCTGGATTTCTGTACGGGAAAGACAAGTACCAATGGTGGGGAAACACTGGGGAAATGCAAGAGGCCTGATCAACCAGACTGCTCCATTTTCAGGGGAGGAGGAAATGTCTAGGAACTAAACAGAGAAATTGTGGAGGAAAATTCACATCCCAAGTAGAAGAAGGAAGCAGCATTCAGTAGAGTTAAGGCAAGTGAGGATTGGTAGGACAAACAGTGAACAGAAGAGGACAAGAAGAGTTAAATGTTTCCAGATGATAATAGGTATCCAGAAAGTGAACTATGAGAGGCACCTTCAAAGGCTCCAGATGTTCAAATGAGGAAAGATGGCTGAGATACCTCTGTTAGTAGCAGTTCATCCCAGCTGGAAAGAAAACTGGTAATGCTCTCAAAACAGCTTAGTAACCAAGCATCCTGAAACCAACATACATGTCATTTTATTGCTAAAGTAGAGACTTCTGAACTTGGTAGTCAGTATGCAATGGTGCTAATGCCTAGAGTCACTAAATGTTGCAAAATATCTTAATATGTAGGTGATTTCTTGAGACTTGCCAGGATGCTGCGGGAGAATAATATCAAACTGATCCTCATAGTGATTCTCCATGTCGTGGTGGTAGGGAAAACCATACAGAAAATTCTGTAAGTATTCAGCTGGATAGCTATATATGCACATAGTAAAATGTTTTGATTTGGAAGTGGAATAAAATGCCACTGTCTTTTGAGTATGGATGGAATGAAGACAAGTCCCTTGGAAGCTTACACTAGAATAACCAGAAAGACATCATATCAAAAATGAGATAATGAAACGAGCTGATAAGTGAGAGTAGTTTAAGCATAAAATTGTGATATTGAAAATATAATGAAGATCTCTGAAGGAAGTGAAGGAATAATAACCAGGCAAAATTGCTTGCTCACAAGCAACATTTGATGAGATTTATACCAAACTTATTGAAGTGAAATGCTTCCCTACACCTAATCTGTCTTCAGAGGAAGAGTGGGGAACGTGCATTTTCTCAGCTATAGAAAACTTTAGAGAAAATAATCCTGAGTGGTGAGGGCCTGGTGGCCTGAGAAGGGGCACTGGGTGATCTCCTGTATAACAAAAAAAAATGGCTGCAACCTACCCAGAGCAACATGGTACTTGGGAAATGGTATCTTCCCAGCAAAAAAAACTTATATAGCACATGAATGTTTCAGGAGAGTAAAATCTAGGAAAAGTTGAGAAGTTATATCACTTCTTTATTTGGCATCAGTACAGTTGCTTTTCCAATGCTGAGCTTTTTTTTGAGTATCCATAAGCCTGTTGATAAAATTGTAAGGGATTTATCAAAGGACTAGATACTTTGCCTTGCAGTGAGACATTGTGGAATTTTCCTCTGTTTATCTTACCCATGAGAAAGCTTGGACTCGACCTGATCAGAGGATTGGGGAAAAAACCTTGAAAAACTGTTAACAAACTGGCAGGCAAAGATACAATAAGGTCCAGTGGTTGGTCCTTGGAGTTCAAAATTCCACTGCACATTTTCAACAGTGTGAGTGATTAGCCCCTATGATATCTTAAAAAATATTGTGGTGGCTTCCTTACCACTAACAATTTAAAAATTAAGATTGAATGGTTTCTTAAATGATACGTTTCAGTAAAGCAAAAGTTCTGTGGCTTCTTTGTACAGGTCATTGGACTAATTGTTCATAAAAATCCCCTCTGACCTTGAATTTTTAAATTCTCTTAAAGAGAATTTAATAGAATAATTACAAGAAACGAATTAGTATTTTGTTTTTAATTGAAGTTTTCTGCCTAAAACTTGCATTTGCTTTACAAAGTTCTAATGAAAAATAGGTATTTTTCATGGCCAGCTTCTGTTCAGCTGTAGTGGATTTACAGTGTTACAGTCTCAGTGCCTTGATATTCGATTAGTATTGGTTTATCTATAAGGCTGTAGGTTTTGTTCAATTCCTTGGCACCCCTGAAGACATAAGCCAAGCACAAATGTACTTTATTGAGATATGTATGGGATGTCTTCAAAGCCTTAATTGAATTCAGGATTATGAAATCTACTATTTTGCAATAAGTGCAGTTCGTAGTGGTCTTTTAGTTCCTCACCTCCTCTGAGTCCCATCTGCACATCTTGTGTTTACAGTGGGAAGTGTCTTGGAGACATTTCTGCAAGATCTGTACTAAAATCCAGTCACCAGCATTCCTGTGGCTGCAATCCCAGTTAGGGTGAGAGTGTCATTAAGCTGGCCATTGTATAGCAAGCTCAGTTTCTGACTTCAGAGAGCTCGAAAGACCAAAGACTGCCAAAGAGAGACACAGTGACCAGATAGCAAGTGATATTAGGGACATAGTGAGCATGTTAGCCTGGCTCTCTAAAGCAATGTTTGGGGAATGACTTTAGTGCTTGTTTCTCTGCCAGGATCTCCTCTTTCTCCAACTGGTTTTGGATTCATTTGTCTATTTCAGCCTGTGGAGCATTCCAGCATGATAATAGGTATCCAGAAAGTGAACTATGAGAGGCACCTTCAAAAGCTCCAGAAGTGTAAAAATACCAGAAGTATTTCTTCAGAAGTATAATAATTTTCAGAAGTATAAAAATACCAGGTTCTTGTGGTGAGCTGAAGCACCAGGTTCAAAAGAGCTTTGTAACACCCAACAAATGGGTATACAAGAAAGACACAAATTAGAAGCAGTTGGAGTATGGGCTGCAGGACAGTAAGATCACAGAAAATCAAATGCTCTAAGATCTCTTGCTTACAGAACAACTTGTATTCTTGTGGGGAACAGGCTAGACTCATTTAGATTCTCTTGTGATTTCAAATAGTCATAACAACTCACTCAAAACTGCTTCAGCAATGTGCCTTAAATACATTTAATCTAGACAAGAGTTAAAGTAATTAGCTGATATTTGATTTTACTTGATATGGATCCAAACCATGAAATTTTGAACACCCTTAGGGTTCAGAAGTATTTCATTCAGTGTTTGGGTACTAGTCTGCGTTCTCAAGTAACCTTTTGAAACTTGGCAAATTTAATACCAGATTTAAAATAAAGGCACTGCATGGGGAATCAAGTCTGTAAATGTTTTTTCTTTAACTATGGAGGTGCTCTGGGCTGTAGTTGTAGAAGCAGAAGGAATAGAAAGTGCCTTACCTATATTGAGGTGTGTGCTTGTGTTTCTACTCAGTGTTCACACCTGTGTACATACTTATGTGGCTGCACAAAACTACTCCTGCTGCAGGGAGCTTGCAGTCTTAACAGAGAACAAGGGCAATCATGTGCCTTGAGAGCCAGAGGATGGTGCTAACTTACAGCATGTGTGCATTTTCAGTTTTGTGATGTGATGACAGCAGCACTCTGGCACTGGTTAACATTTGTGGGCCGTGTGGAAGGAGCAAGTCTCCATGAGGGATTTGGCTGGAGGAGACCTGCCTGCCTGGCACACAGAGATGAGGAGGGTGTTCCTGGCAGGGTTGAAATAAGGATGAGTAGCATGATGTTTTACATTGCATGTGATGCACTCAGTAATCTGGAAGGTGATAGACCACGTTTTATAAGCTTTTTATTTTTTATTGCAAACGAATATAGAGGGTAAAAAAAAGAAGTTATGAAGAAATTAAAAAGGAAGTGCATAGTTGTTTCTGTTGAAGGTGGAGACATTTGCTTCCTCTTCAAACAGCAATTATAAGCAAAGTGGAAAAGCTGTATGTAATAACAATACATCCAGTTTGCTGTGCTAAGAAACTGAGATGGGAAGAATTTGAGGCAAGGAGGATTTCATAGGATTTAATTATGGCCAATGTATATGGGGCCAAAAGAGGCACAGTTAAGTGAGTATCTTCAAAATGGCATCCTTACGTGACCCCAAAACCAGTGCTATGGTATTTGGTTTGTGAATATGTATAGTCATTGTCCAAGTAATTTGTTGGTAGATCATATCACAATTTTCCCTGGCTCTGGGAGAGATTGAAATAATGGAAAGGTTGCAGAATTCAGACCTTCCCATGAAGCTCTGAAAAGAAAACATGCAACAACAATGTGGAAGAGGATCGATTCAGTGGTACACACTTTACAGTAATTTACTATATGGAAATTACCTGGAAATTATTCAGTCTAATTCCTAAGCAGCACAGTGGGAAGCTTTCAGATTCTTTCATGAAGTTTGCTCTTTGTAATGCAACATACAAATCGTATTATCTTCCCCTTACCATTATAATTTTTCAGTGATTTTTAATTTCTTAATGTACTAAAGAAAGAAAAAAGCTAGGAAACCAGCAGGGAAATTCATCAATATGTGACCATTAATTAAGTGATAATTTTGAACACTGTCCAAATTCAATGTGTGAATTAAATAATTGTTCGTTTAAGTAACAATAAATACAATATATCTGAGGATTTCAGAGCAGTTTACAAATTTTTAATCTCAGAGCATTTCTATAAGAAGATAAAAATGTACAGCTACAGAAAATATAATTTTTTAAGACTGCTCAAGAGATGAAGAAGGAGGAGGATTCAGATGTCACAGTTTGGGAAACCTATACAATTTACAGAATTAATGTATTACTGAAGTCTTTAATATATCTTGAGTTGACCTTAAGCTGTGAAAGATGTGCCATGCATTTCCTGAACAAATAATAGCATAGGATAATGGAAGATCATTTTATGCTGTTAGCTCCTTTTCTATGGATCTGAAGCCAAGAGGAGTCAGCATAACTAAATTTGCCTGAAGAAAGAAAGGGTTATTGATAAAGATATCTTACCACAAGCACAGGAAGGGTGCTTGGGAGGAGTAACATGTGGCAGTAATAAAGGAATGTTGGGCATCAGAGTCAAACTCAGACACATTGTGTGGCAAAGAAGTCAGAACTGTCGTGGAGATCCATGAGAGGAGATGGCAAAGAAACCTACATGGAGCCCTGATGTATCTGCTCCAGAGCTTAATTCTTGCTCCACAAGATCATAGAATTGTTTAAGTTGGAAAAGACCTTTAAGATCATTGAATACAGCCATTAACCCAGCACTGCCAAGCCTACCACTAAACCATGTCCCTAATCACCACATCTCCACATTTTTTTTAACAACTCCAGAGATGGTGATTCAACCACTTCCCCGGGGAGCTCTTTCCAAGGCTTGACAACCCTTTCCATGGAAAAACATTTTCCTAATATCCAATCTAAACCACCCTGGCACAACTTGAGGCCATTTTCTCTCATCCTATTGCTTGTTATTTGGTAGAAAAGACTGAACTCCACCTTTCTAGACCTTTCTTTCACGTATTTGTAGAGAATTATGTGCCCCTGACCCTCCTTTTCTCCGGGCTAAACAACCCAGGTTCCCTCGGCAGCTCCTCATAGAACTTGTGCTCCAGACCCTTCCCTGCAACACAGCCCTTCTCTGGACATGCTCCAGCTCCTCCTCTTGTAATAAGGGTCCTAAAACCCAGCACAGGTTTTGAGGTGTGGCCTCACCAGTGCCCAGTACTGAGGTACAATCTCTGTCCTGGTTAGCCTGGCAAGGACATGGACCACTATTGTGACACTATTTGACACTATTTGTGACACAGGCCAGGATGCCATTGGCCTTCTTGACCCCCTGGACACACAGTGGCTCATGTTCAGCCACTGGGCAGCTTTCCAGCCACTCTTTCCCCAGCCTTTAGCATTGCATGGGGTTGCACCTGTGACCCACGTGCAGGACCCAGCACCTGACCTCACTGAAATTTGTACTCTCAGCCTTGGTCCATAGGTCCAGCCTGTCCAGATCCCTCTGCAGAGCCTTCCTACTCTCCCGCAGATCAACACTCCTGCCCAGCTTATGTCATCTTCAAGCTGACAGAGGGTATTTTCAATCCCCTCATCCAGATCACTGATAAAGACATTAAACAGGACTGGCCCCAGTACTCAGCCCTGGGGAGCACCAGTGGTGACCAGTTGCCAGCTGTTTTGACCACCACTCTCGAAGCCTGGTCATCCAGCCTGGTTTTCTACTGAATGAAGAGCACAGCCATCCCAGCCATGAGCACCCAGTTTCTCCAGGACAATGCTGTGGGAATTGCTGTCTAAAGTGCATGTAGGAACATCCACAGCCTTTCCTTCATCTATAATGTTGATCATCTTGTCACAGAGGAAAATGAGGTCAGTCAGACTGATGAGCCTGTAGTTCCCTTATCCTTTTTCTGATTAATCTTCTAGATGGGTGTCACACTGGCCAAACTCCAGTCACCTCCCTGGCTGACCAGTAAATGATCCTCCACCAGCTGCCCCAGTATCCTTGTGTGGATTTCATCCACATAAATTTGGATGGATCTAAGCGGTACTGCTGACCATTCCCCATGGATTATGAAGACTTTATTCTGCTCACTGTCCCTGTCATTCAGCTCAGGGGGCTGGGTACCAGAAAAAGACTGGTCTCATTACTGTTACAGGCTGAAGAAAAGAAAACATTTTGTACCTCAGCCTTTTCCTTACCCTTTGTCACTGTGTTTGCCCCCACGTTCAATAAGGAATGGAGATTCTCCTTAGCTCTACTGCTGTTGCTAAGGCATTTATAGAAATGTTACTGTTTATGGGAGTAGCAGATGCAGATCTTATTGGGCTTTGGCCCTTGTAATTTTTCCCTTCATAACCTCATGCAATCCTTGGAGTCTGCCCCATAGTCCTTGCAATCCTGAATTGTCTGCCCCTTCTTCCAAGGGTTATAAACTCTGCTTTTTTCCTGAGTTCCTGCCAAAACTCTCTGTTCAGCTAGTCTTCTTTCCCCCTGGATCATCTTTCGGCATGTGGCACCTGCCTGCTCCTGTGTCTTTGGGATTCCCTTCTTGAGGACTTTCTAGCCTTCTTGGACTCTGTTGCCCCAAGGCAGAGGTTTTGGTGACCCCTTTCCTTACTTCACCAAGAACCAAAAACTTACCTTTTGGTGATCATTGTGCCCAGGATGGGCACAGTGACCTCCAACCATCACACCTTCCACAAGTCGTTCTCCTTTCCCAAACAACAGGTCCAGCAGTTACCTTCCCTAGTTTGCTCCCTCACCAGCCTTGTCAGGAAGTTAAGTGCCCCCATGTTCCAGAAATGTCCTAGGCTCTTCCCTCTTTGCTGTGTTTTGAACAGACATCTGGTAAGGTGAAACTCCCCATGGATACAAGGGTTAGACTTCTCCCTAACATTGTTAGACTTCTTCCAGCTACTTAGAGAAAATTTTATCTGTCTCTTTCTCCTGGTTGGGGCGTCTGTTGCAGACTCCCACCATGATGCCTGCCTTGTTGGCCTTTCCCCAGTTCTTACTGAAAACCACTCAACCCTATCCTCACCATCACTGAGCTCTAGAGAGCCAAAACACCCCTACCTCCACTGAGACAGCAGACTGACAGACCCTGCTAGCACCCTGTCTCTCAGGTTTTGGCATGCTGCTCTCAGACTTCAGTGAGCTTTGTTTTATCCTTTTCTCCCTTCAAATCTCTTCAAAGCTCTTTCAGTGAGCCCTAGTAACTCCCGTGGAAAGATATTTTTCTCCCTTTGAGACAGTTTTGCCCTGTTTGTTGCTAGCAGGCCTGTGGTTTTGTTCCCTTTAGCTATATCCATATATATAACATTTATCTGTATCCATATGTATATGTCCATGTATATACACAAATGTGTATATGTATGTGTCTTTAGCTGTGTTCATGCTGTTCAGCAATTGGCCTGGCCCTAAGTCAAAATCATAGACATGATTTCAGCTGGTTTGAACTCCAAAAAACACTCTGAGTAGTGAGTAAGTTCAGGCATCTTGCATCCTTGCTTCTGCTTTATTCCTTTTAACTCTTTTGTTAGAATACAGGCTTCTCTAGGGAACCTTGAATAAGCTGGAGGTAAAGATTTACTGAGAGTGACATCCAGGGAGACTAAAAGAGAAGTCAGAAGTCTACAGGACTGCCCACTGTGTGTTAAGCAACAATTGCTTTTGTGTACATGGTCACATATTTGATGTGGTTACAGTAAGGCAATCCCTGCCCACAGTGAGAGGAGGGATGCATCCATGTTCATAATTTGTTTGTCTTTGAAGAAGAGCGTTGGGAATGAAAATAGTTACAAGATGAAGTGTAGCAAAAGTTATATCTCAAGTCTTTCAGGCAACAGGAGGAGGGAACTGTTTTAGGAGTGTGAGGCAGTTGGTCTGTTAGGGTGTCTCCTTACAAAAGGGCTAACAGAGTGCTGAAGAATCATACATATACCATGAAGGGTAAGGATTCTTTTCCCTTCCAGAGGATCTCACCTACAGGGGATTCCAAGACTCAGAAAGTGTCCCACTGACTGAGCTGTTTCACACCAGATTGCTTCACTTCTTGTCCTGCCTGCCACCCACTAGGATTATTTGTACAAGATTGGAGTTGAATGGTGTCATGCTGAACTTAGTGAGTTCTGCGTGGGGGATGGGAGCAGAGAGGGAATTGGAATGTGGTGTGCAGATGTCTGAAGGTGAGAGTAAAGCTTATCAGCTACTGGTTCCAGAGGGTGGTGGGATTTTCCTTGTTTTTTCCCCTGACTCTGCTGGTGAAGTCATCAGTTGAACAACCTCAATTATCCAGCCATAGGAGGTAAAAGTACCAGATCTCTACATAAGGGTGTGAATAATTTTTAAATATTTCCAAATATAACAATTGAACATAGGTCTTTTTGGTGAGCTGCTCCCTGGGTGGCCTCTGTTAAAAACCTCTTGAGACCACAAAGACACTTTCCTTTGTTGCATAATATTTTGCTTTTGTTTTTGGTAAACCAGGTTTGAACTGGCAAATTTCTATGAAATTCTGTAGCCAATTAAATATTTAAAACAGACCTGTGATGTTGTGCTGGTCTCAGGAATGTCTTGAGTCATCCTCCCTCTGGTGACCTACTGTGCAGACCCAGCACCTGAGAAGGACTTGACAGCCCGTGGGGACAAAGGAGTGTTCTGCAACTCTGCAGAAATGCAGGATAATAAAATTACTCTTTGTAAGAACAAAGAGGGATGTGGCTGAAGTTTGTGTTGCAGTTATCAGCTGAACAATTTAAAAGAAAAAAGAAAATAATCCAACAAAATCAGAGCATAGACTTGAATGCACAGCAACTGGTGACCTAAAATGGTAACCTGCACTAATTGTGCTCTTTTTGTAATGGCATATGGTTTTCAGCCCAGAGTAGAAGGCTCTTAAAACTGCTCCTCTTTTTTTGAAAAATTTGTCTTGATACTCAGGTCAAGAAGAGTCTGTAAGAAGACAGCTGTTCTAGGACCCTGAGAGCCAGGGGACAGCACACATTGCTTGTGCTGTGCCTGCTCTGCAGAGGCTTCTGTACTCTGAATCAGAAATTGCATTTGTGGTGTCCCTCAATTTCCATGGGCATGTCATTCCGTGTGCATATATCAGGGTCCTGAAGTTCTTATATTTTGTTGCTGTTATGTGCTAATATTCTCAGCTTCAAAGAATGCATCATTGCATTTTCATCCAACTTTATACTGTGAGCTTTATAAATCTTGGTCTCTGCTTGCCTACGCCTGTGTTTTAAATGTGTGTAAAATCATTAAACTGCCCTACATACAATTAAAAATGTAGAGATTGTGGGTTTTTTTATTCGGTGCCCCTGTAGATGTCTGAAAGTGAGTGCACTCTCAGAACCCTCCTTTCAAAACTGTTTGTAGTCATGCAAAAGATGAGTAACACTTTAGAGGATAGAGGACCTCCAGCCAAAATACTTTCCAAATGACCTTACAGCGTGATTTATCTTATTTTGCAGCTAACTATGGACCAAATCCAATTTGCAAAGGTTGCTTATCTTGTTCAAAGGATAATGGGTGCATCAGATGCCAGCACAAGTTATTCTTCTTCCTGCGAAGAGAAGGGATGAGGCAGTACGGTGAGTGCCTGCACTCCTGCCCGTCGGGCTACTACGGACTGAGAACGCCCGACATGAACAGATGCTCAAGTGAGTTATTTCTTCAACCCTTGCACTCACTTTTGTCACAAGGCCATAATTCGTGGTAGGTTTTTAAGAGGATATGCTGTGAAACACAGTTGTATTTTCACAGATGTCTCAAGATCATCTTAAAACTTCTTTGCTAAAGAAGGTCCCAGCTAATTCTGAGATATACCATTCAGCAAATTAACTAGTTGATGAATCGACCTATTTTTTATTGTTATTATTATTTGTTTAATTAGAGGGGTAATTTAGGGGAAAAAATATGATTCATGCAGATACTCCTAGTTTTAAGAAACAAATTCCTGCTACATGAAAATAAAAAGGATTCAGAATAAATTTAATATCTAGGCACAGGTCAGTATAAACACTAATATATGGGTGGGCTTTTTGTCATATTTTTTGTTCCCACACAAATTTCAGGTGACCAGACACCTCACACCAGACATGCTTTATTTTGTAAGTGTTGCTAATTTAATAAAACAGATGTACTATTAAAAACAAACAAACAACCTTTCACTTTTAGTGAAGCATTTTATTTGGAAATTTACAACCTGCTAATGTGCAACAAGATTCCTTGTTTGCATGTTTGTGCCTAGAAGCACAACTGTTAAAATCCACGAGTGCTCTGGTATCTCACATCATTTCACCTCTGTCTGGCAGTTGTGCTGATCTGCATTGATTTTTCCATATGCTCATATGTGGAGTATTACCCATATGGATTATTAATCACTGCTGTTACCTCTTATTCCTGTTTAGGGGGAGAATGTTTTTGCCATAGTCTAGCCAGAGTCAGGTCACCTGACAGAAGAACCTGAAGTGAGAAATAGCTTTTCTTTTTCTCCTGCAATAGTCAGGTGTCTGTTAAATGTGTGGCACCTTTCCCCCCGTGCTGTGCCATGTCACTGGGAGCACAGAGCTGGGAGAAAGCCTGTGCTGGTTTTCACATTACACATCAACTTGAGACTCACATGAGGTCACTCAGTGGCAGTCTGGCTGGATGAGGAGCACTTATGGCCATGCTTGGACCTGTCCCAAGCTATCCCAGCTCTTTCTCCCCATTCCCTGCGTGGGCTCCATGGATATAGTATTCCCAACTGCTGTGTAATATTGCAGAGTGCTGCCTAATCTGTACCAGGTGGTTAAGTTTTGATAAAAAATTAAATGAGACAGTATATGGTTTATGCATCCATTTTGTAATGTAATTTAGAATCTTGCCCTTAATTTTCCTAACACATTTTTGAATTCAACTTCTGCACTTGAAATCTTTCAAAACTTGGCTGTAAGTACTTCCCCATGTAAAAATGTTTTTGAATATATTTGTAGGTTTAGGAAATAGATTGATTTATTTCCATTAGCCTGTACTGTGCTTGTGAGAAAGGCAAAGTGGTCTTATTGGCAGAATTCTTAAATTTCTTGAAAAGAAAAAAAAGTAAAAATGTGTAATTCACCCTTAACCTTCTGCAAAGTTAATCTGCAAAGTAGAGGGTGAATTCAAAGTGATTTTTTTTTTGGTTTTTTTTTTTTGTTGTAGCACTCATGGAACGTGGCTTTTTCCCCTGAATTACAGGATTGATTTTGAAAAGCATAAATGCAAGTACTGTCTAACCCATACTGGCATGTGTGGAGCACTTGATGTTTATCTCATCCTCATGCCTTTCACAGTTACCCCCTGTGAGAATAATGATGCACTTGCATTTATGGACCAGTCGTGGTTCCCCTCTGATGATTTTTGTATTGTATATTTTTATATTAGTGTAACTGCTAAACATTTACACATTACTTCTTTTTTTTCTTGGTTTGGTGATCTTGGTTTGCACATATGAAGCATTGTTGAGTTGAAATAAACATCCTTAAAAACTGAATAGGTTTCTTCCTACTTGCTCTTCTTAGGTATGGTTACAGATTCCATTGCTCAGACAGTATTATCTCAGCTAAAAATAATAACAATCTTGGCTATGTTAAAATCCTTATGGGAGTTCCAGGGCTTGAATTACATAAACTGAAATAATTTCTGCCCTAATAATGTCTTCATAGGCACAAAAGCTTTTAAACATTTTTTACTGGAACACTTTCCAATTTTTGTTGGAGAAACTATAGAAAATATTTTTTATGGAAAATGTTGACTTGGTTGTCTGTGCCAAATGTAACACCATAAATACCACAGCCAAATGCAGCAGCTCTAAAATGATAGAAATTTTGGATTTCAAGACAAATGTTCTTTTCTACATGTAAACAGTATGTGTTCCTAGAATTTGCTAAGTGGTTCTAGACTATTTTTCTAATAACAGTGAATGATGAAATTTCAGACTGCTTGTCTCTAGAAATCAATGTAGATTCCTGCTGGAAATGATTTCCACCTTGAACACTGCAGTATGAGACTGCAGTTCTTTTGGGCATGAACTTGGAAAGTGTTGAATCTCTCCTGTAGAAGAATGCCCAAGAGACGAGCTACACTTTGTTAATTTTCCAATATTTTTTTAATAATTAATGACTTTGAACTGAACTGCTCCAACAAGACATAATCTCATGAGAAAAAAACAGAACTGAATTTTAAGAGTAAGATGAAACCTCTCAGTTTTGTGGTTGCACTGATTAATGGATCAAGCCTGTCTTGAACCTTTCAACTTAGTCTGTGGCCAGAGTAACCTATATAATTTTAGGAGGAGAAACCACTCAGAGATTAGAAATTACAGCTCCCTTCAGCTTAGGTTATCCCTCTTTCTCCTAGGTGGGCCCAACATTGTAATTTCCTCTTCCATTCACCTTCAGTAAAAACAAGATAAAGAGAAACTTTTAGACAAATTGAGCACATATTAAACACAGGTAGTTAATTCAATCCATTAAGAAAGGTAATGAATTTTTTTAACAGTGTTACAAAATAGCAAGACTTCATGAATATGCTGTTGCTTGAACTATACTTATGTAGTATAATAGAGCATATGACCCTTTGAGACTGTTGTAATTGCAGCTGTAGCAGTCAGGGGGTTCAATTACCAAAAAAATAGCACAGGAGTTGTTGCTGGTGAATGACAGATCAGTGCAGAGTGCCAGTGGACACTTCAGGATGGTGATGTGAAGTTGGATCTGTAGCACCAAAGCTGCTCTAGTGACCAGCAGAGGGATGGGAGCAGGAGTGGAAAGGAGTGAATGTCATGGTGATGGACACAGTCTGGGCATTGGTGACATTGTAGAAGAGTCAGGTTGTTGTCACTCTTAGTTTGTCTTCAGCTACAGTTAAATTATCATTATGATTAGCACTCAGTAACCCTAAGCATTAGGATGAATATCACTCTGATGAATTAATATTTTAATTTCAGTAAGAAGAAAGAATTCTTACAGTATTCTTAGTACTCCTTCAGTATTTTCCCCTAATTTACATCTGATACAGATTAAATAGTAGGTCTTTCACTTTTTGAGTAGTTTATTTTCATAGGAAAAAAATGGAAATAAACTGTCTTGGTGGAAATCTCCACCCAACCTTCATCCAACCTTCACCCAACCTTCACAGACTAAAGCTTCTAAAAGATAGTTATCTCAAGGACTCTGCTGGCAAAAGGAAACTGGCATTGCAGGTAAAGCAGAAAATACAAACAAGATGGGAGTTCTGAAGTATGATCAAAACTGAAAGAGGATTTATTCATTCATTTAATGAATGATAGTTTTATGGAGGGAATCCCCAGTGCAAAGTGAGGCTGGCTTCCACCCACCAGCCATGTCTGTATCATGTCAAATGTTAACTTCTGTTGAAGGTTTTTCCTTTAGTCCCTTTTCCACACACACAGAAAAGCTTTTAGCATGTTGCTCCCAACAAGTTTTTTGAAAGCAATAGTTAAAATGTTGTTTAAAAATTGCTGTGCCACCTGGGTGTGAGGGAGGGTTGCAAGATGCTGATTTTTCTTTCAGTGTTTTGGTCTGCATCTTATCATTGGGACTACACGATTTGTAAAAACCCTGATTTCTTTTCTAGTGTCTCAGATGGGTGGGCAAGAGGCAAATGTTTTTTCTGAATATTTAAATACACAGGATGCTTAACTAAAGAATTGCATTTAATAAAATACCTGCAGTGCACCTTGAGTGTAACAAACCAGATGAGCAATTAGCTATTGTGGCACACCTCCAGAGGAGCCCATCTAGTTGGTTTTGCCTTGCAATTCATTCATCTAGGAAAGTGCTTTTGCAGAATCACTGCAGACATTGACCAGGATCCTGTTCTTTAGGGACTGGTTCAACCCTTGTGAAAAGAAATTATTATTCTAAGGAATTTCCTATAACCCTAAGTGTGGAAAAGAAGCCAAAGTTGTGCTGATTATATGAACATGAGTTTTAAAAGCCCCTTTGGAGAATGCTGGATGGAGGAGTTGGTACATTCAGGTTATGTGTGGTTGTGTCTAAAGAGAGCCAGCAGAGGTTGTCTTTGTCAGGGCAAGGCTTCAAACTGATGCAAAGGTCAACACCACTAGAAATATACATTTTTCTTTTCATTCAATCTGTCTAATTTTTTGCCCAATGCCACAAAAAAATCTGATCTAAAAAGCCTCATATTTCCCTAATTGCTAACAAAGAATTTTACACAACCACACTCACACACACACTGTTTAAGTATAGTGGGATGCCCTGTTTTAGCCTGCTGAAGTTCAATAATAAATATTAAAATCTGTTTCATAAATATTGGCTAAATTTAAAGTGTTGATTGGAGATATTTACTAATTGCTATTTCAGAATAATTACCTTATGGTTTGTGCTGTTTTACCATTATAAAAGAATGAAGAATAAATGAGTGACAGAATTACAAAAATTACTATTATATTGTTGCATAACATGAATAAAAAATGCTTCTTGCTGTGGCTTCTGATAGCTGAAGAGAGGATACAGCTATTGTAGCTTATTTAATTTTGTTAGCTGAAGGATTGGATTTGGAAGAAATTAATTATAAAATGATCATTACTGTTCCAAATATAATGGCTTATCCTTTTTAATCTTTGGAATATTTTTTCCCTGGTATTTTTTGAAGGTATGTATGGTATACAAATGATCATTAATAACTAACTCATTTCCAAGTTGACATGTTTTAATATGGAATAGGATGTTTCTGAAAAGCCTACACCTGAGTCTGTCATCTCTTGCAGGTCATATTCCTCCTAAGTTTTCTGAGAAATACAATATTTCATAAAGAGAATAGTTGTTTGGTTCGTTTGTTTGGTTTTTTTTCTTTTATTTTTAATCTATTCATTATGGTGTATGTCTCCTAGTAATTTAAGAATGGTTATTTTTTGTGGATTAAGTGTCTCAGTAATAGAGAGGAGTTAAATCCAGCAAAATTGAGGCTGCTTGCACATGCATATGTGTAGACACAGACATCAGATACACTACCTGAAAGCACCCACTCAGCTATTCACAGGGTCAACTCATAGAAAAAAAGTATCCTGCTTTCAGTGATAAATTAAAAACTGAAGACAGTACACATAATACATGCATACTTCCCAAAATGATTTGTTGCATCTCAGTTTCATCAGAATAACTTACACATGCAAATAATTTATACTGAACATTTTTCCTCTAAAGAGATGTCAGTAATTCAAATATAATTAAACTAGGGGTTTTATCTACTGTTTGATTTCAAACAAGCAGGATTGGAAGAACATAGAGGAAAATGTGGCAAATGCAGTTACCTCTAATTTTTTCTATGTACCAGGTGGATTTCAGGATGACAGAATTACAGCATTTCTGGCTTTGCTATTTTATTGCTTGATGAGTCCCTTCCGTTTCAGTCTTACCCTAACTTTGCTGTCTCATTGTTCCTTATGATCCTTTTGATTTAGGATGCAGAATAGAAAACTGTGACTCCTGCTTTAGCAGAGACTTTTGTACCAAATGCAAAACTGGCTTTTACTCGCACAGAGGCCGCTGCTTTCGAGGGTGTCCCGCTGGGTTTGCAGCCTTGGAAGAGCTTATGGAATGTGTGGGTGAGTCAAGTAGCTCTTCTGCCAGGTGGCCATATTCAAGGATGGCACTACTTTATGATGATGTTTAGTATTTCTTATCAGGGAATATTCAGTAAGGAATTATTATTGATTTCTTTACTGATAATACTAGTACATTTTTCCAAACTTTAAAATACGCTTCACTGGGAATACCACTTACTTGTGCATCACAAAGTTCTGTCCTCTTAACTGTAAAATCACCTTATGAAGCTTTGCAACTCGGAATTTGTAAGATTTCAGGACTTGTGTCAGAGCAAACTCTTTCTTTCAAGAGTATGTCTTACATTTCATGATGGAGAGGACTTGGAAATGTGAACTTCTGAAGTTTTCAACCCAGGTGACAACCAAGTAGGATCTCTATATTAGATAGAAAAAAGAAGTCAATCTCGTTAGCTTGGGAGAGTTTTTGAATATTTGAGACTGTCATATCATATCAAACAAAAATTTTGATATTCTGATTTTTTTTTGGTTGGGTTGATGCTGGCTAAAAAGATTCAAATTCTGTAAGAGTTTTTAATTATGTTTCTAGCTTTTTACCTGCTAATGGTAAAACTGTCAAGTGTAGCTTTCTCACAATGCACATTGTATTCTAATAAAAAAAAGAAAAAAGAAAAAACAAAAAACCCAGAAGAATTGCTCACTTGTGTTTTCTTTTGCTTTATCAGAAGGCTGTGAAGTGGGTCAATGGAGTGAGTGGGGAACTTGCAGCAGAAATAACAAAACATGTGGATTTAAGTGGGGCCTGGAAACAAGAACAAGACAAATAGTGAAGAAGCCAGCAAAAGACACAATACCATGTCCAACCATTGCAGAATCCAGACGGTGTAAAATGGCCATGAGGCATTGTCCAGGAGGTAAGTGTAGCCCATGCCAGAAAAATCTTTATGAGCTGAAGGCCAAATTCTGTCTCTCTTCTGCCAGCCAAGGCTGAAAAGCAGAAATGGCACATCTGTCCTAGTCTGTGTAGAGAGACTCCAGGGAAATGCTCAGCTTGGGAGGAATCAGTCCTTCAACAGACTGTGAAGCTGTTTTTCCTGGTGTGGTACTGAGGGTTTTTCAAAGAGGAGCCTTATGGAAGAACTGTGACAGGTTGCAATTTTGAGCTTCAGCATGGAAATGGTGCTGATGGTGGAAGAAGTACTTGTTCTACCCATGGCAGGAAAGATTATGACTCTAAACCTCTCTGCAGGTGGCACACACAATGTCGGTGTGCTGGGTATTTAAATTAAAAGAAGTTAGTTACTCATGGCATTGTTAGCTGGAACCATTAGCTGGACCATGTTATTTGTTTTAAACATTCTGGAGCGAGGCCAAACTGTGATAGTTGTGATACAAGCAGAGCAGTGAAAGATATCAAGATTTTCAGCTTGAGACCAGCCTATGGCAACTGCCCCAAGTAAATAAAATCATATTTTTTTATCATGGTGTTGCAAGACTTAAGTAGTGATGCTGATGTGAGAAAGGAAATTAAGTTCCAAATTTGGGCTTGGTTTTTGTAGACCCCAAATGGAAGACACATCACTGCTGGAGAGTTTTTGTTATCTTTTAAATTAAAACATTTAACCTCTCAGGTGTTGATTCTGACAACTTAAACAGGTTTCAAAATTTGTAGGAGAGGTGGGTGATCAGCAGGTGATAAAGATTCCATTCCTTTCAGAGTCACAGGGTTAAAGAAAGAATGGACTTCAAGAGATCTCTAGTCCAACCTCCTACTGCTAGCTGGGTCAGCTGTGAAATCAGACAAATAAAAAAGGAAATAAAGGGTTGAGGAATCCTGAGGAAAGCCTTAACATGATGAATAAGATAAACCTGAAACAGTCTAAGAAAAGGTACATAAAAAAGTTGTTTTGCATTCTGGGATTCTTGAAGGTGTCTGTCTTGGCTTGAGCATTCTGCCTACCAGTGTGTATGTATGTTATATATAGAGGTTTATCTTATGGATACGGATTAAATCTCTGCAAGCTTAATTTTTTTTGTCTCTAGGACTGCAAGACAGTCTAGAAGAGTACATAAAGCTGAATCCCTGTTATCCAGGTTGACAGTCTATGATGTATTTCCCTTCCCTGTTCCACTCCCTGTATTCATACACACATGGGCACATGTAGGGCACAGTCACTGTGGTACAGGGGGCATTGCACAGCACAGCTGATCTGCAACCTAAATAACATTCTCAAAGGCATTGAAGAATGGAACCTAAAAAAATGAACATCTCTGTAGGAAAGAAGAAGAAAAGGAAAAATGAAGGCTGATTTGGGCTGCCATGGGATGTGTGTCTTGGTATCTTTGAATATGAGTCAGCTGCCTCTGCATCAAGGTAGTGAAACTTACCCGTGCTTGCAGCCTGCTGAGTGATCCAGTTACTTGTAACAGACTTTGAAGCCCAAATGGGGTTAGTAATCAGATCAAATGAGAAAATGTTTTACTGCTGAAATGAAAGTAAAAAAAAGGGCCCATGATAAGTTCTACTAAATCTCCAATCAGTGTTTCCTCTCTTTTCATCTGCCTTCAAATGCAGGCAGTTTATTTTGCAGTGGAAAATTTGAGAAAATTGAAGAATTTTTTCAATTCAACATAATGTGGATCAGATTTAGTGATTTATCTACTCAGTGTGTATAAAGGCAGGTATTTCATGGATGCATCATCCAACTTCTATAAAAACTCCTAGCAAGCAGAAATATGCGTTTAGTCTTGATATTTTAGTTAGTATACAAATTATTCAAATTATTGTAAATAGTTTGAGAAGTGTGCTTAAGTGAACCATAATATTCTAGACTGCTGTACCATACTCATGGAACTATGTTAATTTGGACATTCATACCTTTTTATTTCATATTCTTTTACATTGTTTCAAATTTTCTTTACTAGCAATTTGTCAAATTTATCTTTTCAAAGGCACAGTGGCTTTCCTAAGAGTGAGGATATTTGTTTCCTAGTGTCCAAATTGTCTCTGTATTAAGATCCATGATCACATCTTTGCTTTTTTTTTTCACCACATATCAGGAAAGTTGTTGTTGCAAATATAAATTCAGTGTAGTACTTGTAGTACTCTTTCATGGGCTTCAGTAAATCCTAAAGATTACAGTCCACTCTTCCCATGGTATGGAATTCCCTGCATCTGTTTTCAGAGATAAAAATAAATGTGTACAAAACTGCAGGTTTGAACTCTCCACACTGGATGCAGTGTTTGATACTGCTTCTGTGCCATCATAGAGAACACCCTCCAGAGTATAAGCTCCTTTCTTTCTCATAAAAAACTCTGGGAGAGTGTTGGAAGGGTTTTAAGTGCTATGGGTAAGTCTTCCCCAGGCCTGGTTATCTCTGCAGGTGAGGAAGCCACAGAGGCTGCCCTGTGTACAACTCCAGCTTTGTAGAATATTTTAATTTATACTCTATGCGGGGCTGGTCTAAGACCCTTTCCTTTATCATATTTTAGTAGCAGGTTGCCACATTAGACACTCAAAATGTTTTATTGCCTATTTGATCAGTGTGACATAGTGGGAGGCTCAGACACAGCTTACAGGTTTTGGCTGCTGAGAAGGAGATTCTGAATCTTTAAATATATGGTGCTTTCCTAATGTTAAGAGTTTTGTGACTGAACTTTTAAACTGAAGAAATAATAGAAAAAAATTGTAAGGTTTGCACTTCTGGGAGACTGAAGAACCATAATCCCCTGTAAATGTCATTTGAGAAGCTGTTAATAAATCCTTTCATCTTAATGTTCTCAGTACACAAACTCTCACAAATGTGGAGAATAATTATTGGATTATACAGCTAAGATGATTGAAGATTGTGATGGATTAAGCTGAGCACAGGAAGTAAGGATATTTTTAGTAGAATAGGGTCAAATAAAGTGGTTTTGTCATGTGCTTTCTACTTCTGTATATTTTAAAGTTATTATTTATGGTCCACACTTCAGGGAAACATCCAAAACAGATTTTTATGTATTTGCAGTAGAAGGAAAGTTAACGAATGAGAGTTAAATTCTGTTTTCCTACTAACTATTTCAGTTTCATATTTTTAAGCTGCTACCCAGCTGACCATATGGCAGTGGTATTCAGTTTTTGATGAATGATTTATCACTTTCTCCAGTATCTGCAGAGCTGCAGAGATACAAACTGGAATGCTAGTGAAAGATCATTTAACTTCTTTCCTACTGAAGCCAGCAACATTAGAAAAACACTGATTTCATATTTGTTACTTAGAGATATTTCCTTAGTAGTCAGTAGTTATTGATTTAACTACTACTGTATGTAAATGTCACATCTGTGTATCTGTTAATGTTATGTGAGTTACCCTGTGGCTTTGACTGTAATATGAATTCTACTTTGAGAGGTTATACTTAGACAAAGGAGACTTGGCTAGTTCAGGCCACCTTCTACCCGTGCTGGTCTTTCCCTGATAAAGGAATTTTCTTCTCTTTAATTCAAAAAGAGAGAAAACAAGAATTTAAAAAAAATGGGGAAATAAGCAGTCAGAAATGTACAATGGACTGATAAGTCTTGCTCTGTTCATGTTTTCCCATATATTTACTATAAATATTTTATTTGCACCTCTTATTTTTATGTTGCCCATGATTACCTCAGTAATTGCTCCTCTTTTGTTTGTACACTCCAGGAACCTGAAGACTGGTTTAATTATTCATATAAGTGTTACATAAGCAAGCAAAGCAGCTCTCTGCTATTTTAGTGTTCATCAGACTGCAGTTCTTCAAGCTGTCTGAAACTTGAATATTACTCTGTGCCAAAGTAATACTTCTGCAAGTGCACATTGCTGGCCCATGTACAGCCTCTCACCCATCAACACCCACAAATTTTTCTGGGTCACCAAAGCCTGTTTTTCAGGTTTAACAAACCCAGTTCCTTCAGTCTCTCTTCACAGGGTAAGCACTTCAGCTCCTCACCATGTTGGTGATGCTGTGCCAAACTCTATCAATATTTTTCTTTTCTTGAGCTGAGGGGCCCAAAGCTGGATATGGTATTCCAGATGTGGTCTGATGAATGTCAAATAAAGGGAGATGATCACGTCCCCCAATCTGCTGCCACGCTGTATTAGCAGGCCAGCAGATTGAAGGAAGTGATCACTGCTGCTATGGCACAAAGTTGTCTCACATTTAGCTCAAGTTTCATCAGGACCTTCCCAGGAGAGCTGTTCCCCAGAGAGTCCAGTCCCCATATCCAGCCCATATTTTTTCAGGGACTGCTTCCCTCCCAGATGCAGGACTTGGCACTTTGTTGAATTTCATGAGGTTCCTTTCAGCTACACTGAATCTTTTCCTCATAAGTGAAATAAAAACCAGTCAAAATAGATCTAACACCAGAACTCAGTGATCAATATCAGGCAGTTGATCACATTCTTTTAAGCTTTTTGCTACATCTACATTGTAGTACCCAATGTTGAAAATTTTGTAAGCTGGGACTCTTTTGAGACCTTAATTTATGTATTGCACTTACAGTCTGTCTCAGAGCCAAATACCTACAAACACCCTCTGCCCTTTGAGTCAAGGCTAAGCCATTCTCCAGCTGGGTCTCAGGAAACATAACCACTATATTCTCTGTCTCCTTCTGGTCATGCTATTGCCACAAGAGCAGAGAGCTAAGTGGCAAAGGCTGGCCCAGGAACAGCCAGAACTGTTGTCTCCTCCATGAGGACTGTCTAGCATTTGGCTGGATTGGTCCAGTAGACTGTGCAGGCACCATCCTTGGAAGTTTCTAAGATCTGACTTGACAAACTCTTGGACAATCTAATCTGAATGGTCTCAATCCTACTGAGGATGTTGGACTGGGGATCTCAATCCTGCTGATCTTTGGACAGGGGTCCAGTCTGAATGATTCTGTCTGAATGGCAGAACCTCCTGTGGGTATGAGCTGAAAGAACACTGCTCTTCCTGTTTGAGTTTTGCAAAATTTCTGATAATTTCTGCTCTGAATTAGAGAAAAGCTGGAATGACTGGTTGTAGGGAATAGGAGCAAACCAAATTTTTTTTGTGGCTGCTGTAGTGCTGAAATATCTTCATTTGGCCTATTTTATTCTATTTGAAATTATATGCAAAGTATGTGTCATGTTTTGAATATAATGCTAAACTTTGTTTCATGCATTTCCAAGTTTTGCCTTAACCAGGTTAAGAGCTTAGTTCAAAGTGCTGATTTCTTGATATATTTGTTATTATTTGACCTGTTCACTTTGTTGTGTTTGGCTGAATGCTGCACACTTCTAAATTCAAAATCATGCATTGGTTCTAAAAGATCTGTTGTACAATGTATTTCTATTTGAAGTTAATGCACTATGGCAGTCTAAGAAAACATTGGAAGACCAGCAGAACTACAGAAATGCAGCTATAAGACTCTGTTTTGGAGTTGCTGTGACTTTTCACATCTTAAAGAAAAGTCTAATTTTTTTGACTTTTTTAGTAAATTGAGAATTTATTTCCATTGCTATTTATGTCATGACATAAATGTCTGTGTCAAGTTAGACCTAAAAGAAAATTATTTCACTTAGAAAAGATGACCTTATAGGTTAAGGCATGATCTGACCAGAGATGGTAGCAACAAGAAACCATTGTGGTTTAGGGAAAGCTGATGAGATTTACAAACAGATTGTACTGCTTTGTTAGTATTGCATGGCTCTTTAGGGTATTGGAATGATATTTACCACTTTAAGACTAAAATTAGGATTTACAAGATTTATTGGTATTTTAAGCAAGACTGTAGTGCATAGAATATGCCACAATTATACTGTCATTGCCTGCTGCAGCTCTCTGTTAATTTTGCAGTCCCATTGGACCAAATCTGACCTTGTTTGCCCTCACCAGACAGGTAGAAGCTGCATTAAGTGTAGCTCCACTGAGTGCTGGCTCTGCTGGAATCCTGGTGTCACCAAGCAGGTTTCCCTCCCTGATGTGTTTTTTGCACGTCACTCTGGACTAGAAGATTTGTCCTTAGCTTGTCTGAAAATACAAACCATCATTTTCATTTACAAATCATGACTCAAAGCTTTTGAAGGAGAGAAGGGAAACCTGCTTCAGTATCAGTTTACAAGATGTATTCTCCACCAAAAACACCTGATTGCACAGTGCAGGGTGGGAAAGCAATAGTAATGAGGAAATATTTTTGTGAGTGTTTTAGTTGATGGCCATTCTGTGAAGGACCAAATAAAGAGAGCAAGAAAGGATAAAATAGTAGTCCGACATATTTTGGAGGCTTTCCAGGAAACAAGAACTGTTTTACAGTGTGGCTTAACCCTCAGAGCCTGGCATGCTTGCTAGTACATTTGTTCAGGAAACAGACCTTTGCCAGCTGCAGATTCTGCTTGTCTGGATTGTCAGCATCTACTTTGTACAGAGAATGTTGTGCTGCAAGTATTAAAATAAAGGTCCTGTTCTACCTTTTAGCTGATCACATTCAGAGGGGGCTACAGCCAGTGAAAATTAATTGTAAAGCAAATCTAGATCCTGAAGAAAGTGAAACACATAATACTGCTCATTTTAGTGGGAATGTCAGCAACTAGACTCTGTATTTTAATTAAGGCTCATAGGCAGGAGCTATAGTATATTATAAATACTCAATTAAGTTTATACCAGCTTCTAAGAAGAGCAGAAATTTTTAAATCTCTGTTTGGTAACAATAAAAAAAGTGAAAATCTAATCATAAATAGTTTCAGGTTGGAAAGGAACATAGAAAGTCATCTAGTCCAGCCTCCTGCTTAAATCAGGTCTGTTGTGAGAAAACCAGGATTAGCCATTATTCACAACCCTCAGACATGGACTAGTCTCCACTTTCTGGTCTTAGTTATGTTCCTCTTCATATACTTATTTCAGAGATGATGATTTACAACTTGTTGTTTTTATTTGTTTTGAAGTGGAAAATACAGAAATGCACAGCTAATTTGTAGGTTTATTTTAATGAAATTTGCATTCATTGACAAATGCACATGCATGCATGTGCCTGTATTGGAGCACTTCTATATTTGAGGCTTAGATTTGCAGGTAAAAGTTAGGCAGTGTGCCTCTCAGGTGATAGCATACTATAAAGTAACTCAAATGCATGGATATTTTTCTGGGTTTTTTTTTTTTTTTGGGGCTGAGAGAGCAAATAACTCTCTCTGTATTATGCATGCATTTGATTCATATTCATTAAAATGAGTTCACAAATTAACTTACTGTGACTTTTAAACAATTGCTGTTATTTTTATTTTGTACTGTTGGGAACAATCCATTCCTGAGTTACTTTCCAAAGAGAAAATGCAATCCAATTGGTCTCCAATTGAAAAGTAGTTAGAAATAGTTTTTATAAGCCACATAAACTTGAACATCAGTTTGAGTAGAAGTCATGTTCAATTCTGAAACCAAGTACCACCCATCAAGGACCAACAGGCAGATTTTGCAGGAATGCCTCCCCTTTGCTGCTACTAGATGACATCACATTGCTTGAAGGTTGAGGTAGCTCTTAAAGCTCTGTGAACAAGATACAGCCATTGACTGATCCTCCTTTTCCTACATCTTTGGAATCAGGTCAGTTAAAGTAAGCAGTTAAACAATTAAGTGCTCTGAAACCATATCAACACTTATTGAAAGGAACCCTTCTGAGATTTAGGTCAATTAGGTAACTGTTCAGTGTTTGGGTTTGCATTTTCCTTGGAAATGGGATGGTGGATTTTGCACAGGAGTTTGGGCAGCTTTTCACTATGTCACTGTGCTCCTACAAAAATTTTTGCTGTTTTTGTCTGGATAAATACTACTATGGGTTACAATTACAATTACTAAAATTTGTGGGGTTTTGTGAATGTGGTACAATAATGCATTACTTATATTGAAACCTGTAACTTTGATAGATACAGCTAACCTAAACTTCCTTGGAGTGTTGTTTGAGTGAAGTGTGGTTTTGGTTTTCTTTTTTAACTGATGGATTACATTTTAAAGCTTTTAAGTGACTTCAGTCTCTTTGAATGAAGCAGAATTTAAAAATGCATAAACCAGAAGTTGAATCTGTCTAAAGTGAGCTGTAGAGGGTGCCTTTCATGACAGCAGCAAAACACTTTTGCAGAAAAGCATTGTTGCAATTTGATTTCTGTTTTAGTTTTCCTCTTCAGTACCCCTGCCCAAAGCATATCTTGTGATGGCCTGTATATACTGAGCACAAGGTTTTAACTCTGCATCTGCTTTATCAGGATGATACAGCCTGTGGAAATTTATGTGTTGTTTCATCATATTGGCAGGCTACATTTTCAGCTTATTTTTAAAGGCTTTCGAGGGAATTACTGGCAGTGCAGAAAAGCCAACTCAAGTGCATTCTTCCCTTCCTTCTGAATATAAATTATCCTTCAATCTTCTTTAATTTAAGTAATAGGAACTATTTTCTTGGGAAAACATTAACATAGTTTTCCCAATCATTAAAAGGTAATATGCACAATTTATTTGTTTATTACCATTATTATATCTTAGACCAGATAAGTATTTTTAACATGTGTGTTTCTTTAAGTATACCATATTTCAGAAGTAGCATGAGTACTGAGTGATGCAGTGTCTCCTGTGGGAGTTATCTGTTTTTAATGAATAACTGAGTGTACCAGAGTGTAAATCCTCGTAAATGACCAGAGTATGAGTTAGAATGGTCCCATGGCAATTATACAATTCAGGGTTGTTTAAAAATACTGAAGGAGAGCCAGCTGCTAATCCACATGGAAATACAGATTCTGAAAAGAGCTGTGGCTGATCCAAGTGCACAGATTGAATTTGTCCATAAAAGGCACTTGATGGATTTTATTATGCATACCCTTGTGAAGTAACTCCTGTTGGGTTTTGTCTCTTGCTCATTCTGAAACCACAATCCACTTGTAGGAGGAAAAGTCATATACATGCTCATTTCAAATCCTTGACCAAAGAGCTATTTTTGTACATTATGGTGTCAGCCATTTCAGTCACAGCAGAGAAACCAGCAAATGCTCACCTGCCTGAGATTATGTGTTCCTCCCTTAGGATCAGTCAGTTATGAACAGTTCTGTGCATATCCTCTGCCAAACCACCAGCCTGGGTATGGCAGGTCTGGAGAGCCATCTGCCTCAGATGTGGCATGACTAGAGAGCAACCAGCCTTTCTCAGTTTTTAAAGGTTCAATAAGGCTTTCTTTGCCTTTTCTCTTCTTAAGTAAAAAAGCCTATTGGGGTATACAGAGTGTATTTTTATTCACATCATTGGTACATGGGCCACATCCTGACTTTGGTATCCTCAGGCCCAAAGGTAAAGCTGACAGGTCTGTATTTCCCAGGGCTCTGTGTCCTGCACTTTTAAAAAGTGGGTATATTTTTCTCTTTCTTCAGTCACCTGGTATTTCACCTGATTGCCATGAATTTTCAAACATCATGGAGAGGGACTTGGGGACTACATCAGCCAGTTCCCTCAGGACTCTGGGATGCATCTCATCAGGCTCCATAGGCTTATGTACCTCAGGTTCTTCGGGCAGTCATGAACCTGAACTTCTCTTGTAGGATGGATTTTGCTCCCCCCGTCTTCCAGTCTGTTCTCTCAAGTGGTGTGGGAAGAGAGGTTCTGGTGAAGACTGAGGCAAAAAAGTTGTTGAGTTCCTCAGTGCTCTCCTCATCTGTTGTTACCAGTTTTGTCAGCTTAGCT
This sequence comes from Serinus canaria, assembly GCF_022539315.1. Taxonomy (NCBI): domain Eukaryota; kingdom Metazoa; phylum Chordata; class Aves; order Passeriformes; family Fringillidae; genus Serinus; species Serinus canaria. Next base: position 133,786,043 of record NC_066315.1, on the reverse strand, counting down.
CTTCAGGGGGAGTACACTTTCTTTGACCTCCTTTTTCTGGCTGATGCACCTATAGAAGCCCTTCCTGTTATTCTTTGTGTCCCTTGCCAAGTTTAAGTCCAGCTGTATCTTGGCCTTCCTGATTGCATCTCCACGCAACCAGGCAGAGAGCCCATATTTTTCCCAGAATACCTGGCCCTGCTTCCTTTTGCTTGTGGATTTCCTTCTTGTCCTTTAGTTTGACCAGTAGATCTTGACTCAGCCATGCTGCCCTCTTGCTTTTTTTCCTGATTTCTTACAACTGGGAATCGTGAGCTCTTGTGCTCTATGGAAAGCATCATTAAAGTTCTACCAGTTCTTGTCCTAGAGGGCAGTTTCCTGGGGGAAAACCAAAGGTTTCTATTGACTAACAGAAATAGAAGCAGGTGGTCCTATTGACCAATTCCTTGACCAACTGTACTTTTACTTTCCTAAAATTCAAGGTCCCAACTTTTCTTTTTGCCTGACCTATATCCATTAGGATTACAAACTCCACCAATGCATGATCACAGCAGCCCAGGTTTCTTCCAGTCTTGGTGTCAATGATCATTTGTGTTAGTGACCATCAGGTGCAGTGCTCCTTGTCCAGTGCCAATGCAAATTATCTAGATCATCCTCCCCAGTGCAGTACCAGCAGTGTACACAAGCTAATTGCAGTTGCTTGACTGCTAAGAGAGAAACTCATTACACTGCTGTAGTTGTGACTGTGAAGTCTCATCTCTACCCTTCATAATAGCTGTGCTATTCTGGAGTGTCATTTTGAATGCTCTGTGGCCTGCTTGCATGATAGATTGTGGCAAGCTAAGGCAGCCTAAGACAGGAGCCTCACAGCTCCAGGCTAAATTCAGCAGAAGTGCTTTACTTCTCATCCTACAGCCAGAGAGTGCAAATGTGGAGGGCAAAGAATCCAGGAAAGAGGAGGAGAGGGGAAAGAATCTGAGAAATAGAGTGAATACTTCTTCCTCTTCTTTGGCTCTTTGGAAAAAAATCATGAAGGTACATACATGTGGTTCCTAATTAATGGCTTTGTTAGCCAATGGGAGAAGGTAAAGCCTCTTCACATGTGATGATTTGCTGAATGGTTTCCAATGCCTTCTAAAATCCGACAAAGAGTGTGCAATTCTACAGTGATGTGTAGTTCAGAGACTCCTAAGCCAATGCTGTGTCAAGTAGCTCAAGAAAGGGAGAGTTTAAAAGTGTCAGCAGAATGCTGTGCAGGAGTTAATGGTCCCTGCTGAGACACACGATTTATTAGGTCTGGCATGGTGCTGTGCAGATAGAATGTTTTCAGGTCATGAGGTACTATGTTTGGGATGAAGAATTGTGATTTGCTCTATGGGTGTATAGATCACTTGGGGGACTCATTCTCTTGTGGGATTTATTCCTGTCTAATTATTACAGAGAGTCTCACAATAACTCTGGAAGGGCACACTGCTCGATGCATAAATGCAGCAGCTTCCAGTCCTCTGCTGCAGGCCAGATTTAATTTAATTAACTTGCAGCAGACAGCTAGAGGAGTGAAGGGGGAGTGCCAAGAGGGAATTTGTGAAGGAACAATCTCCCCAGGCACTCTCACTTGTGTGACCACCAGTGCTAGAACTAGGCTGGAGTCAACTGCACTGATTTTTAAGGCTGTGCAGTGCAAGTTCTTCAAAGAAACCTTCTAGATATGTTTGCATCTTTACCTCTCATGCACAGCAGAAAAGGGGCAATAGAAGAAGGGGAATGCTAGAAGATCTGCTTCTCTTTTTTTTTTTTTTTAATTGTTGTTTGGTTTTGCCTTTGACGTTGTTGTTGTTGTCTTTTTAGAGTTTTTTGAGATAATTTTATTTCAGACTGGAAAGTTTGGGCATCACTGATTCCTGTAGTACATTTTGTTTTACACCTCAAATGTGACAGCAAAGAACTTCCTCCTGAACACTGAATTTCTGGTTCATTCTGAAGAACTTCAAAAATTACTGCAGATAATGTTTGGTAAAGGAATGGGAACCTGAGTGTAGGAAAAAAGTGAGAGAAAGCAAGAATTTCTCATGATGGACAGGGCATCCCCACTCTGCATTGATGTTACATGGTATTGTACCCATTAGAAATGAGTGAATAATTTTCAGAGCACAGTCTTAAGAATAAATTAGCCTGAAATGAGTAGGAGCATGTAAAGAACAATGCAGTACCATGGAGGTTTCTCAATACTTTCCCTTTGTCAGTATAAACATTTTGCACCACATGATCAAACACAGAACCAGTATAAATTATGATGGACACAATGCAGGGCCCTTTTGTGCAATAAATCCTCCAACATAAACATATTTATTTTGTGTGTCACTGTTTATATTTTGAAGGGGTCCCAAGAGTAGATTTTAAAGTGTTCTCCCCTGGGTTAGTATCTTACATCATCTTTGCCATGTAATGTGAGAGTTTATCAGTTTGTGTTTCTTTATAAAGTGTGTATCAGGTAGAAGGCTACTGGGGTTCAAATAAGGCTGAGCTTCTACAGCCTTACACAGCCCCTTCAAGTCTGACACTTCAGTCATATGTTGTGCACATCTATTTACAGTGTAGAAATACTGCAAACACAACAGCAAGCTTTTAGATCATGTTTAAGACTATTCTACTTACACAACTGAATTAGCTTGGCTGTTCATATATTTGTCTATTTTAAGCCTCTTCTTGGTTTCCTGTGAGCATTCCTTGGTGTTCTTACCTCCATACATATAAGTGTGATGACTTTTGCAAACCTGATGCCAAGTCAGAGGTATCTAGCTGCAAAGAGCAGCAGCAGCAGTAGGACACCAAAGCAGTTGCTCTACATCATGTCAGATTTATTAAAAACTGCAAGAAGTTCAAACAAGGGACATGGATTGCAACTCCAACCTAGCTGCTTGAGCTATCATGGAACATAAAGATCACAGGTATTTCCAATGACATCAATATCCCATGTTAACACCATGGCACTTGCCAGAGGAACTCCTGGTGAAAATGGCAGCCAGCTCTTAAATTCCTCTGCTTCTCTCTCAGACACAAACGTGAACATTTTGAATGGGTTGCCTACTGTACTTAAACAAGAAGTTCAGCACAGTAGAAAGAGTACTATAAAAGCTGTCACACTCTTTTAATTAATTGCTTTTAATGTTGCACAATGAAACCTTAGCTGTTGACTAGAGGCAAGTGCCAGGCAGCTTTGATCAGATCTAGCATAGCTGCCCTGAAGATAGATTGCATCTATAGTATAGTTTCTTCAATACTGACAAAGTTGCTACATTTATCTGCTACTTGACATGACAAATGTTTAAAGGGTTTCTAAAACAAAGCTAGTTATAAGCTACCAAAAAGATGGTTAAATTCTGGCTTTTTATTTTTGCTCCGAATTTATGGACCAGATTATATTGTTACCTCATCATTTGCCTTCTGTTCCTTGTAACTTCTAAACAAGAAGGAAAAAAACTTCTGTTAGGGTTTGCAAAAAAAACCCCACAGTTTGGTCAAATATAGGAGATAATCTTAAGCACTGCAAAACATTGTTCAGGGGATATGCAGTAAAAATCAGTTTGCAACTCTGCCATATGGCACTAAGAGTGATATATGATTAGGCCTCTGAGTGTATTTACAACAGGAAAAAAGACTTTGTATTTGATAACTGATGGCTGAAGAAATTTCTGGGCCATAAAAACTTGACAGATGAAAAATATCTACTGAGCAAGTCCTGTGTCAGGATTCAGGTCATTACTCTGGTTAGGCAACTGGAGTAACTGGTGGGAGGTTTTAGCTAAAAGAAAGTTCTGTGGCAAAATAAAGGGAGGTGAGTCTGAAGAAAAAGGAAGTTGTTTCAAGATCATTCCAGATTGTGTCAGTGTAATAATACAAATTACTGACATTCTGATGTGAGGTCAGAATCAGGTTTTCACAGTCACTGAAGGTGATTCTATGTGTGTCCTCTGTGGGATGAATAGATGCTATCAGCTGTAATTCCCAGCACTCAGCACATGATTATTCTGCCACCAGCCTTTGTTAATCGTGCCTGCAATCCAGTGCCAGCTTGAACATACGCTGCAATAATTCCTCTTTTGAGAACAGGGGACGCCAGTGGATGATGAGCCTTAGACACATAAATGGAAAAATCCTGGGAGATAAAGTTCATTTTTTTTTTCCTTGCAGCTGTGGCAAGGAAAAAGAGAAGAGGATTTATTATTTCTGCAGAACTCAGAAATAGAGATGACCCAAAAAACAGCACAGTGTTTTGAGAGAAGTTTTATAACATGCTGAACAGTTCTTTCAAGTGGAGTTTTTTAATTATATAAGTAATTGTTCTTCAAATTTCAAGCTCTAAAAAAAAGAGTTGATTCATATGTCTTTTCCAGAATAATGTTTTTATGGGTGGAGTATATTGTGAAATAATAATATTTTACTTTCCTCTTAGTTTTCTTTCAAACAGCTGAATAATTTTTTTAGAGAGATGAAAGAAATTAAATTAAATTTCTTTGGAGCGGAACTTTTTCCCCCTTTTATTTCAGTGTCATAGGTTTACAGTATCTCAAGCTATGGCACAAGTTATAAAGCATTCACCTCCCAGTTCTTTGGGTGAGATGCTTGTCTGAAATAGGTTGGTGGTGTTTTATAGATGAGTTGCTATAAATCTCTCATAGCATGGATGAGCGTGAGCTTCTTGATGGTTATTGCCAAAATTCAGAAGTCCCATCAAAGCCAGAAGAGTTGAATGTTTGCTTCATTTAAATGAGAAGCAAATTTTTCTGTTTTGTAATTATTACTTGTATCACGAAGTAATGGGATCTCAGAACTTAAAAGTGAATGGAAAATAGGAGCCAAAATATATCTAGAGTTTTCTCACTTCATTGAGAAATTTTAGAACCTCTCTCTATTTCAGTGAAGGTTGTCCTGGAAGAAATAATAAAAAACCCTCCAAAAGTGATACACTTTCCTCAGCTGAGTATAGAATAAGAGTTTAAACATCATTGCTGGACTTGGAGTTATAACTGTCTGCATCAGTGCATGCACTTAAAAGCTGGGAGCAGCATGCTTCAAAACAGCCACTTAAAAATTATTATTCCTTTTTAGACAGTTGTTCAAGTCAGCATCTCTGTATCATCTTTCAGGGCTATTAAAGGAGGGTGTGGATCTATTGATAGGAGTTTCATTTTTCTATGTGAACCAAAGTTTTATCGAGTTGGACAATTGGCTGTGTAAATTCTCTAGAATTGGTAGAGGTTTCCTGTCAGTCCAAGAGCAATTGAATTGGTGTGTTCACCTTCTGTAACTCTTACAGTAATTTTTCTAATTGTCTTGTTCTAAGACAGTAACAAACAACAGAGTAGTGGATGCCTTCTGAGAACATTGTCATGTGCAAAATTTTTTCTTATCCCTTGACCAAAAATGAGTGATTTTGGAAAGACACCTTTTTTAGGGAATGAAACTCCAATGCTGTCAGTGTGGCAATGCTTCAGCTGCCAAAGGAAAGGTACAAATGCCCTGAAATCTGTAAGAGCATTTGTTTCTTGTGGACACTGTGAGGAAGCTCAGTTCCTTCAGCAGAACTCCCTGAACTGTGAAGGTGACCATGTATCACTTCCAGGAGTTGTTATAAAAAGGTTTTACCTTATTACTTTCTAAAGCAATTTAGAGAATAAAGTAGTAGTGAGGACATTAATGGTAGTTCCCTGTATTGCTTTCCTGTGTAATTTTTGTCACCAGTTTCCTCATTTCTTAATGCTCAGCTGCTGGAACCACCACATAATACTTTTAATGTTTTAGCTGTTTTTCCAGTCTTTATAGCTGCAGGCAAAAGTTGGAGAAAATGGACATTTTGAATGTTTCAACACCAGAAATTAAATGAAAAGCACTGGAAATTAATTATTCCATTAAAAGCCAGTGGTTTTAAATTTTGCTTGCAACTGGCTTATAATTTTTGACTCAAAGTGGTTGTCAAACTTTTACCTGACATCCACCCCAAAGGGAACATGTTTAGAAGTGGTGGTTTTCAATGTTTGCTAAAGCACTGTCTCACTTAGGTATTCGTGTGAAAACTGACATATTTCTGTGTGAAAACATTCGGTTTTCATTTACGTATTTCATTTTACATATTTATGTAAAACCTAGTCAGCAGCAAAATATCAAGTGTTATTAGTGAAGGAACACTTCCATGCTAATTTGAGAAGATTAGAAATTCATATTCTCTATTAAGCTCTAAAAAAATGAGCTAATGCAATGCATTATGACTGAGCAAAATAATAGCTGGTAATTTACTTCCTTGGTTCCTGTCAGCAGTTTCATTTGTCTTGAATAGGTATAATTGTGTGTCCAAAAAGAGATTGCTCTAAACCCAGTTTTGATATAGTCAGACTTTTCAAATCCTGTATTAAGCACAGCAATTTCCTGCTTCAGATAAAAATACTTCAGTCTTCAGTTATATTTATGTTCTGCTAGTAAAACATGGCTTTCTTTTAAAATGTGAAAAAGAAACATTTCTGCAAAGCTGAGTTGATTGAAGTTGTCCTATTACAGCAGTGTCCATGTGAATATGGTGTTCAGCTGAGCATAAGTTAAAATCAAAACCCTCATTTTAAAGGGCTGTTGAAGGGTAGAGTTGTCACCATGCTACCTCAGGTATGAGATTTGGAAAGCAAGCACTTGCTGATTGTTTAACAGTTATGAGTTATCACAGAGGTCAAGCGCGGGAGGTTTCAAGCCTAAGCCATTTTACAGAAAATGAAGTGATAATGGTTACTGCCATTAGCCATATGAGTCAGTAGTAACTCACAGAAACATTGCTTATGCTTGCCAGAAGTTAATACTAAACAAGCTCCATAATCTCATTTTAGCTAGCAAACATATTTTCCCATTAAAAAGGAGCTAACTTGTACTTATGGTGATCTTACATTTCTGAAGATAAATGCAAGAGGTGCTTTGTCTAGTTTGGAAGTTTTGGAGTGTTTTTCTACCAAATTCATAAAGATAATGATAATAAAAATCAGATCTGGATCTTCCTTGCTTCATACAGTTTTTATTACAGTCTAGCTTTATTTTGATGGAAAAAATACCAGGAAATTGAGTATCTAATTGTGTATATAATAATAAAATGTAGGAAAATTTTTGACTGAGTGACTGTACCTCAAGAGCCAAAATTTATTATTCTGTTTTTATTTTTCTACCACTCAACATGTTTAGCTAAGATATGGGAACATAGATTTTGTGTGTGCTTGATTAAGTTTGGTATATATCATGTTTTTCATTTATACCTCAAACTTATTGTGTTATCCCCAAATGCTAACACCCCCACATTAGAGAGATTGGGAAAATAGTCATCTGTTTAGACATAATATTAATACTAAAATGTATGTGTACAAACACAGAACTAAAAGTGTTTTTTGTGCTCCCAGGCTTGCTAGAATTTCTTAACTCCAAAAGATGCTTGCAGCTAGAATAATTTTAATCTTTCACTATTGGTGTTTCTTTTAATACACAGCTGCTGTTGTTCAGGCTTTCAAAAATTTGTTCCATAACAGTTTTGTTATTATCATGCCCTAAGGAGTGCTGAGTGCTTTTGAACATTTGCTGCTGAAGAGTATTCTTTCTGAGAGACGAGTGTGTTCAGTTTCCTTCAGCTTTTATAAAAATAAAAGCTGACTTCTAGATGGGCTGACTTCTAGATGGACTTGCTGCTCTAAATCCCTCAGGGGCTTGTGAAAATGTTCATTGTAAAGTTGGTCTTTTCTACCCAGAGCAATCTTATTGCAGGGCACACTGGGAGATTTTTGTAGTCTTCTACTTGTTCACACTAAACTTCAAGATTATAAAATGCTAGATTGCAAACAGTGCCATAAAATCATATTCTCTTGTTTTCCTCAGAAGCAGTGTCCCAATTTATGAGACATTTCTGACTATGTTACAGTCACAGATATCAGACAAATAACTTAGTGTCAGACCTGCTGAACACTCCACAAGGAGCCCTCCCTGACTGGTTTAGAAATTGGAGTTTTAGACAATTTGTCAATAAAAATGTTGTTGCACAATTCTTGGAATTGCTTGATATTAGTGAAAATATACACAATTTATTTTCAATTATTTAAGACCCTATTTTTGCAAGGCTTAAATCAAGGGATGGAATAGAAGAATAGAGATTTTTTTGCTGTATCTACCTGTGAATTACATATTAATTTGGAATAATGGCTGCACAGTATGTCTTTGAATATAATCTCCATATTAACCCACAGCCCTAGAATCCTAAGCATGACCTCAAAACTATTTAGCTTTCTACATCATTGCAAAAAGTCTTGATCATGATTTAATTTATCTTACCATTATAAAAGAATGAAAAATTCTCAAAATCATGCCATAAGGACAAACTCTCTTCCAGGATTTTGAAGCTTCCAGTACTGGCTAAAAGTAGGAATTGCAGAAGTATATGAAAATATTCAAATTGTGGTTAATGGATGGTGTTTTGTTTTGTATGATTATATTGCTATTGTACTGTGTATAATTGTGACACTTGATATACAGCTATTTTTTCTAAATGTCAAGATGTGGCTACTAAATAACCCTAGAACTCCAATTCTTGGTTACTAAAATAAATGATTTTCAATGGAATAATGCAGTTTGGAGAGGAGACATAGCTGTTGCTCACACTGTACATTTTTGTTGGGACATTTCTACTTCTGGGTATTTTTTTTTTAATTTATCTCTCTAACATAACCACAAAAAAAATTTGATATGTTTTCTTAAACCCCTTGAAGAAAAAAGAAAATTCATAGTATTTCATAATATTCCATTCAAATAAATAATGTGTATTTTTTCAGTCCTATACTGAGGCAAGATTTGATATTCCTGTTTGATGGAGCAACTCTCCACTCAGGATGCTTGTACAGAGATAGATCCACTCTTACACAGGTGATGGCACAGGGTAAATTGAAAAGCCCAGTTTCAAGTATTCATGAAATTGTTGTACCTTCACCAAAACCTCCATCTTTGAAGTTGCTAAGCTTAGTAGACATGCATAGTGACATGAGTTTTCTGCCTTCCATAAAATAATTGCAATTTTTAATTTTAAAATCATTATATTAAATTATTAAGTACTTTATTAATTGGTGGGTCATTACAAAAAGCATCACTTAACATAAATTCACAAAAATGTCAATATGTCAACATTTCTTCTGTCATAGTGTTGTTTGTGTCTAGCCTTCTAGCACTTTTGTACCTTCCAAAACTATTTCTGGGCCCCTGTGTGTTTTCTTCTTCCTTCAGTTTTTGACACATTTCTCACTGTTTAGCTATATTCCTCCCCACTTCCCTGGTTTACTCCTGCTTCCTGTGCTTGTACTTTATTTTTCTTCAATAAACAAGAGTTTCTACTCTGTATGTCTTTTCTATTTACTCATGAATGCTGTAACTCACTCATTCAATTTTGCAAGCTCTTTCAATCTGTGTAAAATAAATTAATTGATGTAACTAATCTAGAGTGATAATTTTTATCAGCCTGACCAATAAATGTGATACCACTTTTTATTTAATAGGTAATCTAAGTGAGTGGGGTATATTTACCTAACCCATAAATAAGAAATCTCAATTTATTTCTGTATTTGAGCCAGCAATGTGCCATTGCAGCCTTTACAGCCTAGAAGGGTCACAGTGTCCTTTGCTGCATCAGGTTCCTTCTGAATGTCAGGAAACACTTTTCACTGGGAGGAAAACATGTGCTGGCACAGGTTGCTCGAAAAAGTTGGGGAGTCTTTCACCTTGGAGATGTTCCAAGGAGATGTTGGATCAGATAACATCTTTTTTTAAGCTCAAAGTCCCTCCCAACTTCAACCATTCTCTTCCATGCATAGCTTGATTTCAAATTTGAAGCGGTGGTAAATTAATCAAAATTGTTATACTAGCTATCTTAAAAGCAAGCATATTGCCAGAGGGGTAAAAAGTTCATGGCTTTTTTATGAATGCCATGGTTCTCCATTATTCATAAAAACCACCCAAAACATGATGTAACATGTGCTTTCATGCTATGTGATTTAGAGAACCTGACATTTTAGTCCTCCTGACATTCTCAGCCTGTTGCTTTATCAGGGAAGGGCAATTTCTATGACTAGATGACTGACTGGAAGCTGTACACCTCACTGGAACACTGAGGGTGATTGTAGAGAACATTTCTGAAACTAGCAGAGCACTATGGAAAAAAATATTGAGAACTTAGGTGTGATATATATAATGCCAGCAAAATATCTGCAGTTTACTTCATGTAGCTGAAAGTAGAATGTAACTCTCTGCTATACTGTGGGTGCTTTTTTCTTACAACTGAGACATTGGCACCATTTGTGTCTCTTTCTTACTATCCTAAAATAACAGCCCTGTTTTAGAGTCACTCTATCTCTGTCTCTCTGCTATAATAATAATTAAAATCAATATAATAAGTGACTAGAACCTAAAAAGATTCTGTCTGCCTTGAAATGTCAATACAGAAGCCTGAAATCCCATAGCCACTTTGGACTTTGATTTCTGAATCGACCCTCATTTTAATTTCCTCAAAATAACCTTTACAACTGAACATTTGCAGTGTTGGTGGTTGAAGCAAAGGGCACTAGGCTTAAAATTCTCTGTTATAATGGTTATTAAACACACCAACATCTTCTGTGTATAGTTTCTTACTTCAAAAAGCCCAGAGGATCTGGCTGTGTTATGTTCCACTGCACATCTGCAACAAACTGTTACCATTTGCATCAGCACAATAGTTGGCTGAACAGGCTTGCTTCACAACAGAATATTAACAGATGCCTTTCTCTTTTCTGACCCCATTTAATCACAGTGAAAATAATTTTCTGTTTTATTTCCCAAAGGTGATAGAAGTCTTACTTTAGTGTGTTGTCTGATGTAGTCACCTTATAACAGAGGTCTTAACTATTCTTTTTATCACAAATTAATGTCTCCATGAGCTTTCATGTTTTGTAACTACCATCCTGGGCCAGTCTTTCCAAACTGTGGTGCTTGAAAGCAGTATGCAAAAAATGCAATTATTTTTTACAGTAGGAAAGTTCAGATAACTGAAGTGCAGGCACTGTGTCTGATTTGTAAAGAGTTTAAATTAGAGAGGGAGTCATGCATACATTTTTGTGTGACATTAGGAAGCTACAAGTTTGAAGTGGCAGCATCTTGATAGCTACATGATGCTCTATGTTGGCATTGCAAAAGAAGTAGATTCATGACCTATCATGTCATGAATGGACCTGGTGTTCTGGGCAGTAGGTAATAAATATCCTGATTTTAGCATGAAAACACTGTTACGGTGAGCTGTACCTCCACTCTTTCTTTACTCTCTATTAGTGTAATCTCATACCAATTTCACATTTTCCCTTATTGTTTCTCATCTCTCATGTCTCAGGCAGGACATGTGAGACTTGCAGGTACAATAAATATCTCATGCTCTTTTATTAAACCTAGATTTCATACATTTTCAGTTTCATGCCAAGTCAGCTGTCCCTTTTGTGCAAAAAAGTTTGTCCTGATCTATTATCAGCTGGAAAATTGTAAGTCAGAATGTCATGGTTACATGGCCCTAACCAGATATGCAGGATTAGCATCATGAAGTGGCAGAGAAGTTCCTGAGTGGTGAAAGGTCAGGCTGAGGCTTTCAGGACAGGACAAATGTTCTCCAGCAGAAACCTGTTCCCAACTGCAGTGAGTGCCTCCATATGGCCATGGACATGCCAGGCCCCATGTGTGTTAGGGAAGCTTCTTGTACATGAGAGGGAGTACATGTCTTTGTCTACTCTCTACTGTTACTGACATGTTAGTTTTGGGCTACTGCTGCAGTAGTGGTTTTGGTGGCTCCTTGGTTCACCCAGAGCAGCCACTTTCATGTTTTTGTATTCTGATGCCACCAGCTGACTCTTGCAGACCATAACATTATGCACATAGGCTTTTAAGGATTTGTGAAATTTGAGTTTCAGTGATTGTTCAAGACTTATGGCCAGCATGGAATGAGCAAAATTCTGCTAGTAATAGTAACTTATATCTGGTCTGTTGTTTGAAAGCTCAGTTTTGTTTCCAAGTAGTAATTCTTGAGCATTAGAAGAGAATAAATCAGTTCTTCAAAGATGACCTAAATTTCATTGCCAGATGAAATTTCAGAAGAGAATCATTTATCAAAACAATGTTTTTGAGAAATGATGAGATCAGGCTAGTTAAGTTGTTCATTATGTAAATTATGGATGAAATCAATCCCATCTATTATAATTTAAAAAAAAAGAAAACCCTGTCTTCTCATTTAGTAACATCTTGTATTGTTCAGTGTTAGTTTTAGCTTCTGTGCTTGGCCTATCCATAGATCTGCAGCCCATTACAGTGGCGCCTGTTAGGGCAAATACCATAAAAGTTTTGCCAATTTTTCTATGATAAACCATGTTTTCCAGGAATTCATACTTAATCATAAAAAAATCCCTCACAGTTGAGACTTGGCTTGGAAAGTCTTGATTCACAAAAATTTCACTTGTATGTTTATCCAGATATTAAAAAATAAATCAATCATCTAATTTATAAAACCAGAGGTATTTAAAAATAATGTATTGTTTAAAGATTAGAGAATTGTATTCATTGGAAGCAAATAATATTATGATCACTTAATCCAAATAGACACATTTCCTGACAATGAATAATTGATTTCTTGCTCTTACCTTACTAATCACTTTTAAATGTTTCTGTGTGTATTGTCTTTTGTGCAAATCCATAGTTTAAAATGGCAAAATTTTTTCAGTATTCTAGAAATATTTAAATGTCTAAGATATTTTCCTTTGAAAAGCTCACTGTTTATCAATGAAAATCTAAACATATAAGTAACTCTGATACATGTGGCATGATCTTGCTATTATATACTAATGTGCATTTTAAAACTTTTTTTTTCTAGATGTCATGCCTATAGTGCTGGTGGCAGGATTTTTTGGTTTAGTTAATTACATATGAATAATGATTAATGCAAGTTGTGAATGTTGATCATGGAGATATGAGAGTTAATCTGTGTTGCTATTCTTATCTGCAATGTTTCTATAGTTCTGATAGAGACAAGCTTTAATGTTGTCAATCTCTAACTAATAATCCAAATGATTGTTCAGATTTAAATTGCCCATAATTGACAGACAAACTAGTGAGAAATGCTTGTTCTGTAGTACAAACATTTCTTTTCAACTGTGTGTTAGTGCTTTACGTTTCCTGTTGAAATCAGGTTTGAGGAAAGAGCTATTACCTAAAGTTTATTTACACAGAATGAGCGGCAACAGAAATCACATGTTCAGAGCCTGTGTATGTGGAAAGAAGTTTAAAGAAGAATAACTAGTTAGCATTAGGGAGTAAGTAATTATTTGGCTACACAGAAGGAAACTGGAAGATATTACCCATAACTGGAAAGATAATAAATTCAGACAGGATTTTGAAAGGATTTTTGTGAAGTCGGTAAATGAGGAGAAGAAAATGCTTCCAGTCTCAGAGAGAAGGAAACTGGCTGTAATAGTGGTTTAATTGTCTCAGTAGGGAAAATAAACAATTGAGAGGATGCTTGTAACTAATTTGATAAGTATGTCACACCCTAAATGATCCAGTTGTCATCCACAATTAATCTTACAGGACAGTTTAAATCAACATATGGAATAGATTGTGATGAATGT